>NW_028270176.1:60225189-60525189 GCF_037043375.1 Chiloscyllium plagiosum
AAACCCTGTGTAAGTAATGGGTGCAGTCAATGGAATGCTGTCCCTCATTGTAAGATGATTCGAGTATGTAATTAAAGCCATCTTCCTTGCTGAGACAGCATTGGGGGCACTCTCTACAGATTTGATCTCCTTTGTAAGGAATGATCTCCTTCCCACAGATACAGATGGTGGTATCATGAGGGTAGAGTGAAGTACCTGAGAGTTTAATCTGCAGAGCTGTGAAATACGAAGAAATTGTGATGCTGAAACATGAGGTGTCGCAGGTGTATTTCCAAAAGACACATTGATAGGGTGAGAAATTCCATACTTTACCCAGGATTGATTGGTGTGATTTATTGTCACATGTACCTCAGTACAGGGAAACACTTTATTTATGAGCAGTGGAGGCAGATCATACATGGCCAGACAGATCATAGGGTGGAAATAGTCTTGGACAGAGTAAGGCATACAGGATACACTGCACAAGACAAGCACTCAACAAGATCAACAAGAGCAAGATCAGCATTATTTGAACATAGAGAGTCGATTCATCAGTTTACCGAGACTTTCCTAATAGTTTATATGTCTAAATTAACTCTCCCCATGTTATTGTGCAGTCGGCGTGTGAGCCCGTACTGAACGTCAGGTTGCATACAATCCCCAACAGCAGCCACAATACCTTCGATCTGAGCAGGTAGCCATTCCCACCAGCTTCCGCCCTACATAGAGAACACCAGGCTGGCTTCTCGGAGATGGAAGGTGCTTTCTTGAGACTTCACACAAGACATATGGCTTCCATCCTCAACACTAGAAAACCACGTTAAAGTGCAACGTGTTTATCATGAGCAACGGAGCCAGGAGGAACAACGTTGAGCAGTCTGTCTGTGCACTACTGTGCCTCTGCTCCACTTGTTCATCATGTTGGAGCATCAATCTGGAGACAGCGAGGACTGCCGATGTTGGAGATTGTAGTAGAGAGTAGAATGCTGGAAAAGCACAGCAGTTCAGGCAGCTTCGAGGAGCAGGAGAATCCACGTTTTGGACACAAGCCATTCATCAGGAATCAGCATCAATTACCTCATTCTGTCCCTTTGCAAGAGCGTTGAGGGGGTATGGCCTCGTATTGTTCCTGTGTAAGTGACTCAAGGAGCTGAATGGCCTCCTCCTGTTCCTGTGTAAGTGACTTTAGGGGCTGAATGACCTCCTTCTGTTCCAGTGTAAGAGACTGAAGGAGCTGAATGGCCTCACCCTGTTGCTGTGGAAGTGGCTTTAGGGGCCGAATGGCCTACTCCTGTTCCCGTGTAAGAGACTCCAGGGGCTGAATGGCCTCCTCCTGTTCCTGTATAAGTGACTTTAGGGGCTGGATGGCCTCCTTCTGTTCCTGTGAAAGAGACTGAAGGAGCTGAATGGCCTCATCCTGTTGCTGTGGAAGTGGCTTTAGGGGCTGAATGGCCTCCTCCTGTTCCCGTATAAAAGACTGAACGGTCTGAATGGCTTCTTTTCCGATTGGACAGGACCAAGAGCTTGATTGGGTTACCCCAGTTCCTGTTTGACAGCTCGATGTGCTGACAAGTGTGATGATGCTGCAGGCCTTGAGAGGTTATTTTGTCCTGGTTTCTTTTCAGAGAGAGATTGAATGTTCGTTACCAAACTGGTTAGTGAAGGCCACTGAGTAAACAGCTAGGGAGGTCTTGGGTTAATTTTAATGCAGCCTGAATGGATGTGGCCAGCTCTCACAAATTACGATCTCTGGGTTTTGGTTTCTAAGTAGCATCAGAAACTATTGGGGTCTCCACAGAGTTGGAAGCTTCAGTGACTATCTCCAGGCTGCTTCCATCTCTGAATTGTCTCTTGGTGCTGTTTTTAATTCCTGGATTGGAGAAATATTTGGGACAATCTGTGTCTGAATTTTCCTTTCTGCCAGGGGCTGTGTTTATGGGATTTTCCTATATTGGAACAGTTCATTAGTAATAGTTCCTGGATTTGTTATTCTGTTAACTTGTCCAATAGAATTACGTTTTTCTAAATTCCTCTTTCTTTGCTTTCATTGTATTTTTAGTGTTTCAATAAATAGTATTTAGCTTCACACCGAGTAGTTTGACCTATCACATTGCATCTGGAACAGTCACTTTATATTCCCTTTAAAATAAAAATAAATAGAGTCTAGGTTACCGCCTTCAAATATTTTTCGAGGGGCTCTCGTGTGGTCCATCTCCTTCTCTTCCTGAGTAATATGCTAGAGGCACTGAACGGGCTGTCCCTGTTCTTCTCCAATCGTGTCAATGGGCTGAATGGCTTTCTCATATTCCTGTGAAACCAGCGTGAGGTGCTGAATGAACTCTTATTTTACTGTGGCAATTTGCAATTCAGGCAGTGCTGGTAGATGAATGTTACGGACCATTTAACAGCACAAGTCTCAATGGAGTCTGGGTCTTGCTGCTCATGGACACAGACTAGTTCAGGAGCTGACGGGGGTACAACATGTTCTGAACATTGTGGAATCTTCAGTGACAATCCCCACTTCTGATCTTATGGTGGGGAGTGTGGGGGCGGGGAGATATTGATGAAGCAGCTGAAGCTGTTTGTGAAGAGAAAGCTACTCTGAGGATCTCCCACAGAGGTGACCCAGGACTGAGATGATGAACATCTTCCTTTGTGCCATGTTTGACTCCAAACACTGAAGAGTTTTCTCTGATTCCCATTACGTCCAGTTTTGTTAAGCTCCTTGATGTCGCCATCCCTCTTATAGAATCTGACAGTCATGCAGAACGGAAACAGACCCGTTAGTCCAATCTGTTCACCCCGATCAGATATCAAATCTGCTCCAGTCCCATTTGCCAGCATTTGGCCAATATTCCTCCTCTTTCAGATACTTTTTAAATGTGCGATTGTAGCCGCCTTCATCACTTCCTCTGACAGCACTTTCTGTACACACACCACTCTCTGTGTGAAACATTCACCTTCAGGTCCATTCTAAATTAATCGCCCTCTCATTTTCACACTATGCCCTCTTGTTCTGGACTCCCCTACCCTGGGAAGCAGAACGTGGCTGTTCAGAATATCTATGCCCCTGATGATTCTATAAACCTCTATCATGTCACCCTTCAGCTTCTGACACTCCAGGGGGAAACACCTTAACCTAGTCAACCTTTCCCTGAAACTCAAACCTCCAGTTCTGCAACTGAGTTGTACACAGTATTGCCTCAGCAACATCCTGTACAGATACAACATACCACCACAACTCTTATACTCAATGCTCTGACTGATTAAGGCAAATGTGCCAAATGTGTTCTGCACCACACTGTCTACCTGCGACTCCACTTTCAAGGAACAATGTACCTGCAGCCCTATGTCCCTTTGATTCACAACACGACCCAGGACCTTACAATTAGGTGTATAATTTCTGCCCTGATTTGCCTTCCCAAAATGCAAAACTTCGTATTTATCTAAATTTAACTATATCTGTCACTCCCTGTCCCTTTGTCCCATCTAATTGTGGTCTCGTTGTACTCTGAGATAATCTACTACACCACCTTTCTGATGTAATCTGTAACCTTACTAAATATGGCCCAAATATTCACATCTAAATCCTTTACATAAATGATGAAATGCAGTGAACTCAGTACTGATTCTTACAGCACGCTGCTGCTCACAAGCCTCCAGTCTGAAAAATATCCCTCTTCCTTCAAGCCAATTGTGACTAGCTTCCTCTCTATCTCGTGTGACCGTACCTTACTCATCTGCCTACCAATTGGAATATTGTGAACACCTTACTGAGGTCCATGTCGACAATGTCTACCAAACTGCCTTCATCAATCTTCTTTGTCACCTCTTCATAAAACTCAATCAAATTAATGAGACATGCTTTCCCATGGAGAAAGCCGCGTTGACTACCCCGAACAGCCTTTGCCTTCCCAAACGTATGAGCTGAAAAATGTGTTGCTGGAAATGCGCAGCAGGTCAGGCAGCATCCAAGGAGCAGGAGAATCTACGTTTCGGGCATAAGTATGCATGTAAATCCTTTCCCTCAGAATCCCCTCCAAGAACTTACCCACCACTGACATCAGGCTCACCGGTCTAAAGTTCCCCAACTTTTCGGGTCATGTTTACTTTTCAATTCCCACTGCTCCACTGCTCACAACAAATGTCAAATGTAACCAGGTCGGTGATATGGCCGATGATATCGGTCTCAGACTGGGTCAGGGTCAGTTTTAGCAACAAGTCAGGCTAGTTTCTTTAATCTGCTAAAATAGCATGTTTATGATCCAGAGCAATGTTACTTAAACTATGGTGGAAAGATGAATGGCAAACTGTTTGGAAATTGTTTGGAAATTGCAAATAAAAATCGATATTTCCCTTTCTAAAAACACTGACACACACACACACACACACACCAATTTCAAGTTGAACATGACAAAAGGAAAAATTGAGAGATTGTTCAAAATGTTATTCTGCTTCTGAAGACATTCTACTCACGCAAGCTGCTAGCAATGGGATTTCATCCTGGAACAGATGGATTTGGCTGAATTCCCTTTGCATTAGGCAGTGAAGAGATTCCAATGAATTCTGGCCAGGGATCGCCCAAGGGTATCACAGTGGCTCAGTGGTTAGCACTGCTGCCTCACAGCACCAGGGCTTTGCGTTCAATTCCAGACTCGGGTGACTGCTTGTGCAGAGGTTGCACATTCTCCCCTTCTAATGGTTGCTCCAGTTTCCTTCCACAGTCCAAAGCTGTGCTGGTTTGATGGATTGGTCATGATAATTTGTCCAAAGTGTTCAGGGGTTTCTAGGTTAGGTGCATCGGTCTGGGTAAATGTAAGGGAGCAAGCCTGAGAAGGTTGGTAAGGACGTTTTGTGCCGAAGGGCCTTTTTGCACACTGTAGGGATTCTATAAAAATAAGAATGGTAACGATGACTGTAGATTTTTTTGTTTTAGCTCGCACACATTGCTGTCATGAGGAACAATGAAGGAGAGAGAGTGTAATCAGGCAGATTACATTTTCTCTCTCTCTGAGCTGAATCACACAGTAATGTCATCCTCTCCCAAACATGTGAGGTCGCCTTGTACATTGTCCAAACTATGTCTCCATCACATTCCCTGTTCCATGTAGGTGCATCATTGTTGCTGTCATACACAGTGCCATATCCTTAGCAGAAAATGGTCTCGGTCGATTTGAAGATATGTTTATATGTCGCTGCATCATTAAACAAAATAAAATGTTTCATGTATTCAGAATATTGTGTTAAAATGAATTCATTTTGCAACAAATACAGATATTGCTGGAAAAGCTCGGCAGGTCTGTCAGCATCCAGATGTCTTTTACATGTTGTATTTGTACCAGCCTCCACCACTTCCTCTGGCAGCTCATTCCAGACGTACACCACCCTCTGTGTGAAATGGTACTCGTGGGCTCGTCAAAACCTTTCCCCTCTCAATTTCAACCAATGCTCTCCAGTTTTGGACACCCCAATCTGGGGAAAAACCTGACTACTCACCCTATCCATAACCATTTTGATTTTATAAACCTTTACTGCTGCATAATGTGACTCCAATCAACACGGATGGCTGTGCTTTAAATCATCCTGGGCCTAATTTCTGAAATGCAATACTGACACCTCTTCCTTCTCCATCAAGCCACAATTCTAAATCCGTTTTAATCAGTTTGTTCAGGTGCGTTATGAAACACTTCTGTGGGATTTGCACCCAGACCTTTGTGCCCGGAGGTAGGGACACGAGCATCACTGGGCAATACCCATAAAGCTGTAACAGTATTCTCCCGGGTGTTTGTTCATCAGCCTGTTCTGACATGCTGTGACATACCTCTGCAACAGGTAGGACTTGTATCCAGGCCTTCTAGTCCAGAGCTTGGAACACCACCACGCACGTTCAGGAATCAAATCCAGACCTCTGGCTCAGAGGCAAGGACATTACCCACGACACTACTATATCCAGATTTTGGGTCATATTTTAAGTGTCAGCTTTCAGCTCGGTGTGGATTTATTATAATCAGGTTACCTTTCCTGAATTACACAAAACACTTTGTATTGTTAAACAAAGGCAAAATATTTGTCTCAACTAATAAAGGGCTTTTGCCCGAAATGTCGATTTTACTGCTTCTTGGATGCTGCCTGAACTGCTGTGCTCTTCCAGCATTACGAATCCAGAATCTGGTTTCCAGCATCTACAGTCATTGTATTTACTTTGTTGAGTGTACGTGCTGTGCCATCGAAGTTAACTATGAACAGCTTTAATCGCCATTATCTGTAGTCTGCAATATTAGGGAAAGAAATCCTGCAGACACACTCTGCAAAATGAAGGGTCTCGAATAGATTTTCATTACTGATCACCAGAGACGGAAAAAGATCATAATTTCCGGTCCCAAAAAACCGATCAGTATTGCCCAACTCTCACGTGTGACTGCCTTCTTCCTAAAACCATGACGTGATACCAGGCCGCTGATTACTGGCCAGCCTCTCCTCCCCACTGACTGTGTCAGCAATCTGTCCCTCCTCCCCCTAACCACAGAAGGCAAACCAAGCTCAGGGTCTTTGTGAAAATCAAGGCCGGAGTGTGCAGGCCTCCTGGAGAGGGGGAGGGAATTTTAAAATTAAATGGGGAAGGTGAGGTAACAGTAATATCACTCACTGGGCTGAGGGGTGGCAGATGGATTTTCGTTTGGATTAATGCGAGGTATTGGATTTGGTAAATCAAACTTGCGCAGGACCTATACAATTAAAAGCAGGGCCTTTGTCAGTGTTGTAGAACAGAGACCTAGGCCGTCAGCGTCCCCATTGGGTCGGGGGGTGGGTGGGGGTGGGGGTGCGTAAAAACCCTATCAAGTGTCATTGGCACTTTGGATTTTGTTTTTTTTTTTATGTTTTTAGCTTTGGAAAGTTTTGAGAGCTTGTTAGTTGCAGTAGTTTTAGTTTGTACAGATTTAAGGCTCGATGAGTCTTTAGTCATTAATGCTCAGCAATGTGTAAGTCGATATGAAATTCTCTAGAGTTCAAATGTTGCTGCAGTGTGTTATGGATAATGATGTGCTCAAATGGTGTACCTGGAACATTAAGGGGAGCCATCGTCCAGTCAAGAGGAAAAATATACTTTCTCGTCTTAAAAAAAGAGAGTTGTCCTATTGCAGGAGATGCACCTTGATGACAAGGAGCATTTGACATTACAGCAGGGCGGGTTTGCTCGGGTTTATTTCTCGTACTTTAATACTAAGAGTGGGGTAAAAGTCATAATGGATAGGAAGAATCTTCCATTTAAATTACTAGATTGTATTAACACCCATGGAAGGATCATAATGGCAAAGTCTTGAACTACGGGAGTTAATACAGTATTTTAAATGTTTATTGCCAACCGGTGCACCCTCTTAAAATCCTGGTAGATGCATTTTCCAAATTCAGTTATCTTGCATCATGGCACATGATTGTAGAAAGAGATTTCGACTGTCTTATGGCCCCACAATGGACAGAATGTCCAAAGGTCCCCCAATACCCTCGTTATAATGTAAGCAAATAATGGATTTGTGTCTAGAACTAGAGCTGGTGGATGTCTGGAGGCAGATCTACCTCACAAGTAGGGATTTTATTTTCTTCTTTAACCCGCAGAAATGGCACAATGGGTTGATCTCTTCCCCATCCCTGCAACAATCTTAGACTCCATTGGGAATATTATCCCAACATTCCTGTCCCAGAAGTGGGATAAAAGTCTCATAAAATTATGTTGTATGCAGATGGTCTTATGTTTTTGTCAAATGCCGCAATTTCGGCAGCTCACGTGATGCAATGCAATACTTCGCTTGTCGCCTTTTCGGGCTCTATGATTAATTTTACAACGCTGGAGGCCATGCCTGTGGGAGGTCTTGGGGAAATACCTGATGAGGGCAAATCCTGTTTCCTTTTAAATGGTCACGGGGGATGTGGTGGGGGAGGGCTTCCCAATTTCGGTATATTCATTACATCCGTCTTTGATCATTTATTTAACGTGAACTATGTCCATTTATTTGACAAGACCTTCAAAGATGGGAGGCACTTCCAATATCCTGGCTAGGTCGGATAGCTCTTATTAAGGAATGTCCTTCCTCATTTACAATATCTCGTGTGAATGCTTCCTTTGATGTTTCCCACATAGGTATTTAGGAGACATAATGGCGGGTTTAGCTCTTTTATTTGGCAGCATAAGCAACTCTTTATCAAGCTAACCAAATTGCATCTACCCCACAGATTGGTGGGAGTAGAGCACCCAGATAAAAGCTATCAATTAAGCTCTTTTTTTTATCCTATGTTAGTGCCTGGGCTGCTGAGGACTCGGCATCAATTCTGTGAGATATTGAACCCTATCAGATAAAGTGAACCTTTATTCGTCTGTTTTTCTTAGCTAAATTGACAACATTTATGAAGTATTGTCATAACCAAATAATTATCAATATTGTTAAAGCATGTATGGCAATGCGTCAGATCGACGGCAATACAGCCAAAGTCATGTTGCTTACCCCTGTAATTGGTACACCGGGTTGTCATCCGGGGAGAATGGATTCCAGGTTTAAACTGTGGGCAGTAAGGGGTGTACCATGTTTGGGTGATTTAGAATTAGTAGAATCCCTACAGTGTGGATACAAGCTCTTGGGCCCAGCAAGTCCACTTCGACCTTCTGAAGAGTAACCCACCTAGACCCATTCCCCTACCATCCCATATTTACCCTGATTAATGCCCAAACCTACACATCCCTGAACACTATGGGTGATTTATCAATGACCAATTCATCTAACATGTGCATCTTTGTACTGTGGGAGGAAACCCACACAGACACGGCGAGAATGTTAACTTCACACAGCCAGTCACCCGAGGCCAGAACCAAAGCCGAGACCCTGGTGCTGTGAGGCAACAATGCTCACCACTGAGCCACCACGTGTTATTTGATGGAGAAACAATGATATCATTTGATCAAATAACTTGTAAGTATGGACTACCTAGTAGGGACCTCTTCTGTATTTTTTTCCCAGATCAGAGATTTGATTTTAAAAAAAGCACTTTTACCACACTCTTACAGATCCGATAAAGGGAAGTGGGCGCTTATTGCTTAGAATACACTCGATCAGTACCCTTTATCATTCGTTGGAGAGTGTCCCCTCAGACGAGACTGTGCAGCTTTGTGATGTCTGCTCGAGAGAGTTGGGGGTTCCGATCACTTCGGAGACATGGGAGGACATTTGTGAAAATGTTTGAAGGATTTTGATCTGTAATAGGACCCATACCATGCAGTTGAAAATACTTCGTAGGGTCTATCTGACCCCAAATTGTCTCTCAAAATGCGAAGTGGGATTATTTTCAGCATGTTCGAAATGCAGAATGACTACAGGCACTCTTTCTCATTGCTTGTGGTTCTGCTGCAGACTTCATCTATTTTGGAGCACTGTGTCAGATGTGATAGAGTGCGTATTGAAGACTGAATTGGAGATGGACTTGGTTTCTGTTTTCCTGGGCCTGCCCAAGGTATTTTCCACAGATGAATATGGGAAAAAATTATATCCTTACATTCCGGACTTTCCGTGCTAGGAAAAATATTCTGTTGCGTTGGATGTCTGAACTCCCCCACCCCCAGAGAGGAAGAACTGTGAACATAAAAATGTGTATCAGTTAATGCTCTTGATGAACGAGAACTGTCATTTTGTTATGCTGAGCTGTATTATTTATTCATTATTTATTGTGTAGTTTTGTTTTTTTCTTCTGTCTGTGTAGTGCTTTAAGTTATTTTGTATGTCATTTTTCTCAGTTATTTGAGTTGTGTTGTTATTGGTTTATTATAATATTAAAAAACTCTTTTTAAGTATTTTATTTTAAAATAAAATGCTAACTTTGATATAATACAGCCCCAAAAAAACTCTCATTAGAGAGACCACGCATGGTGGATTATCCTGAGGATCACCACATCTGGGGCGATAGGGTGAGGCTGAGAGAGTCTCCCCTTCATGGTAATCTCTGTCAGTGTGAGGAACTGAACCGGCGCTGTTGCCCTGCCTCTATATCACAAACCTGCCTTCCTGCCAACTGAGTGGGAGACCGTGTAACTGTTAAAGACAGAAACTGTAACAAACAAAGGGTAAGAGAAACATTCATAGTAAGGAAAGTGGTACAGTTCAGATAACGGTCAAGATAACGCCTGAGGGTAAAAATGGTCTCTGCTCGAAATTGTATTTATAACAAGACGTGTTTAGAAGTTATTTTTGGTTTAATATCATTAAGCTGAGTCAAGTGACTCTTATGTGTTACACACTGGGACACTACCATTTTCCTGAAACTGGGAAATATTTGGAACATTATCCCCTGTATACCTCCAGGGATTCCCTTGATGCAAGCTGCCTGAAAATGAGTCACGCCTCCTTTTTTCGTCAAAGCCTCAATATCTCTTGGCATCCAGGGTTCTCTCTTCCAGTCTCACATAACCTTCACCCTCACAGCAAAATGGAAACCTTGAACTCGAGCTATCTCCTACTTGCCCGAGATCCTTTTACCTGGAATCAAACAACTCCAATCATCCCCTGCAATCCCCTGTCTAACTCCAACAACATACGCCTTGCCCCAATTTAGAACTTGAATCTGTGGACCAATTTTGTCCCTACCATAACTATTTTAAAATTAATACAACTCTGATCACTTTTACCAAAATGGTCCCCCTCTTTATCTCCTTCACCTGTCCTGCCCTATTTCCCAACAGTGGGTCGAGTTTGTCCCTTCCCGAGTACGATACTCTATATATTGATTGTGGAAACTTTGCTGAACACACTTAACAAATTACGTTCCATCTAAGTTCTTAACCATCTGGAAGCCCCAGTCTATGTTAGGAAAATTGAAATCACCTATTATAACAACCCTATTGTTCCTGCAAGTCTCCCCAGTCCCCCTGCATATTTGTTCCCCTAATTCACATTGTTAATTATAGTGCAATAGTGTTGATTATAACATTACCAACCCCCTCTAACTACTTTGTTTCACGAAACCTCATTGGATATTATTTCAGGTATTTCAACTTTAAATATTGGTGTAATACTCGCCTTAATCAGAACTATTGGTATTTAAACTGTTTCCATTTACATCTCTACGTCGCAGTGATTTTCACATCCATGGCACCCCTTGTCAAGGCACAGTGGAGATATGGAGCTGGAAATGGATGGGAGCTGCACATCCTGTCACTTCCAACATTGGCTGCAAGTTTCCCCACACTGGGCAGCGATCTAACACAATGTTACCAAACAATGCAACAGCCTGGGTTGAAATATGAGTGAACCAGTGCAGTCTGCAGAGCTCCCCAAGCTGGACATTTAGACCGTGATTATAGATCAAGTATTGGTGTGGGCTGCACAGATTTCCACTCTGGACATTGCTGGGTTGTATTTAGCAGTACGCTAGCCATATCTACACAGTGCTCCATCCTGAAAATATAATGGATGGGCTGGTTATGTGAGTTGGATTGCGAATGTGAGAGAACTAAACATCTGGCAATACCTTTATTTTGTGTTTTCATTCTTGTTATTGGACCCTTCAAATCCAGACTCATCCGGTTAGACCCGACCCTCTGGATGAGTCATGGGGACTGTTGTTGCAGCATCTGGGTCCCCAACATGACCAACAAATGGAGCAGAGGCTGCAGAGAGAACAGTCTCCGTAAAATGGAATGAGGGAATCACTATCAGGTCAGCCGTGGTCTTAGCGAATGGTGGGGCAGGATTGTGTGGACCACGAATGCAACTTATTCATATATTTGTGTTTGTTCCAAGCAAACTCCCCTTCTCTCCCAGTGTCCCATATTAGTGGGGAGTGAGTCCTCCTCCTGTTCCTGCGTAACAGGATCCTCGGGCCTCAGTAGCCTCTAGATTTCCCTGTGTCCCAGTTTCGAGCAGTTGAATGACCGCCTTCTGTTCCTTTGTCCCAGTCTCGAGCAGTTGAGTGACTGCCTCCTGTTCCTGTGTCCCAGTCTTCAGCAGCTGAGTGACTCCTCCTGTTCCTGTGCCCCAATTGATCAGGTCCCAGGGTTTTGTTCACCTTTATATGTTTTTAAATGTTCAACATCTCCTTGTAATATAGACACTTTTCAAGATATAACTACATATTTCTTCATTCTCTCGCTCTTGTAACCTCCTCCACATTAAATACTGAGGATAAATACTTGTTTAGTATCCCTTCCATCTCCTATGGTTCCACACATAGGTAGCCTTTACTGACCTTTAAGGTGCCCTATTCTCTCCCTAGTTAATATTTTGCAATTATTAGAGTTGCTTCAATGCCTCGTTAACCCTATTTCGAAAGCCATCTCATGGCCACATTTTTCTGGTCCGATTTCACCGTTCACTATACACTTACTGCCCTTCTACACCTGTGGGGATCCAATTGATCTCAGCTCGGTTTACCTGACATATGCCTCCTTCCTTAACTTGACCAGAGCATCAATATATCTAGCCATCCAGCACTCCCTGCACCCACCAGACTTGCCCAACTCACTAATAGGAACACGTTGGCTCTGGACTCTCTTAAACCACGTTTTGATGCCCTTGCATTTTCTAACCATCCCTTTACCTGCGAATAAGGTATCCCAATGTGCCTTTCACAGGGCTCGCCTAACACTTTCACAATTGGCCTTATTCAAAGTTAGAACTTTAATATTTACATCAGATCTTTCCTATTCCTCAACTAGTTTAAAACTAATATTTATGTGTAAGAGACTTGAATGTTAAATAAACATTTCCTGCCCCGATGTAACAGGCTCAAGAGGCTGAATAGGCTCCTCCTGTCCCTCTGTAATAGACTAGAGAGGCTGAATGACCTCCTCTTGTCCCTCTGAAATAGACTCAAGAGGCTTCATGGCCTCCTCCTGTCCCTGTGTAACAGATCCGAGACATTAAATGAGACAGCAACCTGTGGATTACGAGCAGCCATTAAACTGTATCTGATGGAGGTCCATCCCTTCTCAGTTACAGAAACACAAACAACACAATGTACTCCAGGTGCCCTCTCAGTAACACTTCATACAGCTGCAGCGACACATCTCTTCGTTTTGAATGATTCTTTCAGCAAAATGTGCCAATATTCCAGCTTTCCACCTGTTCAAAGCAACAGGCTAATATGGGTTGAATGGTCTTCTCTTATCCCTCTGTAAGAGGCCCATAGGGACAGAATTGCTTCGGCCTGTTCCTGAGCAGCAGTCTCAAGGTTCTGTCTCAAGGTTATGAAAGGATTTGACAACAGGGCATTAAAACCAGGAGCGGCCGCACACTGGTCAATAAGTACCGTACTTTGTGTTCAGGTATCTAGAAACTTGCCCACACGACTTTTTTTTATGCAGTCGATCTATTATTTTATAACTGCCTCCTTTCATAAACAGAGTGGAACATATATAGACCCCTGCAGTGTCCTGTTAATACTCTCATATACAAGTTAATTAAAAGATTTAAAAGATTTAAAGATTTATGATCCATCCCTCAGCAACCCTCATGCATTCCATCCAAAACCAGTAAATGAAAAGTGATGTTTTGAACGGGTTAACTGAGCCTACTTGTTCGGTAAGTGCGATTAATGCCAATCTCCATGGATTCTAATTATGCCAGTGGATGATTTCCATCTTTTAATCATAAATGGGCTCCATTCATTGTGTTATCCCATAACATGAGCGGGAGCATCACCGACAGCACTGACAGGGAACAGCAGATCGAGAGAGAAGGGGAGGAGAGATCAGAATCTTAGAACAGTAGACTGGAATGTACCAACAATGGATCAGAATTTGAGAACATTAAACTAGAATATTCAAACAATGGATCAGAATCTGAGAACATTAGACTGGAATGTTCCAACAATAGACAGGAGTTTATCCGATTATGTTTGGTATCTTTCTGCATTTTATTGGTGGTCATTATCATTTCAGATCTATTACGCCCTTATCATTATTCAATACATTTATTATCCCTTCCTGGCTATCGTTGATGTTCCTGGTGAGTGTCACTGTCCAGATTTTGATTTCTATAAACCAGTTATGACTATATTATTGTTATTTCATATAGTCTACACTTCTTGCCACAATTATTGGTCCTGTTGAATCTCTCAATCCAGATATTCACTCTACAGACCACTACTAACTACATCAATGAACGTGTTCAATTACTGTTTCGCTCTCTGCTCTGGCAGTGTTACTCACGGGTCTCTATGTTGATCTATTCAGTTTCAGGGGAGGACCACAATGCATTGTATCATTGCCTTTGCTGTTAAGAGCATGGAGGTCACCGTCTACTGCTCTGGTTACAAACTCCACTTCCTTCCACTGTTTCCATCCCATCCCTGGCCAATATCTGCAGCTGAAGCAGACAAGTCACAACTGTGGGAGAGCCCTTTGACTATGAGCTGATTCCTGACACCATGCCCTGAACATTTCTAACTTGAAATACTCACCACTCCAGAATATATCTCACTGGTTAATTCCATCTGCTGTTTGAACCTTAAGCTATGAAGTACAGTCTTAATAAAACCAATATTGTGCTGCTGACGCTCCGGGCTTCAAACCTGCCGAAGCAAATCTGATTCGACCTCACACCAAACTCCCATCCATCTGTCATTCATGTGCACGCCGATATATATTGCTATTGTGTCTGACAATGACTTTATTTTAACATTCTCAAACACTTTACCTCATCTGTCCATGAAACTTCCCTCATTCTCTTTGTTGACTAACAAAACGTCTGCCAGTTGTTCGTATTTAAAATAATTTCCTCCATGTGCGTTCCTTCTCAAACAATGAGTTTCGCATTCAACCACGCACACGCACACAAACACACAGAGCAAATCTTCCCATTGCAGGCAGTAATCTGATGCGAGGATAGTTAGCATATGATAGTAAAGTTTGCAATGCTCTCCATGCTGGGCAGATAGTGCAGTTTACTGAGCAGCACGCTCGCATGGTCTGCACAGCTCTCCATGCTGGGCTGTCATCTTGTCCCAGTTTATATTTGTTTGTGGTGTTCTGTCAAGCAGATTCAGAATTTGATGTAACAAACCATTTCAGCTGAGCTGACAATGCTTTATTCAATGTTATCATTCCTGTGATTTTACTCACAAAGATCTCACTTCTCCAGTTTGTCCCACTGCCCTGTCTTTTTCCCCATATTTCCACAACATCTTTTCAGTTAATTAACTGTTCGCAGGAGGCTCCCAAGCACTGATGATGTCGCCTAGCCAGGGGACGAAACGTTTTCAATAAAAACTTCCAGCTCGGCGAACAGAACCACAATAATTAACTGTCTCTTTCTTTCTTTAATGTGACTCTTTCTGTCCCTCTGTATCTTTTCCTGGCCTTGGGTTTTGTCTCCTTAGTGTATCTAGTGCTGGCATTGTGTCGCTCAGAAATACTGAAATGGTGTGTATCAAGCTGTTATTTTCTTCCCGGTATATCCCATGTGATGGTCCATGGACAGGCGTGTTTCAGAAGTTATGAGACACATTCTTGTAACTTGGTCTGTACCTGTGGTTGTCCCTCTCAGGTGACCTTGCGATCAGTAACACGAGGGAGCCCACTGAGTGAAGGACCAGGCATCTAAATTGCCTGACAATGCTGTAATTTTTTAAATAAATCATTAGTTTCTCATTTTTATTAGTAAGAGGTCTTAAAGGACAAACTGCCTAATGAAAACGTCTCAAGTAAATAACTTACGGGGCTTTTAGGGATTTTAATAAATGCTAGTAACAATGGCCAGCTCGCAAAGACCACACGTTCTAGTTTGTTTTTTTTCTGGAGCTGTAACAATCACCGGGTGCTTGGGGTCCCAGAGGGGTTGGAAGTTTTAGTAAATTATCCCTAGCTGCTAATCTCTCTAAAGCCTCACTTGATGGTGTTTCCTCCTGGATTGGAGAACTGTATGCAAGAATGCATGTCTGAATGTTCCTTTTAGCCAAAGGGTATGTTTAGGTGATGTTAATAGATTGAACAGTCCATTTGTAGAACGCACTGTATCCATTATTCGGTCAGGTTTTCCAATAGGCGCCTCATCTTCCGCCTAGGAACCCTCCAACCACAAGGGATGAACTCGGATTTCACCAGTTTCCTCATTTCCCCTCCCCCACCTTGTCTCAGTCAAATCCCTCGAACTCAGCACCGCCTTCCTAAACTGCAATCTTCTTCCTGACCTCTCCGCCCCCACCCCACTCTAACCTATCACCCTCACCTTGACCTCTTTCCACCTATCACATTTCCGTCGCCCCTCCCCCAAGTCCCTCCTCCCTACCTTTTATCTTAGTCTGCTGGACACACTTTCCTCATTCCTGAAGAAGGGCTCATGCCCGAAACGTCGATTCTCCTGTTCCTTGGATGTTGACTGACCAGCTGTGCTTTACCAGCAACACATTTTCAGCTCAGGTTTTCCAATAGTTAAGTTATTCTAACTTCCTCTTCACTTTGTATGGATATTCATTAGAGGATAGTGAGGTTGAGCAACCCTATAGTAGCCAAAGGCCTGATCAGGAACTGTATAAATACATCCAGGCATTACCTTAATTTGATGAGAATGATGGGGGAGCCTTTTTAATTTCATTTCAGAAAGTGGCTAAACAAGTGCAGTGGCCAGAGAACATGTAGATTTAGTTTATCCAAACAAAGCTGATAGGTATTTGCATCCCTATCGGAGGAGGTGAAGAAAGCCAACTGAAGTGCATATGAGCTTGTGCCAGAAGCCGACAGTGTTTCAGGGATCTAAAATAGCATCCCTGGTTAAACGCACGTTGTGTTTGAAAGAATCAAACAAAGTAATTGAAAGGTGGGGAAGGGTATTAAAAACAGAGCAAAGCTATGACACTCTGAGAGAGACTCTAATTTTGGAGAAGTTCAACAATTCACTTCCTGCAGTCGTGAGAACTCGTGCGGAAGAGCAGACTGTTAAAAAGGCAAGATTAGAAGCTGAAATGGCTGATGATGGTGATTGGGTTCAGAAATCAAAGTTTGGTTTCTGTGAGGGATTGAGATGAATGTGTGAGATCTTCTGAAAACATATCCGTGTGAGAGTAAGGTTTACTGACCTCGGCCAGGAGTAGCAGGTAAAGAGGTTACAGCATTAACGGGTACAGAAGGATGTAACTCTTTTATGCTGAGACATAAGGAGCTATGTCATTCAGAGGGACTATTGGAGAGCTGAGAAGTGTTCCATTATGTAACGTGTGGTCAGAGTGTCCAGTGGAAACATCAACAGATTTATTCCACAGTGAGGAAGGAGGCCTTGAGCTTGGTGTTGGCATTACAACATTTCAGCAGTTAAATTGCAAATAACATACCTGAGACAAACCTTTGTCACGGATCTTGACCCCTTAAAGTTTTTGGAGAAGTTTAGTGAGAAAAATACCAGCCTGTTTCAACTGAGCTTATTATTGCTGCCATTTAATTTGAAATTATACAGGTGACAGGGCGAGAAAAAGTAAGTTTTGACACGTTGTGGAGACTTGGATGAAGAAAGACAAAAGGCATTCTGTGGCAGGAGTAAAATGACTGAAATCGAATCGAGTTGTGAACCTTTGTATGCTCAGAGTCAATGTAATATATATTCGTTCCAGTCTACTAATAGAGGAAGATTAGGCGGTCTAAAATGAATCCATTTTTGTATATTGATGGATCATTTGATTAAAGGTGGAGTTGTGAGAATACTATCACTGTAAAAAGGTTATTTTTTCTTGGGTTTTTTTTGAGGAGAGTTTTAAAGGCAGAGATGCAGAACTGCTGTCTGAAAACAGTTTAAGTAAATAACTGAGAAAGCCTTTATGTTTTATTAAAACGGTGGTAACAATGGAAGGGCAGTGGCCAGCTCTCCCAGAGCAGGTTTCCTCGTTTTGTTTTTAGCTGCAGCATTCAGAAGCTGTTCGGGTCCCAGACTGGTTGGAAGTTTCAATACATGATCCCTAGCTGCCTTTCTCTCTGAGATCTCTGTTGATGTTGATTTCCCCTGGATCAGAAAACTTCATGTATAGATCTGTTTTTGATTATATCTTTGTGCCAAGCGGTGCAAACCAAGAAGGTACGGGATCTATTGTTTGTGTAAGTTTTCAAACATATAAGCCATCCTGAGATGTTCTTTTCTTTGATAGTATTTTATCTAAATCATTTAAATAGATTATATTTTGCTTGATGTCGAGTGGTTTGACCAGTCACAACATATCTGGAACACACACTTCACATCTATATTCCAAATAACGAAAGGTTTGGGTCTAAGCGGCCTTCTTAAAATATTTTGTGGGGATCTGTTCTGGTCCACAACACTTATAGACGAGGGGTTTCTGACAGACTCCTGTTATTGAAAAGTTCGTCGAGGGGCTGGGGTTGGTTTGCTGGAAGTTGTGATGTGAGCTGCCTCAGACATTCAGGGAGACCTGAGGATTTGGTGACCCAACACTGGATGGAGCCTGGGGACTGTAGTTACAACATCTGGGTCTGCAACATGAACAACAAATGGAGCAGAGGTTGCAGAGAGGAGAAGCTCTGAAACCACGCAGTGAGTGTGTGAGGAAAGGGAACTGCTGTGTCCACCCCGTATTTTCCAGGAACAGCTTCCCAAGCTCCACTTAACCCAGGAGCAGAGCGTGAAGGGACCCTGACAGAACAAGAAGCTGGTCACAGAGCGGTGTCACCTCCTTTAACACGTCCTGCAGCTTCACACCAGGGGAAGGACGGTGCTGCCAGTGGCTGTGACGGTCACAGTTTCATTCAGCTTCTATGTTCTGGAACTTTCCAAACAGGATTGGGTGACATATCCATCATCTCAAAGTATGTTGCCATCAATGTAACCATTCGGTGACGGAGGATGGAGCAAAACCTCTCATGTCTGAACTGGTCTGAGTGAACCCCCCAGTACACAGTATCATTAATCTCTGTAATCCCTCTCCATTTCAGTAACATACTGAATTCCATTATTCCTGTAAATGAAATGACAGATTATATCATGTTATATTGCAGCTGCCAAATTATTATCCATTGCCTTCACCTCTCTGTATCTACCTGTAGACCCTCCACCCTCTCTTGATAATTTAATCTCTTGCTTATCATAGCAACATGACCAAACTCAGTATCTGTATATCTGTTCCATCCTCCTGATCATTGATATAGATTGTAAATAGTTGAGGACCCAGCACTGGTCACTGTGTGACTCCTCTGGTGACGTTCTGTCAAACTGATTTAGACTGATTTATCCGGAGTGCCTGCTTCCTGTTTGATACATAATCCTCCCCCATTACTATGTAACACAGTCGTAAAGCTGAATATGAACAAGGAGCATCAGTCAGGAATCCAACCCTTCGAACCTGCTCTGCCATGGAATACAATCACGGCTGATGTCATTGCGGCCTCTGTTCCACTTCCCTGCCATCTCTCAATCCTCAAACTGTAGTCTCTTGTTGGAGATTGCGCGACATGAAAAAATATCCACTCCACATCGATACGTTCAATTACATTTAGCATTTTACAGACCTCAATAAGCTCTCCTTTCATTCTTATAAACGCGAGAGTATAGGCCTAAACTGCTCAATTTCTCTTCATAAGACAAACACTTCAAATATGGAATCAATCTAATGAAGCTCTTCTGAATTACCTCCAATGGAAATACCTCATTCTGCAGGACACCCAAACTGTACTCCAGTTGCAGCCTCACTAATGCCTTGCATAGCTACAGCAACATTCCCTACCTTTCTACTCTATCCTTTTACAAATAAACGCTGAAGTTATGCTTGCATTCCTCATTACTTCAAGTACCCGCAAACAAGTTTTCTGTGATATGCTAGCAGACACCCAGATCCCTCTGTACTTAAGCACTTTGAAGTTTCTCTCCATTTAGATAATAATTTGCCTTTTTTATTAGGCTGGCCAACTTGAATAACCCCATATTTATACGCTTTAATTTTCATTGCCAAATGTTTGCCCATTCACCCAATCTATACAAATAGTTTTTAAATCTGTTGTGGTTCTGTTCGCCGAGTTGGAAGTTTTTGTTGCAAACGTTTCGTCCCCTGGCTAGGCGACATCATCAGTGCTTGGGAGCCTCCTGCGAAGCGCTTCTTTGATGTTTCCTCCGGTGTTTATGGTGGTCTGTCCCTGCCGCTTCCGGTTGTCAGTTTCAGCTGTCCGCTGTAGTGGTTGGTATATTGGGTCCAGGTCGATGTGTTTGTTGATGGAGTTTGTGGATGAATGCCATGCCTCTCGGAATTCCCTGGCTGTTCTCTGTCTGGCTTGCCCTATGATAGTAGTGATACATCAGGAGCATCTCGGAACTGACTGCCAGACGACTGCGACCCCTAGCACTCATAACGGCACACAAACCAACAGCCACGCTCAGACAACAACTCACCAGAACGAAGGACCCGATACCCAACATGAGCAAGACGAATGTAGTGTACAAAATACCATGCAAGGACTGCACTAAATACCAAATAGGACAAACAGGAAGACAGCTAACAATCCGCATACATGAATATCAACTAGCCACGAAACGACACGACCAGCTATCCTTAGTAGCCACACACGCAGACAACAAGCAACATGAATTCGACTGGGACAACACTACTATAAACACCGGAGGAAACATCAAAGAAGCGCCTCGCAGGAGGCTCCCAAGCACTGATGATGTCGCCTAGCCAGGGGACGAAATGTTTGCAACAAAAACTTCCAGCTCGGCAAACGAACCACAACAATGAGCACTCGAGCTACAAATCTTCGCACAAACTTTGAATTTTTAAATCTCTTGCATCATCATTCCGACGTAATTTCCCACCAATGTTAGTGTCATCTGAAAATGTAGCTATAATATTTTCTATCCCGTCAACCGAGTCATAATGTCAATCACAAATGGTTGAAGCATGAGAACTGAAATCTATGGCACCCAACAAATTGCATTTTCCAATAGAAAATGACACAGTTAATCCATCTGACTGCAAATATATAATCAATAGCTTGGAGAGGGTGGACGCTAGGAAATTGTTTCCGCTAGGCGAGGAAACTAGGACCCGTGAACACAGCATTAGAATTAGAGGGGGTCGATTCAGAACAGAAATGCGGAGACATTTCTTCAGCCAGAGAGTGGTGGGCCTGTGGAATTCATTGCCGCAGAGTGCAGTGGAGGCTGGGACGCTAAATGTCTTCAAGGCAGAGATTGATAAATTCTTGATGTCACAAGGAATTAAGGGCTACGGGGAGAATGCGGGTAAGTGGAGTTCAAATGCCCATCAGCCATGATTGAATGGCGGAGTGGACTCGATGGGCCGAATGGCCTTACTTCCGCTCCTATGTCTTATGGTCTTATGGTCTTATGGTCTTATGGTCCAGTACTTCCCTTTCTAAACACACACACACACACACAAACACACAAACAAACGCACGCACACACATACACATACACACACACACATACACACACACACGCACACACAAACACAAATACATGCATACACACACACACACAGATTAACAAAATTTCTGCAATTTTAATTTGAAAGAACTTTGTCCAGATATTAATGGAACTCATGACAAAAGTAAAAATTGAGGTTGTCTAAAACATTTTTCTGCTTCTGAAGATATTGTACTCACATCGCTGCTAGCAATGGGATTCCATCCTGGGAGAGTTAGATTTGGCTGCATTCCCTTTGCTTTAGGCAGTGAGTAGATTCCAATGAATTATGGTCAGGGAGCACCCAATGGGTAGTACGGTGGTTAGCACTGCTGTCTCACAGCACCAGGGACTTGGGTTCGATTCCAGCCTTGGGTGACTGTCGGTGTGGAGCTTGCACATTCTCCACTTTCCTGTGTGAGCTTCTAATGGGTGATCCAGTTTCCTACCACAGCTCAAACTGTGTAGGTTTGGTGGATTGATCATGCTAAATTGTCTGTAGTGTTCAGGGAATTCTAGATTAGGCGCATTAGTCAGGGGCAAATATAGGGGAATGGGTTGGGAAGGTTGGTATGGATTTGTTGGGCCGAAGGGCCTGTTTCAACACTGCAGGGATTCTATAAAAATAAGAACGGTAATGATGACTGTAGAGTTTGTTTTAGCTTGCACACATTGCTGTGGTGAGGGACACTGAAGGAGGGAGAGTGCAATAGGCCGTTCCTTCTCAGGAGGATGCATTTTCTCCCTCTCTGAGTTGAATCGCATAAAAATATCATCCTTTCCCAAACTGGACCCCATGTGAGGTCTCCTTGTACATTGTCGAACTATGCCTCCATCACATTCCCTGTTCCATGTAGGTGCATCATTGCTACTGTCATACAGAGAGCCATATCCTTAACAGAAAATGGTCTCGGTCAATTTGAAATATGTTTACATTGCCCTACGTCATGAAAAAAATAAAATATTTAATGTATTGAGAATACCTGTGTTAAAATGAATGCATTTTTTAAACAAATACAGAAATTGCTGGTAAAGCTCGGCAGGTCTGTCAGTACCCAGATGCCTTTTACATGCTGCAGCTTGTGGGCGGTACGGTGGCACAGTGGTTAGCACTGCTGCCTCACAGCGCCAGAGAGCTGGGTTCAATTCCCGCCTCAGGCGACTGTCAGTGTGGAGTTTGCACATTCTCCCCGTGTCTGCGTGGATTTCCTCCGGGTTCTCTGGTTTCCTCCCACAGTCCAAACCTGTGCAGGTTAGATGAATTGGCCGTGCTAAATTGCCTGTAGTGTTCGGTGTAGGGGAATGGGTATGGGTGGGTGCGCTTCGGCGGGGCGGTGTGGACTTGTTGGGCCGAAGGGCCTGTTTCCACACTGTAAGTAATCTGTAAAGTTGTACCAGCCTCCACCACTTCCTCTGGCAGCTCATTCCATACACGCAGCACTCTCTGTGTGAAAAGGTGCCCTTTAGGTCTCATCAAACTTTTCCCCTCTCACTTTCAAACAATGCCCTCTAGTTTTGGACGCCCCAAACTGGGGTAAAACCCTGGCTACTCACCCTATCCAGGACCGTTCCGATTTTATAATTCTTTACTGCTGCGAAATGTGACTTCAATCAACACGAATAACTGGACTTTCAGTCATCCTGGGCCTAAATTCTGAAATTGCAATACTGACACCTCTTCCTTCTCCATCAAATCACAATTTTAAATCCATTTTAATCAGTTTGTTCAGATGTATCATGAGACACATCTGTGGGCTTTACACCCAGACCTTTGTGCCCAGAGGTAGGGACACTAGCAATACCCATAAAGCTGTAACATTATTCTCCTGTGTGTTTGCTCATCAGCCTGTTTTGACATGCTGTGACATACCTCTGCAACAGGCAGGACTTAAATCCAGGCCTTCTAGTCCAGAGCTAGGAATGCTACCACACAAGTTCAGGAATTGGAATCAAATCCAGAGTTCTGGCTCAGAGGCAGGTACACTACGCACTACACTACCATACCCAGATTTTGGGTTATATTTTATGCCCATTTTCAGCTTGGTGTGGATTTATTACAATCAGTTTACCATTACTGAACTACACAAAACACTTTGTATTGTTAAGCAAATGCAAGATATTTGTCTCAACTGTAGGATGTTGAGTTTTGGTGCTGTGCCATCGAAATTAACTATGAACATCTTTAATCGCTATTATCTGTAGTCTGCAATATGAGGGAAAGAAATCCTGCAGCCACACTCTGCCCAATGAAGGGTCTCAAATGGATATTTATTACTGAACAGCAGAGACGAAGGAACAGCTTAATTTCTGGTCCCACAACACCGATCACTCTTAACCAACTCTAACGTGCGACTCCCCTCTTCCTGGCCGGTGATGACTGTCCAGCCTCTCCTCCCCACTGACTGTGTCAGCAATCTGTCCCTCCTCCCTCTAACCACACAAGGCAAACCAAGCTCAGGGTCTTTGTAAAAATCAAGGCCGGAGTGTGCAAGCCTCCTGGAGAGGGATGGGCATTTTAAAATTGAAGGGGGAGGGGGAGGTGGCAGTAATACCACACACTGGGCTGAGGGGTAGCAGATGGAGTTTTAATTGTATTTGGTAAATCAAACAAGAGCAGGACCAATATAATTAAAAGTAGAGCCTTTGGCAATGTTGTAGAACAGAGACCTAGGCCCTCAGGTATAATTCTTTAAAATTTGCATCTCATATAGATAGTGTGTTTAAGAAGGTGTTTAACACACTTGTCTTCATCGGTCAGACCTTTGAGTATCGGAATTGGGACGTCATGTTGAGGATGTACAGGACATTGGTGAGACCTCTTCTGAATACTGTGTCCACCCTGGTCATCCTGCCCGCTCATTCCATAGGCACACCACCCTCTGGGTGAAAAAGCTGCCCCTTATGTCACTTTAATATTTCCCCTCTCACTTTAAGCCCATATCCTCTAGTTTTGGTCTCCCCGTACCTTAGAAAACACATTGACTATTCACTTTGATATTACTGACCTTGATATTATTAAGCTGGAGAGGTTTCAGAAGAGATTAACCTGGATGTTGCTGGGAAAGGAGGGAGTGAGCTATAAGGAGAGGCTGGATCTTTTTTCACTGAAGAATATGAGATTAAGCAGTAACTTTACAGAGGTTTATAAAATAATGAGGGGTACAGATAAGCTGAAGGGCTGATGTCTTTTCCCTAGAGTTGGGGATTCAATACTGACGGATAATTAAGGTGCAAGGAAAAAGATTTACAAAAGTCATGAGAGGTAATTATTTTAGACAGAATCTGGCTTGGGTGTGGAATGAACTTCCAGAGGAAGTGGTGAAAGCGGGGACAGTTACAACATTTAAAGGACATTTAGATCAGTCCATGGATAAGACATCAGTTTGGATGGTGCTGTGAGCAGCTGCCCTCTCCCTCCCCCTCTCTGAATGAATCCCTGTTGGTTTTCACCCTCTGCCAATGTCTGTGCAGTGGCGTGGGAAGGCCAGCAGAGGGTGGCATTGCATCACTTTAAGCACCACAGAGACTGCCAGACCTGCCTCACACAGAGACACACAGAGACACACACAGCAATTGTTAGGACACAACATTGAGCTCATCTGGTAATTTAAACTAAACATAAAGAAATGCTCAATTTGCCTTGTAAACTGTTAAAATATGAGGGACAGAGAACTCCCAAATTCCACTGTTCAAATAAAAACACCAATTTATTTTTTTAACCCTGAAACTGAACATTTTACATCAACTATTCACAACTCGGAGACCTCATTTCTCTTAATTGCTTATTACCCTACTCCAACTCTACAGCAATATACTGTTTCAAAAAGACACTTATTAACATTACATAAACGTAATTTCAAAACCACACAGCAGCTGACCTCACACCAATATCACTTTTTCCCGACTTTCCTGGGAAGCCTGTCTCATGTTACAGGATGCTATCCAAGTGTTTACATTTCAGCATCCTGTAATCTGGGAACACATCATTCCATGACACTGTCTCTCAGTCTCCCCCTCTCTGTCTATACCCCAACCCCTCCCATGTGGTGATATTTAAACTGATTTTCCCGCCACCTCTCTGTGGCAGTGATGTTCACACCCACAGCACCCCCTTGTCAGGGCACAATGGAGATAGGGAGCTGTAAATGGGTGGGAGCTGCACATCCCGTCACTTCCAGCATAGGCTGCAAGTTTCCCCACGCTGGGCAGTGATTTATCACAGTGTTACTGAGCAATGCACTGGTGTGATGTACACAGCTCTACATGCTGGGAGCGTAACTACTCCAGGGTTACAGATCAATTCACTGGTGTGATGTACACAGCTCTACATGCTGGGAGGGTAACTGCTCCTGGGTTACAGATCAATTCACTGGTGTGATGTACACAACTCTACATGTTGGGAGGGTAACTGCTCCAGGGTTACAGATCAATGTACTGGGGTGAGGTACACAGTCCTACATGTTGGGAGGGTAACTGCTCCAGGGTTGCAGATCAATGTACTGGGGTGGGGTACACAGTCCTACATGTTGGGAGGGTAACTGCTCCAGGGTTACAGATCAATGTACTGGGGTGGGGTACACAGTCCTACATGCTGAGAGGGTCACTGCTCCTGGCTTATAGATTAATTCACGGGTGATCACTGCGCAGGTCGCTGTGCTGGTCAGACTATCTGGTTGAGTGTTATAGATAACGCACTGCTGTGATCTGCACAGCTCACTGCCCTGGACAGATATATGGTCTGGGTTCATAGACCAATGCCCTGATCTGATCTGCGCAGTGTTCCCCTCTGGACAGATTGCTGGATTGTATTGACCAGTGCAATGGATGAATCTGGACAGATTGCTGGACTGTACTGAGCAGTACACTGGCCTGGTCTGCACAGTGTTCCACGGTGAACAGATATATCCTCTGGGGTGATGGTGTCTGGGCTGGTTCTGTGAGGTGGATTGAGAATGTGGTATATCTAACCCTTTCAGCTGATCTGGCAATGCCTTTAGTTCCCATTCTTGTGATTGGACCCTCCGTCTCTCACCCCATTAATGTTACAGTGTACCCAGGCACAGGACATCATGTTGGTGGGGTGGGTAGGGGGGGAAAGGTGATGGACAGATCAAGGAGTTACCCAGAATGTTCTGTCCCCAACATTCTACAACTGACATTTCCCGGAACGTTCCATCCCCAACATTCTATAACTGTCATTCCCCGGAACGTTCCATCCCCAACATTCTATAACTGTCATTCCCCGGAACGTTCCATCTCCAACATTCTATAACTGCCATTCCCCGGAACGTTCTGTCCCCGACATTCTATGACTGACATTCCCCGGAACGTTCTGTCCCCGACATTCTATAACTGACATTCCCCGGAACGTTCTGTCCCTGACATTGTTTGTGAATGGCCGGACGTCAGTGAATTGAACAAACGATAAGATCCCGAGGGAAGAGATCCCGTTCCAGGGAGAAGGAGACACTGTTCCGAAGGCCCCTCAGGCAGTTAAAGGGGTGAATACGTTTTCCCTGCGTTTACATTTCTCCACGACACAGGATCGACCACAATTTAGACCAAAATACAGGAATTCCCAAACTCAGTTTGCCTTCAGGAAACTGGGAGAGAATCCTTCAGGACAGCAACGTTCCCACCCTCCGTATTAGGAACTGGGAAGGAGTGACCTGTGTCTGCTCTCGAGTGATCGAGTGTGTGGGAATGTTCTAGAAACCATCTGTCCTTATGGATGTGTCTCTGTGTGTTTGGGGAGGGAGGGTTTCTTGTGGTTTATGTCACATTTTTGTCAGTAATTCCCACCTTCCCATTTGTTATTCCAGCTCCAATAATTTTAATAAATCCCTGAATACAGGGACACATTTGAAAATCTCACTGGGTCCCTGATCAAACGGGTCCCTTTGCCTCCAGGCTGATGGATAATGGGTTTGTTTTCCTTCCTCACAGTTAACGTAGTGACCATCTACGTCCTGCTTTATAAAGATTGTGGATTGTCTCCATGTGTCAGACGTTACCTGGGGGCCATGGCAGCGGCGGATCTCCTGGTCATTATCCTCGACCTGATCCTGAGACACATTCCCATTGTTTATGATGAACAGTTTTATTTCCTGAGGGACTCCGTCCCCGTGTGTAATATCCACGCCGTCCTGCTTTATGCAGCCACTGACTGCTCTGTCTGGTTCACCGTCACTTTCACCTTTGATCGGTTTGTGGCCATTTGTTGCCAGAAGCTGAAAAGTAAATATTGCAGTGAGAAAACAGCGGCTGTGGTTCTGGGAGCAGTGACTGTGCTGAGCTGTTTAAAGAACATTTCCTGGTATTTTATGCGCACGGCTCAGTATTGGCTGTGGAACGGCCCCTGGTTTTGTGATGTAACAGCCGCTGTTCGTGACTCCAGTGTCTGGGTCACAATCCAGTTCCTCCACCACATTCTAACCCCGGGTGTCCCATTTCTCCTGATTCTGCTGCTCAATTTTCTCACCGTCAGACACATTGTAGTGACCAGCAGAGCCCGCAGGAGACTCCGCACTCACACCAATGGGGACGCTCAGTCTGACACTGAAATGAGAAACCGAAAAAAATCCATCGTTTTACTGTTTGTCATCTCGGCCAATTTCATCCTGTTATGGTCAACGTTCATGCTGTATTCTATATGGGCCCGGATGTATGATTTTGGGTATTACTCTGTGTATCTAGAGTTGTTTGTGCAGGAATTGGGCTTCATGCTGCAGCTCCTCAGTTGCTGCACAAACACCGTGATTTATGCCGTGACCCAGACTAAGTTCAGGCAGCAGTTGAAGAATGTGCTGAAATATCCCTTCACCCAGATCCATCCATCAATCAAATTCCCTCATTAATCAATCCATCTGGGATTTTCTCATTTCAGTTCAGTGTTTCAGCGATGGAGCAGCCTGTCGCTATGGTAACAGACTGAGGGTAGCGCTGGTTTGTCCATCCTTATCCCACAGGGGGGTTACAGGAAACATTTCAATGTTTCTCACAACTCAGGGGCCAGTGAGAAAAGGCACCATCCCACCGACTGTATCCATCACTTCCATTTGTAACCAATAAAAATGTTGATTAAAGCGTGCCGAGCAGCAGAGTGACCGATGTTGTTGTGTGTCTTTGTGTTGGAGAAGCTGAGCTGGAGAGAGACAGACTCAGCCCCAAGTCCTGGTCCTCAGGGAAGGGGAGGGCACCGCGCCCTGAGCTCAGGAGCTGGATTTAACTCCCACTGTCCCCCCCTACTCCAACCTGGCCTCCCCATTTCCTCTCCCCCACTCTTCCTCCTCAATTCTCTCCCTCTCTCTCTCTTTCTGCACACTGTGTCTCTCTCACCACCTCTCCCTTTCACTCTCTCTGGTCCCCTCTCAGACACCACACCCCGCCCAACCCCGGTTTCTCCAACTGCCTCCACTATTCTTTCTGCCTCACTCTCCCTCTCTCTCTCTCACACCCAACATGAGTTTATCCACCTGCCTCCATTCTTCTATCTCCCCCTCACCTTCACTCTCTCTCTCCTGCCGTCTCTGTCTCCCTCCCGCAATTCCGTCTCTACCCCAATTTCCCCACTTCCCACATCTCTCAATCATCTCACACCCACCCCCCACACGCAGCCTCACCACAAACACCCAGTCTCTAGGTCAGAGGGAGGGGGAAGGACCAGGGAGACAGAGTGTGTCAGAGAGAGAGCAAGGGCAGGACAGGAGGGAGAGAGATTGAGTTAGAGAGAAACGGAGGGAGGTGGGGAGAGAGAGAGACACTGAGGGAGGGGGATCGAGAGTGAGAGAAGATGGAGAGAGAGCGAAGGAGCAGGGAGAGAAAGAGGGAGAGAGAGAGCGAAGGGAGAGATAAGGTGAGGGAGGGGGAGAGAGAAATAGGGGAGGACATAATGAGAGAGGGGTCAGAGAGAGGGGGGACAGAGAGAGGGGGACAGAGAGAGGGTGGACAGAGAAAGGGGGGAGATAGAAAGGGACAGAGAGAGGGGCACAGAGAGTGGGGGAGATAGAGGGTGCCAGAGAGAGGGGGACAGAGAGAGGGACACCGACAGTGGGGGAGATAGAGGGGGGTCAGGGAGAGAGGGGGTCAGGGAGAGAGGGGGTCAGAGAGAGAGGGGGACAGAGACAGAGGAGGGCAGAGAGAAAGGGGGGGCAGAGTGTGGGGAAGATAGAGAGGGACAGAGAGAGAGGGGGACAGTGAGATGGGGGAAAGAGAGAGGCGGGTGGGAGGGTGAAGGGGCAGAGAGAGGGTGACAGAGAGAGGAGCACAGAGAGAGGGGAATATAGAGGGAGACAGAGAGAGGGGGACAGAGAGAGGGGGATGGAGAGAGTGGGGGACAGAGAGAGAGGGGGGCAGAGAGAGCAGGGGCAGAGAGAGAGGGGGCAGAGAGAGGGCGACAGAGGGGGGCAGAGAGCGAGGGAGAGATCGACGGGACAGAGAGAGGGGGACAGAGAGAGTGGGGGAGAGAGAGAGAGGGGACAGAGAGAGGGGACAGAGAGAGGGGGATTGATAGAGATGAGGACAGAGAGAAGGGGGGACAGAGAGATGGTGACAGAGAGAACGGGACAGAGAGAAGGGGACAGAGAGAAGGGGACAGAGAGAGGGGTACAGAGTGGGAGAGAGAGAGGGGATCAGAGAGAGGGGGACAGAGAGTGGGGGGATGGAGAGAGTGGGGGACAGAGAGAGGGGGACAGAGAGAGGGGGCAGAGAGAGGGCGACAGAGTGGGGGTCAGAAAGCGGGGGGGGGAGAGAGAGGGGACAGGGAGAGGGGGGACAGAGAGAGAGGGGGAGATAGAGGGGACAGAGAGAGGGGGACAGAGAGTGGGGGACAGAGAGGGGTACAGAGTCGGGGGAGAGAGGGGGACAGAGTGGGGGGATGGAGTGAGTGGGGGACAGAGAGGGAGGGGGGACAGAGAGAGAGGGGGACAGAGAGGGGGGCAGAGAGAACGGGGCAGAGAGAGGGTTACAGAGAGGGGGCCAGAGAGAAAGGGGAACAGAGAGAGGGGGGCAGAGAGAGGGGTACAGAGAGAGAGGCGGAGAGAAAGAGGGGGACAGAGAGAGAGGCGGGTGGGAGAGAGAGGGGGTCAGAGAGAGGCGGATGTCAGAGAGAGGCGGACAGAGAGAGAGGGAACAGAGAGAGGGGTACAGAGAGAGAGTGGGACAAAGAGGGGGAATAGAGAGAGGCGGGTAGGAGACAGAGGGGGACAGAGAGAGGGCGACAGAGAGAGGGGGCAGAGAGCGGAGCAAAGGGAGAGGCAGGTGGGAGAGAGACGGGGTCAGAAAGAGGGGGACAAAAAGAGGGCGACAGAGAGAGGGGGCAGAGAGCGGGGGAGAGTGAGAGAGCCGGTTGGGAGAGAGGGGGTCAGAGAGAGGGCGATAGACAGAGGGGGACAGAGAATGGAGGACAGAGAGTGGGGTAGATAGAGGGGGATAGAGAGAGGGGGACAGAGAGTGAGGGGGACAGAGAGAGAGGGGGCAGAAAGAGGGTGATAGAGAGAGGGGGACAGAGAGAGGGGGCAGAAAGAGGGTGACAGAAAGAGGGTGACAGAGAGAGGGGGACAGAGTGGGGGAGACAGAGAGCGAGGGAGACAAAGAGAGGGGAGACAGAGAGAGGGGAGACAGAGAGAGAGGGAGACAGAGAGAGGGGAGACAGAGAGAGAGGGGACAGAGAGAGAGGGGACAGAGAGAGAGGGGACAGAGAGAGAGGGGACAGAGAGAGAGAGGTGTAGAGAGAGGGAGAGGGGGACAGAGAGATTGGAACAGAGAGAGGGGGGTCAGAGAGAGGGTGACAGAGAGGGGTGGAACAGAGAGAGCGGGACAAAGAGAGAGGGGGACAGAGAGAGAAGGTACAGAGAGTGAGGGGGACAGAGAGAGGGTACAGAGAGAGAGGAGGACAGAAAGAGAGGGTACCGAGAGAGAGGGGGGCAGAGAGAGAGGGGGTCAGAGACAGAGGGGGTCAGAGAGAGAGGGGCAGAGAGAGAGGGGGACAGAGAGAGAGAGGGGGACAGAGAGAGAGGGGCAGAGAGAGAGAGGGGGGCGGGGGGGGGACAGAGAGAGTGGGGGACAGAGAGAGAGGGGCAGAGAGAGAGGGGAGCAGTGGGGGGGAACAGAGAGAGTGGGGGACAGAGAGAGAGGGGCAGAGAGAGAGAGGGGGGCAGGGGGGGGACAGAGAGAGAGGGGGACAGAGAGTGAGGGGGCAGAAAGAGGCTACAGAGAGAGGGGGACAGAGAGAGGGGGACAGAGAGAGGGGGACAGAGAGAGGGGGAACAGAGAAAGGAGGAACAGAGAGAAGGGGGGACAGAGAGACGGTGACAGAGAGGGGGGGCAGAGAGAGGGAGAGAGAGAGGGGGACAGAGAGAGAGAGGGGGACAGAGAGAGGGGTGGGGGGCAGAGAGAGTGCGGGCAGAGAGAGGGCAACAGAGAGGGGGTCAGAGAGCGGGGGAGAGAGAGAGGGGACAGAGAGAGGGACACAGAGAGAGAGAGGGGGACAGAGAGAGGGGGACAGAGACAGGGGGACAGAGAGAGAGGGAACAGAGAGAGGGGGGGACAGAGAGACGGCGACAGAGAGAGGGACGACAGCGAGAGAGGGGGACAGCGAGGTGGTACAGGGAGAGGCGGGTGTGAGAGAGGGGGTCAGAGAGAGGGCGACAGAGAGAGGGCGACAGCGAGAGAGGGCAACAGAGAGAGGGGGGACAGGGAGCGGGGAAGATAGAGGGGGTCAGAGAGAGAGAGAGGGACAGAGAGAGTGGGGGTCAGAGAGTGGGCGACAGAGAGCGGGGGACAGAGAGTGGGGGAGATAGAGGGGGTCAGAGAGAGAGAGGGGGGACAGGGGGAGGGACAGAGAGAGGGGGAAAGAGAGAGGGGGAACAGAGAAAGGGGGAACTGAGAAAAGGGGGATAGAAAGACGGTGACAGAGAGGGGGTGCAGAGAGAGGGAGACAGAGAGAGGGGTACAGGGTGGGGGAGAGAGAGGGGGACAGAGAGAGGGGGACAGAGAGTGGGGGTGGGCAGATAGAGTGGGGGCAGAGAGAGGGGGCAGAGAGAAAGGGTGACAGAGAGGGGGTCAAAGAGCGGGGGAGAGAGAGGGGACAGTGAGAGGGGGTAGAGAGAGGGGGACAGAGAGAGGGGGGCAGAGAGAGAGGGGGCAGAGAGAGAGGGCGACAGAGAGGGGGTCAAAGAGCGGGGGAGAGAGAGAGGGGACAGAGTGAGAGGGACAGGAGTGAGGGGGACAGAGAGAGGGGGACAGAGAGAGGGGGACAGAGAGAGGAGAACAGAGAGAGGGAAACAGAGAGAGGGGGACAGAGAGAGGGGTCGGGGAACAGAGAGAGCGGAGGCAGAGAGAGGGCAACAGAGAGGGGGTCAGAGAGCGGGGGAGAGAGGGGGTCACAGAGGGTGGGAGAGAGAGGGGACAGATAGAGGGGGACAGAGAGAGGGGACAGAGAGAGAGGGGGACAGAGAGACGGCGACAGAGAGAGAGGGGGACAGAGAGTGGGGGAGATAGAGGGGCTCAGAGAGAGAGGGGGTCAGTGAGAGAGAGGGGGACAGAGAGTGGGGGAGATAGAGGGGGTCAGAGAGAGAGGGGGTCAGTGAGAGAGAGGGGGACAGAGAGAGAGGAGGACAGAGAGAGAAGGGGTCAGAGAGGGGGAGACAGAGAGAGGGGGCAAAGAGAGGGGGAATAGAGAAACGTGGGACAGAGAGAAAGGGGAATAGAGAGACGGTGACAGAGAGAGGGGGCAGAGGGAGTGAGAGAGAGGGGTACAGTGTGGGGGAGAGAGGGGGGTTCAGAGAGAGGGGGACAGACAGTGTGCGGATGGAGAGAGTGGGGGATAGAGAGAGAGGGGGACAGAGAGAGAGGGGGACCGAGAGGGGGGCAGAGAGAGAGGGGGGCAGAGAGAGAGGGGGACAGAGAGTGGGCGGATGGAGAGAGTGGGGGATAGAGAGAGAGGGGGGGAAAGAGAGAGAGGGGGACCGAGAGGGGGGCAGAGAGAGAAGGGGCAGAGAGTGGGCGACAGAGAGGGGGTCAGAGAGCGGGGGAGAGAGAGGGGACAGAGAGATGGGGACAGAGAGAGGGCGACAGAGAGAGAGGGAGCAGAGAGATGGGGCAGAGAGAGAGAGAGAGGGGGCAGAGAGAGAGGGGGCAGAGAGAGAGAGGGGGACAGAGAGACGGCGACAGAGAGAGGGGCGACAGAGAGCGCGGGCGACAGAGAGGGGGTCAGAGAGCGGGGAGATAGAGAGGACACAGAGAGAGGGGGCAGAGAGGGGGGTCAGAGAGAGGGGGGACAGAGAGAGGGGGAACAGAGAGGGGGGACAGAGAGGGGGGGCAGAGAGAGGGGGAACAGAGGGGGGACAGAGAGAGGGGGACAGAGAGAGGGGGTGACAGAGAGGTGGTCAGAGAGCGGGAGAGAGAGGGGACTGTGAGAGGGGGATAGAGAGAGGGGGGGCAGAGAGAGTGGGACAGAGAGAGGGGGGTCAGAGAGAGGGCGACAGAGAGGGGTGGAACAGAGAGAGCAGGACAAAGAGAGAGGGGGACAGAGAGAGAGGGGGACAGAAAGAGAGGGTACCGAGAGAGAGGGGCAGAGAGAGAGGGGACAGAGAGAGTGGGGGGGGGGGCAGAGAGACGGGAACAGAGAGAGAGGGGAAACAGAGAAAGGGGGAACAGAGAGAAGGGGGGATAGAGAGAGGGGCAGAGAGAGAGGGGGACAGAGAGAGGGGTACAGAGAGGGGGGGCAGAGAGAGGAAGACAGAGAGAGGGGGACAGAGAGAGAGGGGGACAGAGAGCGGGAGAGAGGGGACAGTGAGAAGGGGATAGAGAGAGGGGGACAGAGAGAGTGGGACAGAGAGAGGGGGGAACAGAGAGAGGAGGGAACAGAGAGAGGGGGACAGAGAGTGGGAGAGAGGGGACAGTGAGAAGGGGATAGAGAGAGGGGGACAGAGAGAGAGGGGGACAGAGAGAGAGAGGGAGACAGAGAGAGGGGGGCACAGAGAGACGGCGACAGAAAGAGGGACGACAGCGAGAGAGGGGGACAGTGTGGTGGTACAGGGAGAGGCGGGTGTGAGAGAGGGAGTCAGAGAGAGGGCGACAGAGAGAGGGGGACAGCGAGAGAGGGTAACAGAGAGAGGGGGGACAGGGAGCGGGGGAGATAGAGGGGACAGAGAGAGTGGGGGTCAGAGAGAGGGCAACAGAGAGCGGGGGACAGAGAGTAGGAAGATAGAGGGGACAGAGAGAGTGGGGGTCAGAGAGAGGGCAACAGAGAGAGGGGGAACAGAGAGAGGGGGAACAGAGAAAGGGGGAACAGAGAGAAGGGGGATAGAAAGACGGTGACAGAGAGGGGGGCAGAGAGAGGGAGACAGAGAGAGGGGTACAGAGGGGGTCAGAGAGAGGAGGACAGAGAGTGGGGGGGCAGAGAGGGGGGCAGAGAGAGTGGGGACAGGGAGAGAGAGGGCAGAGAGAAAGGGTGACAGAGAGGGGGTCAGAGAGCGGGAGGGAGAGAGAGAGGGCGCAGAGAGAGGGGGATAGAGAGTGGGGGGTGACAGAGCGAGGAGAACAGAGAGAGGGGCGACAGAGAGCGCGGGCGACAGAGAGGGGGTCAGAGAGCGGGGAGAGAGAGAGTACACAGAGAGAGGGGGACAGAGAGAGGGGGGGACAGAGAGGAGGAGCAGAGAGAGGGGGGACAGAGAGAGGGGGAACAGAGAGAGCGGGGATAGAGAGAGGGGGGACAGAGAGAGGGGGACAGAGTGAGGAGGACAGAGAGAGGGGGACAGAGAGCGGGAGACAGAGAGGTGACAGTGAGAAGGGGATAGAGAGAGAATGACAGAGAGAGAGAGGGGGACAGAGAGAGTGGGGACAGAGAGGGGGGCAGAGAGAGAGGGGGACAGAGAGAGGGGTGACAGAGAGGTGGTCAGAGAGCGGGGGAGAGAGAGAGGGGACAGAGAGAGGGGGACAGAGCGAGGGGGGCAGAGAGAGAGGGGGCAGAGAGAGGGGGTGACAGAGAGATGGGGTGACAGAGAGGTGGTCAGAGAGCGGGAGAGAGAGGGGACTGTGAGAGGGGAACAGAGAGAGGGGGCAGTGAGAGAGGGGGCAGAGAGAGAGGGGGACAGAGTGGGGGTCAAAGAGCGGGGGAGAAAGAGAGGGGACAGAGAGAGGGGACAGAGAGAGGGGGATAGAGAGAGGGGGACAGAGAGAATGGGGACAGAGAGATGGCGACAAAGTGAGGGGGGACAGAGTGAGGGGGACAGAGAGAGGGGAACAGAGAGAGAGGGGAACAGAGAGAGGCGGACAGAGAGAGGGGAACAGAGTGAGGGGGACAGAGAGAGGGGGACAGAGAGAGAGGGGGACAAGGAGAGGGGGACAGAGACGGGGACGGGGTTCAGACAGAGGGGTACAGAGAGAGGGGGCAGCGAGAGAGGGAGCAGAGAGATGGGGGCAGAGAGAGAGGGGGCAGAGAGAGAGGGGGCAGAGAGAGAGAGGGGGCAGAGAGAGGGGGCAGTGTGGTGGTACAGGGAGAGGCGGGTGTGAGAGCATGGGGGTCAGAGAGAGGGCGACAGAGTGAGGTGGACAGAGAGTGGGGGAGAGAGAGGGGGTCAGAGAGAGAGGGGGACAGAGAGAGAGAGGGGGACAGAGAGAGGGGCTACAGAGAGAGGGGAGAACAGAGAGATGGTGACTGGGAGGGGGGCAGAAAGAGGCGACAGAGAGAGGGGGCAGATAGGAGGATAGAGAGAGGGGGGGCAGAAAGAGTGGGGGCAGAGAGAGGGGGGACAGAGAGAGGGGCTACAGAGTAAGGGGGGAACAGAGAGGGGGGACAGAGAGGGCGGGACAGAGAGATGGTGACTGGGAGGGGGCAGAGAGAGGGAGACAGAGAGAGGGGACAGAGAGGGGGGGGCAGAGAGAGGGGGACAGAGAGAGGGGGACAGAGGGAGGGGTACAGACCGAGGGAGGACAGAGAGGGGTGGACGGGGGTAACAAAGAGATGGTGACTGAGAGGGGGCAGAGAGAGGGGGACAGAGAGGGGGAGACAGAGAGGGGACACAGAGAGAGAGGGACAGAGAGCGGGGGGACAGAGAGGCTGTGACAGAGAGAGGGCAGAGAACGGGCGAAAGAGAGGGGTGGACGGGGGGGATCAGAGAGATGGTGACTGAGAGGGGGCAGAGAGAGGGCTACAGAGAGGGGGGGACAGAGGTTTGGGACAGAGAGAGGGTGGACTTAGAGAGGGGGCAGAGAGACGGGGACAGAGAGGGGGCAGTGAGGGGGGGAACAGAGGGAGGGGAGGACGAGGGGGACAGTGAGGGGGGGACAGAGAGAGAGGGGGACGAGGGGGACGGGGACGAGGGGGACAGAGAGAGGGAGGACAGAGAAACTGTGACAGAGAGGGAGACAGAGAGCGGGCGACAGAGAGGGGTGGACGGGGGGGCGAACAGAGAGATGGTGACTGAGAGGGGGCAGGGAGACGGGGACAGAGAGAGGGGGACAGAGAGACGGTAACTGAGAGGGGGCAGAGAGAGGGCGATAGAGATGGGGGAACAGAGAACGGGAAAAAAAGCGAGGTGGCAGAGAGATGCGGTCAGAGAGAGAGACGGATAGAGAGAGACGGATAGAGAGAGAGGGTGACAGAGAGAGAGGGGACAGAGAGAGAGAGGACAGAGGGGGGGACCAGAGTGGGGGGGCAGAGAGAGGGGGACAGAGCGAGTGGGAACAGAGGGAGAGGGGACAGAGAGATGGTGACAGAGAGAGGGTGACAGAGGGAGTGGGGGACAGAGAGAGGGGGACAGAGAGAGGGGGACAGAGAGAGAGGGGGAGAGAGATAGGGGGACAGAGAGAGGAGGGACAGAGAGAGGGGGACAGAGAGAGGGGTTCAGAGAGGGGGGACAGAGAGAGGGGGACAGAGAGAGAGGGGGACAGAGAGAGGGGGACAGAGAGAGAGAGGGGGACAGAGAGAGAGGGGGACAGAGAGAGGAGGGACAGAGAGAGGAGGGACAGAGAGAGGGGGACAGAGAGAGGGGGTCAGAGAGGGGGGACAGAGAGAGGGGGACAGAGAGAGAGGGGGACAGAGAGAGGGGGACAGAGAGAGAGGGGGACAGAGAGAGAGGGGGACAGAGAGAGGAGGGACAGAGAGAGGAGGGACAGAGAGAGGGGGAGAGAGAGCGGAGGGACAGATAGAGGGGGACAGAGAGAGGGGCACAGAGGGGGGGCGGACAGAGAGAGGCGGACAGAGAGAGGGGGACAGAGAGAGGAGGACAGAGAGAGGGGGACAGAGAGCGGGAGAGAGAGAGGTGACAGTGAGAAGGGGATAGAGAGAGGGGGACAGAGAGAGTGGGGACAGAGAGGGGGGCAGAGAGATAGGAGGCAGAAAGAGGGCAACAGAGAGGGGATCAGAGAGCGGGGGAGAGAGAGAGGGGACAGAGAGAGGGGGACAGAGAGGGGGGGACAGAGGAGGGGGGACTGAGAGAGGGGGACAGAGAGAGGGGACAGAGAGAGGGGTCAGGGAGGCAGAGAGAGCGGGGGCAGAGAGAGGGCAACAGAGAGGGGGTCAGAGAGCGGGGGAGAGAGGCGGTCAGAGAGGGTGGGAGCGAGGGGACAGATAGAGGGGGCCAGAGAGAGAGGGGACAGAGGGAGAGGGGGACAGAGAGACGGCGACAGAGAGACGGGGACAGAGAGTGGGGGACAGAGAATGGGGGACAGAGAATGGGGGACAGAGAGTGGGGGAGATAGAGGGGGTCAGAGAGAGAGGGGGTCAGTGAGAGAGAGGGGGACAGAGAGACGAGGACAGAGAGAGAAGAGGTCAGAGGGGGGGGGGACAGAGAGAGGGGGTCAAAGAGAGGGGGAACAGAGAAAGGTGGGACAGAGAGAAGGGGGGATAGAGAGACCGTGACAGAGAGAGGGGGCAGAGGGAGAGAGAGAGGGGTACCGTGTGGGGGGGGAGAGAGGGGGGGTCAGAGAGAGGGGGACAGAGAGTGGGCAGATGGAGAGAGCGGGGGATAGAGAGAGAGAGAGAGGGGGACAGAGAGAGAGAGGGGGACAGAGAGGGGGGCAGAGAGAGAGGGGGCAGAGAGAGGGCGACAGAGAGGGGGTCAGAGAGCGGTGGAGAGAGAGGGGACAGAGAGATGGGGACAGAGAGAGGGCGACAGAGAGAGAGGGGGCAGAGAGAGAGGGGGCAGAGAGAGACGGGGCAGAGAGAGGGGGGGATAGAGAGAGAGGGGGCAGAGAGAGAGGGGCAGAGAGAGGGGGACAGAGAGAGGGGGGCAGAGAGACGGCGACAGAGAGAGGGGGGCAGTGAGGTGGTACAGGGAGAGGCGGGTGTGAGAGAGTGGGGGTCAGAGAGAGAGGGGGACAGAGAGAGAGGGGGGCAGAAAGAGGCGACAGAGAGACGGGGCAGATAGGAGGACAGAGAGAGGGTGGCAGAGAGAGAGGGGGAACAGAGAGTGGGGGAGATAGAGAGAGGAGCAGAGAGAGATGGGGACAGAGAGGGAGGGGGCAGAGAGAGAGAGGGACAGAGAGAGGGGGACAGAGAGAGGGGGACAGAGTGAGGGGGGGCAGTGAGGTGGTACAGGGAGAGGCGGGTGTGAGAGCATGGGGGTCAGAGAGAGGGCGACAGAGAGACGGGGACAGAGAGTGGGGGTGAGAGAGGGGGTCAGAGAGAGAGGGGGACAGAGAGAGAGAGGGGGACAGAGAGAGGGGCTACACAGAGAGGGGAGAACAGAGAGATGGTGACTGGGAGGGGGCAGAAAGAGGCGACAGAGAGAGGGGGCAGATAGGAGGACAGAGAGAGAGGGGCAGAGAGAGGGGCGGACAGAGAGAGGGGAGACAGAGAGAGGGGCTACAGAGAGAGGGGGGAACAGAGAGGGGGGGACAGAGAGGGGGGGACAGAGAGATGGTGACTGGGAGGGGGCAGAGAGAGGGAGACAGAGAGAGGGGACAGAGAGGGGGGGCAGAGAGAGGGGGACAGAGAGAGGGGGACAGAGGGAGGGGTACAGACCGAGGGAGGACAGAGAGGGGTGGACGGGGGTAACAAAGAGATGGTGACTGAGAGGGGGCAGAGAGAGGGGGACAGAGAGGGGGAGACAGAGAGGGGACACAGAGAGAGAGGGACAGAGAGCGGGGGGACAGAGAGGCTGTGAGAGAGAGAGGGCAGAGAACGGGCGAAAGAGTGGGGTGGACGGTGGGGAACAGAGAGATGGTGACTGAGAGGGGGCAGAGAGAGGGCTACAGAGAGGGGGGGACAGAGGTTTGGGACAGAGAGAGGGTGGACTGAGAGAGGGGGCAGAGAGACGGGGACAGAGAGGGGGCAGTGAGGGGGGGAACAGAGAGAGGGGAGGACGAGGGGGACAGTGAGGGGGGGACAGAGAGAGAGGGGGACGAGGGGGACGGGGACGAGGGGGACAGAGAGAGGGCGGACAGAGAAACTGTGACAGAGAGGGAGACAGAGAGCGGGCGACAGAGAGGGGTGGATGGGGGGGGCGAACAGAGAGATGGTGACTGAGAGGGGGCAGGGAGACGGGGACAGAGAGACGGGGACAGAGAGACGGTAACTGAGAGGGGGCAGAGAGAGGGCGATAGAGATGGGGGAACAGAGAACGGGGAAAAGAGCGAGGGGGCAGAGAGATGCGGTCAGAGAGAGAGACGGATAGAGAGAGACGGATAGAGAGAGAGGGTGACAGAGAGAGAGGGGACAGAGAGAGAGAGAGGACAGAGGGGGGAGGGGGGACCAGAGTGGGGGGGCAGAGAGAGGGGGACAGAGCGAGAGGGAACAGAGGGAGAGGGGACAGAGAGATGGTGACAGAGAGAGGGTGACAGAGGGAGTGGGGGACAGAGAGAGGGGGACAGAGAGAGAGGGGTACAGAAAGAGGAGGAACAGAGAGAGGAGAGACAGAGCGAGAGGGAACAGAGGGAGAGGGGACAGAGAGATGGTGACAGAGAGAGGGTGACAGAGAGAGAGGGGGAGAGAGAGGGTGGGACAGAGAGAGGAGGGACAGAGAGAGGGGGACAGAGACAGGGGGTCAGAGAGGGGGGACAGAGAGAGGGGGACAGAGAGAGAGGGGGACAGAGAGAGGGGGACAGAGAGAGAGGGGGACAGAGAGAGGAGGGACAGAGAGAGGAGGGACAGAGAGAGGAGGGACAGAGAGAAGGGGAGAGAGAGAGGAGGGACAGAGAGAGGGGGACAGAGAGAGGGGGACGGGGGGGGAACAGAGAGAGGCGGACAGAGAGAGGGGGACAGAGAGAGGAGGACAGAGAGAGGGGGACAGAGAGCGGGAGAGAGAGAGGTGACAGTGAGAAGGGGATAGAGAGGGGGACAGAGAGAGTGGGGACAGAGAGGGGGGCAGAGAGATAGGAGGCAGAAAGAGGGCAACAGAGAGGGGATCAGAGAGCGGGGGAGAGAGAGAGGGGACAGAGAGAGGGGGACAGAGAGAGGGGGACAGAGGAGGGGGGACTGAGAGAGGGGGACAGAGAGAGGGGACAGAGAGAGGGGTCAGGGAGGCAGAGAGAGCGGGGGCAGAGAGAGGGCAACAGAGAGGGGGTCAGAGAGCGGGGGAGAGAGGCGGTCAGAGAGGGTGGGAGAGAGGGGACAGATAGAGGGGGCCAGAGAGAGAGGGGACAGAGAGAGAGGGGGACAGAGAGACGGCGACAGAGAGACGGGGACAGAGAGTGGGGGACAGAGAATGGGGGACAGAGAATGGGGGACAGAGAGTGGGGGAGATAGAGGGGGTCAGAGAGAGAGGGGGTCAGTGAGAGAGAGGGGGACAGAGAGACGAGGACAGAGAGAGAAGGGGTCAGAGAGGGGGGGACAGAGAGAGGGGGGCAAAGAGAGGGGGAACAGAGAAAGGTGGGACAGAGAGAAGGGGGGATAGAGAGACCGTGACAGAGAGAGGGGGCAGAGGGAGAGAGAGAGGGGTACCGTGTGGGGGGGAAAGAGGGGGGGTCAGAGAGAGGGGGACAGAGAGTGGGCAGATGGAGAGAGCGGGGGATAGAGAGAGAGAGGGGGACAGAGAGAGAGGGGGACAGAGAGGGGGCAGAGAGAGAGGGGGCAGAGAGAGGGCGACAGAGAGGGGGTCAGAGAGCGGGGGAGAGAGAGGGGACAGAGAGATGGGGACAGAGAGAGGGCGACAGAGAGAGAGGGGGCAGAGAGAGAGGGACAGAGAGAGTGCGACAGAGAGAGAGGGGGCAGACAGAGAGGGGGCAGAGAGAGAGGGGCAGAGAGAGAGGGGGATAGAGAGAGAGGGGGCAGAGAGAGAGGGGCAGAGAGAGGGGGGCAGAGAGAGGGGGACAGAGAGACGGCGACAGAGAGAGGGGGGCAGTGAGGTGGTACAGGGAGAGGCGGGTGTGAGAGAGTGGGGGTCAGAGAGAGAGGGGGACAGAGAGAGAGGGGGGCGGAAAGAGGCGACAGAGAGACGGGGGCAGATAGGAGGACAGAGAGAGAGGGGGCAGAGAGAGAGGGGGAACAGAGAGTGGGGGAGATAGAAAGAGGGGCAGAGAGAGATGGGGACAGAGAGAGGGGGGACAGAGATAGGGGCTACAGAGAGGGGGGTGGAACAGAGAGGGGGGCACAGAGAGAGGGACACAGAGAGAGGGGACAGAGAGAGCGGGACAGAGGGAGGGGGACAGAGAGAGCGGGACAGAGGGAGGGGGACAGACCGAGGGGGGACAGAGAGAGGGGGACAGAGGGAGTGGGACAGACCGAGCGAGGACAGAGAGGGGTGGACGGGAGGGAACAAAGAGATGGTGACTGAGAGGGGGCAGAGAGGGGGCTACAGAGAGGGGAGGACAGAGAGGGGGAGACAGAAAGTGGGGACAGAGAGAGTGGGAAGAGAGAGAGGGGGGACAGAGAGACCGTGACAGAGAGGGGGCAGAGAGCGGGCGACAGAGGGGGGGGGGGGACAGAGAGAGGGGGGACAGAGAGAGGGGGGACAGAGAGAGGGGGGACCAGAGAGGGGGGACAGAGAGGGGGGGGGGACAGAGAGCGGGGGACAGAGAGCGGGCGACAGAGAGGGGTGGACGGGGGGGGAACAGAGAGATGGTGACTGAGAGGGGGCAGAGAGACGGGGACAGAGAGAGGGGGGACAGAGAGACAGTGACAGAGAGGTGGCAGTGAGGGGGGGACAGAGAGAGGGGAGGACGAGGGGAACAGAGAGAGGGGAGGCAGAGAGGGGACAGTGAGGGGGGATAGAGAGAGAGGGGGACGAGGGGGACAGAGAGAGGGGGGACAGAGAAACTGTAACAGAGAGGGGGGCAGAGAGCGGGCGACAGAGAGGGGTGGACGGCGTGGGCGAACAGAGAGATGGTGACTGAGAGGGGGCAGAGAGACGGGGACCGAGAGAGAGGGAAAGAGAGACGGTGACTGAGAGGGGGCAGAGAGAGGGCGATAGAGATGGGGGAACAGAGAGCGGGGAACAGAGCGAGGGGGCAGAGAGATGCGGTCAGAGAGAGAGACGGATAGAGAGAGACGGATAGAGAGAGACGGATAGAGAGAGAGCGTGACAGAGAGAGAGGGGACAGAGAGAGAGAGGACAGAGGGGGGAGGGGGGGACCAGAGTTGGGGGGCAGAGAGAGGGGGACAGAGCGAGAGGGAACAGAGGGAGAGGGGACAGAGAGATGGTGACAGAGTGGGGGCAGAGAGAGGGGGACAGAGAGAGAACGGGACAGAGAGAGGGAGAACAGAGAGAGGGGGACAGAGGGAGGGTGACAGAGAGAGATCGGGACAGAGAGAGAGGGGACAGAGAGAGGGGGACAGAGAGAGAGGGGGGGACAGAGAGAGGAGGGACAGAGAGAGGAGGTACAGAGAGAGGGGGCGAGAGAGAGGGGGACAGAGAGAGGGGGACAGAGAGAGGAGGGACAGAGAGAGGGGGATAGAGAGAGGGGGACAGAGAGAGGGGGACAGAGAGAGGGGGACAGAGAGAGGGGTCGGGGGGGCAGAGAGAGCGGGGGCAGAGAGAGGGCAACAGAGAGGGGGTCAGAGAGCGGGGGAGAGGGGGGACAGATAGAGGAGGACAGAGAGAGAGGGGGACAGAGAGACGGCGACAGAGAGAGGGGGACAGAGAGTGGGGGACAGAGCGAGGGGGCAGAGAGATGCGGTCAGAGAGAGAGACGGATAGAGAGAGACGGATAGAGAGAGAGCGTGACAGAGAGAGAGGGGACAGAGAGAGAGAGGACAGAGGGGGGAGGTGGAGACCAGAGTGGGGGGGGGGCAGAGAGAGGGGGACAGAGCGAGATGGAACAGAGGGAGAGGGGACAGAGAGATGGTGACAGAGTGGAGGCAGAGAGAGGGGGACAGAGAGAGAACGGGACAGAGAGAGGGAGAACAGAGAGAGGGGTACAGAGGGAGGGTTACAGAGAGAGATGGGGACAGAGAGAGAGGGGACAGAGATAGAGGGGGACAGAGAGAGAGGGGGACAGAGAGAGGAGGGACAGAGAGAGGGGGACAGAGAGAGGGCGACAGAGAGAGGGGGACAGAGAGAGGGGGACTGAGAAAGGGGGACAGAGAGAGGGGTCGGGGGGCAGAGAGAGGGGGGGCAGAGAGAGGGCAACAGAGAGGGGGTCAGAGAGCGGGGGAGAGGGGGGACAGATAGAGGAGGACAGAGAGAGAGGGGGACAGAGAGACGGCGACAGAGAGAGGGGGACAGAGAGTGGGGGAGATAGAGGGGGTCAGAGAGAGAGGGGGTCAGTGAGAGAGAGGGGACAGTGAGAAGGGGGCAGAAAGAGGAGACAGAGAAAGGGGGACAGAGAGAGAGGAGGACAGAGAGAGAAGGGGTCAGAGAGAGGGGGGACAGAGAGAGGGGGACAGAGAGAGGGGGGCAGAGAGGGGGGGGCAAAGAGAGGGGGAACAGAGAAAGGTGGGACAGAGAGAAGGGGGGATAGAGAGACGGTGACAGAGAGAGGGGGCAGAGGGAGAGAGAGTGGGGTACCGTGTGGGGGAGAGAGGGGGGGGGTCAGAGAGAGGGGGACAGAGAGTGGGCGGATGGAGACAGCGGGGGATAGAGAGAGAGAGGGGGACAGAGTGAGAGGGGACGGAGAGAGGGCGACAGAGAGAGAGGGGGACAGAGAAAGAGGGGGACAGAGAGGGGGTCAGAGAGAGAGTGGGCAGAGAGAGGGCGACAGAGAGGGGGTCAGAGAGCGGGGGAGAGAGACGGGACAGAGAGATGGGGATAGAGAGAGGGGGGGCAGAGAGAGGGGGCAGAGAGAGAGGGAGCAGAGAGAGAGGGGCAGAGAGAGGGGGACAGAGAGAGGGGGCAGTGAGGTGGTACAGGGAGAGGCGGGTGTGAGAGAGTGGGGGTCAGAGAGAGGGCGACAGAGAGAGGGGGACAGAGAGTGGGGGAGAGAGAGGGGGTCAGAGAGACGGGGACAGAGAGAGAGGGGGACCGAGAGAGTGGGGGTCAGAGATAGGGCGACAGAGAGAGGGGGACAGAGAGTGGGGGAGAGAGAGGGCGATAGAGATGGGGAAACAGAGCGGGGAACAGAGCGAGGGGGCAGAGAGATGCGGTCAGAGAGAGAGACGGATAGAGAGAGACGGATAGAGAGAGAGGGTGACAGAGAGAGAGGGGACAGAGAGAGAGAGGACAGAGGGGGGAGGGCGGACCAGAGTGGGGGGGGCAGAGAGAGGGACAGAGCGAGAGGGAACAGAGGGAGAGGGGACAGAGAGAGAGGGGGACAGAGAGAGGGGGACAGAGAGTGGGGGAGAGAGAGGTGGTCAGAGAGACGGGGACAGAGAGAGAGGGGGACCGAGAGAGAGGGGGACAGAGAGAGAGGGGGACAGAGAGAGGGGGACAGAGAGTGGGGGAGAGAGAGGTGGTCAGAGAGACGGGGACAGAGAGGGGGACCGAGAGAGTGGGGGTCAGAGAGAGGGCGACAGAGAGAGGGGGACAGAGAGTGGGGGAGAGAGAGGGGATCAGAGAGACGGGGGACAGAGAGAGAGGGGGACAGCGAGAGAGGGGGGCAGAAAGAGGCGACAGAGAGAGGGGGGTAGATAGGAGGAGAGAGAGAGATGGGGACAGAGAGAGGGGGGACAGAGAGAGGGGCAACAGAGAGAGGGGGGAACAGAGAGGGGGGCACAGAGAGAGGGGCGCAGAGAGGGGGGGACAGAGAGGGGGGTAGAGAGGGGGGGACAGAGAGAGGGGGCCAGAGAGAGCGGGACAGAGGGAGGGGCAACAGAGAGAGGGGGGAACAGAGAGGGGGGCACAGAGAGGGGGGCGCAGAGAGGGGGGTACAGAGAGGGGGGTACAGAGGGGGGGACAGAGAGAGGGGACCAGAGAGAGCGGGACAGAGGGAGGCGGACAGACCGAGGGAGGACAGAGAGTGAGGAACAGAGGGAGGGGGACAGACCGAGGGAGGATAGAGAGGGGTGGACGGGGGGGAACAAAGAGATGGTGACTGAGAGGGGGCAGAGAGGGGGCTACAGAGAGGGGAGGCCAGAGAGGGGGAGACAGAGAGTGGGGACAGAGAGAGTGGGAACAGAGAGAGGGGGACAGAGAGGGGGCAGAGAGAGGGCGATAGAGATGGGGGAACAGAGAGTTGGGAACAGAGAGAGGGGGCAAAGAGATGCGGTCAGAGAGAGAGACGGATAGAGAGACGGATAGAGAGAGAGGGCGACAGAGAGAGAGGGGACAGAGAGAGAGAGGACAGAGGGGGGAGGGGGGACCAGAGTGGGGGGGCAGAGAGAGGGACAGAGCGAGAGGGAACAGAGGGAGAGTGGACAGAGAGATGGTGACAGAGTGGGGGCAGAGATAGGGGGACAGAGAGAGAGCGGGACAGAGAGAAGGGGGGACAGAGAGAGGGAGAACAGAGAGAGGGGGACAGAGAGAGAGGGGGACAGAGAGAGAGGGGGACAGAGAGAGGAGGGACAGAGAGAGGAGGGACAGAGAGAGGGGGAGAGAGAGAGGGGGACAGAGAGCGAGGGGGACAGAGAGAGGGGGACAGAGAGAGAGGGGGACAGAGAGAGGGGAATAGAGAGAGAGGGGGACAGAGAGGGGGGACAGAGAGGGGGCGGACAGAGATGGGGGGACAGAGAGAGGGGGGGCAGAGAGAGAGGCGGGTGGGAGAGAGTGGGGGACAGAGATGGGGGAACAGAGAGAGTGGGACTGAGAGAGAGGGGGACAGAGAGAGAGGGGGACAAAGAGGAGGGATAGAGAGATGTGGGTGGGTGAGAGAGGGGACAGAGGGGGACAGAGAGTGGGGAGATGGAGAGAGTGGGGGACAGAGAGAGAGAGAGGGGGACAGAGAGAGCGGGCGACAGAGAGGGGGTCAGAGAGCGGGGATAGAGAGAGGACACAGAGAGAGGGGGACGGGGGTCAGAGAGAGGGGGACAGAGAGAGAGGGGGCAGAGAGAAAGGGGTCGGAGAGAGGGGGCAGAAAGAGAGGATGACAGAAAGGGGGTCAGAGAGCGGGAGAGAGAGAGAGGAGACAGTGAGATGGGGGTAGAGAGAGGGGGACAGAGAGAGGGGACAGAGAGAGATAGGGAGACAGAGGGGGGTCAAAGAGCAGGGGAGAGAGAGAGAGGGGACAGAGAGAGAGTGGGACAGAGAGAGGGGCGACAGCGAGAGAGGGCAACAGACAGAGGGGTACAGAGAGCGGGGGAGATAGAGGGGGTCAGAGAGAGAGGGGGACAGAGAGAGGGGGACAGAGAGAGAGGGGGACAGAGCGAGGGGGACAGAGAGAGAGGGGGACAGAGAGAGGGGGACAGAGAGAGGGGACAGAGAGAGGGGGACAGAGAGAGAGGGGGACAGAGAGAGAGGGGGACAGAGAGAGGGGGACCGAGAGAGAGGGGGACAGAGAGAGGGGGACAGAGAGAGAGGGGCAGAGAGGGATAGGGGCAGACAGAGGGGGACAGAGTGAGGGGGGCAGGGAGAGAGGGACAGAGAGAGGGGGACAGAGAGAGGGGGCAGAGAGAGAGGGGAAAGAGAGAGGGGCAGAGAGAGGGTGACAGAGTGTTGGGGAGATAGAGTGAGAATAGAGAGAGGGGTACAGAGTGAGGGAGACGGGGGAGTCAGAGAGGGGGTGTCAGTGAGAGGGGGACTGAGAGTGGGTGGATGGAGAGAGTGGGGGACAGAGAGAGAGAGGGGGAGAGAGGGGGCAGAGCGAGAGAGAGAGAGATAGAGGAGACAGAGAGAGGGGGACAGAGAGAGAGGGCAGAGAGAGGGGGACAGAGAGAGATGGGGATAGAGAGAGAGGGGGACAGAGAGAGGGGGGACAGAGAGAGAGGGGGCAGAAAGAGGTGACAGAGAGAGGGGGCCAAAGAGACAGGAGGCCAGAGACAGGGGGGCAGAGAGAGAGGGGCAGAGAGAGAGGGGGAACAGAGAGTGGGGGAGATAGAGAGTGGGGGGCAGAGAGCGATGGGGGCAGACAGAGGGGGGCAGACAGAGGGGGGCAGACAGAGGGGGCAGAGAGAGAGGGACAGAGAGAGGAGGACAGAGAGACGGGGCAGAGAGAGAGGGGAAAGAGAGAGGGGCAGAGACAAGGGTGACAGGGAGTTGGTGAGATAGAGGGGGTCAGAGAGTGGGAACAGAGAGAGGGGTACAGAGAGTTAGGGGATGGAGAGAGTTGGGGACAGAGATAGGGCAGAGAGACAGGGAGAGATAGAGGGGACAGTGAGAGGGGGACAGAGAGAGAGGGGGACAGAGAGAGAGGGGGATAGAGAGAGAGGGGGACAGAGAGGGGGGACAGAGAGGGGGCAGACAGAGAGAGGGGGGACAGAGAGAGGGGGGACAGAGGGAGAGGCGTGTGGGAGAGAGAGGGGGACAGAGATGGGGGAACAGAGAGAGCGGGACTGAGAGAGAGGGGGACAGAGAGAGAGGGGGACAAAGAGGAGGGATAGAGAGATGTGGGTGGGAGAGAGAGGGGACAGAGGGGGACAGAGAGTGGGGAGATGGAGAGAGTGGGGGACAGAGAGAGAGAGAGAGGGGAACAGAGAGAGCGGGCGACAGAGAGGGGGTCAGAGAGCGGGGAGAGAGGGAGGACACAGAGAGAGGGGGACGGGGGTCAGAGAGAGGGGGGCAGAGAGAGAGAGGGGCAGAGAGAAAGGGGGCAGAGAGGGGGCAGAAAGAGAGGATGACAGAGAGGGGGTCAGAGAGCGGGAGAGAGAGAGGAGACAGTGAGATGGGGATAGAGAGGGGGACAGAGAGAGGGGACAGAGAGAGATAGGGAGACAGAGGGGGGTCAAAGAGCAGGGGAGAGAGAGAGGGGACAGAGAGAGGGTGATAGAGAGAGGGGAACAGAGAGAGTGGGACAGAGAGAGGGGCGACAGCGAGAGAGGGCAACAGAGAGAGGGGGACAGAGAGCGGGGGAGATAGAGGGGGTCAGAGAGAGAGGGGGGCAGAGAGGCAGGGGACAGAAAGTGGCAACAGAGACAGGGGGACAGAGAGCGAGGAGGACAGAGAGAGGGGGACAGAGAGAGCGGGACAGAGAGAGAGGGAGAAAGAGAGGGGGGTCAGAGAGAGGGCGGGAAAGAGAGAAGAGAGAGAGGGGACAGAGAGCGGGGGACAGAGATCGCGGGACAGAGAGTGGGGCACAGAGAGTGGGGAAGATAGAGGGGGTCAGAGGGAGTGGGGACAGAGAGGGGGTTACAGAGTGGGGGAAAGAGAGGGTGTCAGAGAAAGGGGGGAAGAGAGGGGAGGACAGAGAGAGGCAGGTGGTAGAGAGAGGGGACAGAGAAATGGGGGACAGAGAGAGGGACAGAGAGAGAGGGACAGAGAGAGAGGGGGACAGAGAAGGGGGACAGAGAGAGGGGGACAGAGTGGGTGGGACAGAGAGAGAGGGGGACAGAGAGAGATGGGGACAGACAGAGAGGGGGACAGAGATGCGGACAGACAGAGGCGGGGAGGGAGAGGGTGTCAGAGAGTTGGCGACAGCGAGAGGGCCACAGAGAGTGAGGGAGATAGAGGGGTTCAGAGAGAAGGGGGACAGAGAGTGGGGGACAGAGAGACGGTGACAGATATGGCAACAGAGAGAGGGGGACAGAGAGAAGAGGACAGAGAGAGGGAGACGGGGGGGCAGAGAGGGGGAGACAGAGAGAGGGGACAGAGAGTGGAGGGACAGAGAGAGAGGGGGACAGAGAGAGACGGGGACAGAGAGAGAGGGGGACAGAGAAAGGGGGTACAGAGAGAGAGGGGGACAGAGAGAAGGGGAACAGAGAGAGGGGGACAGAGAGAGGGGGACAGAGAGAGGGGGGGACAGAGAGAGGAGGGACAGAGAGTGGGGGGGACAGAGACAGGGGGACAGAGAGAGAGGGGGACAGAGAGAGGGGGGAAGAGAGGGGGCAGAGAGACTGGTGACAGAGAGAGAGGGGTACGGAGAGAGGGGGACAGAGAGTGGGGGACAGAGAGAGGGGTACAGAGTGGGAGAGAGTGAGGGGGCAGAGAGAGGGGGACAGAGAGTGGGCAGAGAGAGGGCAACAGAGTGAGGGGGACAGAGACCGGGGCAGAGAGAGGGGGCAGAGAGAGGGGGACAGAGAGAGAGGGGGGGACAGAGAGAGAGGGGGACAGAGATGGGGGACAGAGAGCGAGGGGGACAGAGAGAGGGGGACAGAGAGAGAGCGGGACAGAGAGAGGGGGGGCAGAGAGGGGGGGCAGAGAGAGGGCGGGAAAGTGAGAGACAGAGGGGACAGAGAGCGGGGGAGACAGACAGCTGGGGGACAGAGAGAGAGGGGAAATAGAGAGAGGGTGCAGAGAGAGAGAGGGATAGAGAGGAAGGGGACAGAGAGAGAGAGGGGGCAGAGACGAGGGACAGAGAGCGAGGGGGACAGAGAGAGGGGGACAGAGAGAGCGGGACAGAAAGAGAGGGGGAAAGAGAGGGGGGACAGAGAGAGGGCGGGAAAGAGAGAGAGAGAGGGGACAGAGAGCGGGGGAGACAAAGAGCTGGGGGACAGAGAGAGGGTGATAGAGAGAGGGGAACAGAGAGAGAGTGGGACAGAGAGAGGGGCGACAGCGAGAGAGGGCAACAGAGAGAGGGGGACAGAGAGCGGGGGAGATAGAGGGGGTCAGAGAGAGGGGGGACAGAGAGAGGGGGACAGAGAGAGGGGGACAGAGAGAGGGGGACAGAGAGAGAGGGGGACAGAGAGAGAGGGGGACAGAGAGAGGGGGACAGAGAGAGGGGGACAGAGAGAGGGGGACAGAGAGAGAGGGGGACAGAGAGAGAGGGGGACAGAGAGAAAGGGACAGAGAGAGAGGGGGACAGAGAGAGGGGGACAGAGAGAGAGGGGCAGAGAGGGATAGGGGCAGACAGAGGGGGACAGAGTGAGGGGGGCAGGGAGAGAGGGACAGAGAGAGGGGGACAGAGAGAGGGGGCAGAGAGAGAGGGGAAAGAGAGAGGGGCAGAGAGAGGGTGACAGAGTGTTGGGGAGATAGAGTGAGAATAGAGAGAGGGGTACAGAGTGAGGGATACAGGGGGAGTCAGAGAGGGGGTGTCAGTGAGAGGGGGACTGAGAGTGGGTGGATGGAGAGAGTGGGGGACAGAGAGAGAGAGGGGGAGAGAGAGGGGGCAGAGCGAGAGAGAGAGATAGAGGAGGCAGAGAGTGGGGGACAGAGAGAGATGGGGATAGAGAGAGAGGGGGACAGAGAGAGGGGGGACAGAGAGAGAGGGGGCAGAAAGAGGTGACAGAGAGAGGGGTCCAAAGAGAGAGGAGGCCAGAGACAGGGGGGCAGTGAGAGAGCGGCAGAGAGAGAGGGGGAACAGAGAGTGGGGGAGATAGAGAGTGGGGGGCAGAGAGGGGGCGGACAGAGAGAGGGGGACAGAGAGAGGGGGACAGAGAGAGAGGGGGATTAGAGGGGGGCAGAGAGAAGTGTGACAGGGAGTTGGGGAGACAGAGAGGGCAGAGAGACAGGGAGCGATAGAGGGGACAGAGAGAGGGGGACAGAGAGAGAGGGGGACAGAGAGCGAGGGGGATAGAGAGAGAGGGGGACAGAGAGGGGGACAGAGAGGGGGCAGACAGAGAGAGGGGGGACAGAGAGAGGGGGGACAGAGGGAGAGGCGTGTGGGAGAGAGAGGGGGACAGAGATGGGGGAACAGAGAGAGCGGGACTGAGAGAGAGGGGGACAGAGAGAGAGGGGGACAAAGAGGAGGGATAGAGAGATGTGGGTGGGAGAGAGAGGGGACAGAGGGGGACAGAGAGTGGGGAGATGGAGAGAGTGGGGGACAGAGAGAGAGAGAGAGGGGAACAGAGAGAGCGGGCGACAGAGAGGGGGTCAGAGAGCGGGGAGAGAGGGAGGACACAGAGAGAGGGGGACGGGGGTCAGAGAGAGGGGGGCAGAGAGAGAGAGGGGCAGAGAGAAAGGGGGCAGAGAGAGGGGGCAGAAAGAGAGGATGACAGAGAGGGGGTCAGAGAGCGGGAGAGAGAGAGGAGACAGTGAGATGGGGATAGAGAGGGGGACAGAGAGAGGGGACAGAGAGAGATAGGGAGACAGAGGGGGGTCAAAGAGCAGGGGAGAGAGAGAGGGGACAGAGAGAGGGTGATAGAGAGAGGGGAACAGAGAGAGTGGGACAGAGAGAGGGGCGACAGCGAGAGAGGGCAACAGAGAGAGGGGGACAGAGAGCGGGGGAGATAGAGGGGGTCAGAGAGAGAGGGGGGCAGAGAGGCAGGGGACAGAAAGTGGCAACAGAGACAGGGGGACAGAGAGAGAGGGGGACAGAGAGAGGGAGGGACAAAGAGAGGGGGAACAGAGAGCGAGGAGGACAGAGAGAGGGGGACAGAGAGAGCGGGACAGAGAGAGAGGGAGAAAGAGAGGGGGGTCAGAGAGAGGGCGGGAAAGAGAGAAGAGAGAGAGGGGACAGAGAGCGGGGGACAGAGATCGCGGGACAGAGAGTGGGGCACAGAGAGTGGGGAAGATAGAGGGGGTCAGAGGGAGTGGGGACAGAGAGGGGGTTACAGAGTGGGGGAAAGAGAGGGTGTCAGAGAAAGGGGGGAAGAGAGGGGAGGACAGAGAGAGGCAGGTGGTAGAGAGAGGGGACAGAGAAATGGGGGACAGAGAGAGGGACAGAGAGAGAGGGACAGAGAGAGAGGGGGACAGAGAAGGGGGACAGAGAGAGGGGGACAGAGTGGGTGGGACAGAGAGAGAGGGGGACAGAGAGAGATGGGGACAGACAGAGAGGGGGACAGAGATGCGGACAGACAGAGGCGGGGAGGGAGAGGGTGTCAGAGAGTTGGCGACAGCGAGAGGGCCACAGAGAGTGAGGGAGATAGAGGGGTTCAGAGAGAAGGGGGACAGAGAGTGGGGGACAGAGAGACGGTGACAGATATGGCAACAGAGAGAGGGGGACAGAGAGAAGAGGACAGAGAGAGGGAGACGGGGGCGCAGAGAGGGGGAGACAGAGAGAGGGGACAGAGAGTGGAGGGACAGAGAGAGAGGGGGACAGAGAGAGACGGGGACAGAGAGAGAGGGGGACAGAGAAAGGGGGTACAGAGAGAGGGGGGACAGAGAGAGAGGGGGACAGAGAGAAGGGGAACAGAGAGAGGGGGACAGAGAGAGGGGGACAGAGAGAGGGGGGGACAGAGAGAGGAGGGACAGAGAGTGGGGGGGACAGAGACAGGGGGACAGAGAGAGAGGGGGACAGAGAGAGGGGGAAGAGAGGGGGCAGAGAGACTGGTGACAGAGAGAGAGGGGTACGGAGAGAGGGGGACAGAGAGTGGGGGACAGAGAGAGGGGTACAGAGTGGGAGAGAGTGAGGGGGCAGAGAGAGGGGGACAGAGAGTGGGCAGAGAGAGGGCAACAGAGTGAGGGGGACAGAGACCGGGGCAGAGAGAGGGGGCAGAGAGAGGGGGACAGAGAGAGAGGGGGGACAGAGAGAGAGGGGGACAGAGATGGGGGACAGAGAGCGAGGGGGACAGAGAGAGGGGGACAGAGAGAGAGCGGGACAGAGAGAGGGGGGGCAGAGAGGGGGGGCAGAGAGAGGGCGGGAAAGTGAGAGACAGAGGGGACAGAGAGCGGGGGAGACAGATAGCTGGGGGACAGAGAGAGAGGGGAAATAGAGAGAGGGTGCAGAGAGAGAGGGGGATAGAGAGGAAGGGGACAGAGAGAGAGAGGGGGCAGAGACGAGGGACAGAGAGCGAGGGGGACAGAGAGAGGGGGACAGAGAGAGCGGGACAGAAAGAGAGGGGGAAAGAGAGGGGGGACAGAGAGAGGGCGGGAAAGAGAGAGAGAGAGGGGACAGAGAGCGGGGGAGACAGAGAGCTGGGGGACAGAGAGAGGGTGATAGAGAGAGGGGAACAGAGAGAGAGTGGGACAGAGAGAGGGGCGACAGCGAGAGAGGGCAACAGAGAGAGGGGGACAGAGAGCGGGGGAGATAGAGGGGGTCAGAGAGAGGGGGGACAGAGAGAGGGGGACAGAGAGAGGGGGACAGAGAGAGAGGGGGACAGAGAGAGAGGGGGACAGAGAGAGGGGGACAGAGAGAGGGGGACAGAGAGAGGGGGACAGAGAGAGAGGGGGACAGAGAGAGAGGGGGACAGAGAGAGGGGGACAGAGAGAGAGGGGGACAGAGAGAGGGGGACAGAGAGAGAGGGGCAGAGAGGGATAGGGGCAGACAGAGGGGGACAGAGTGAGGGGGGCAGGGAGAGAGGGACAGAGAGAGGGGGACAGAGAGAGGGGGCAGAGAGAGAGGGGAAAGAGAGAGGGGCAGAGAGAGGGTGACAGAGTGTTGGGGAGATAGAGTGAGAATAGAGAGAGGGGTACAGAGTGAGGGATACAGGGGGAGTCAGAGAGGGGGTGTCAGTGAGAGGGGGACTGAGAGTGGGTGGATGGAGAGAGTGGGGGACAGAGAGAGAGAGGGGGAGAGAGAGGGGGCAGAGCGAGAGAGAGAGAGATAGAGGAGACAGAGAGTGGGGGACAGAGAGAGATGGGGATAGAGAGAGAGGGGGACAGAGAGAGGGGGGACAGAGAGAGAGGGGGCAGAAAGAGGTGACAGAGAGAGGGGTCCAAAGAGAGAGGAGGCCAGAGACAGGGGGGCAGAGAGAGAGGGGCAGAGAGAGAGGGGGAACAGAGAGTGGGGGAGATAGAGAGTGGGGGGCAGAGAGCGATGGGGGCAGACAGAGGGGGCAGACAGACGGGGGCAGACAGAGGGGGCAGAGAGAGGGACAGAGAGAGGAGGACAGAGAGAAGGGGCAGAGAGAGAGGGGAAAGAGAGAGGGGCAGAGAGAAGGGTGACAGGGAGTTGGGGAGATAGAGGGGGTCAGAGAGTGGGAACAGAGAGAGGGGTACAGAGAGTTAGGGGATGGAGAGAGTGGGGGACAGAGATAGGGCAGAGAGACAGGGAGAGATAGAGGGGACAGTGAGAGGGGGACAGAGAGAAAGGGGGACAGAGAGAGAGGGGGATAGAGAGAGGGGGACAGAGAGGGGGGACAGAGAGGGGGCGGACAGAGAGAGGGGGACAGAGAGAGGGGGACAGAGAGAGAGGGGGAAGAGAGAGGGGCAGAGAGAAGTGTGACAGGGAGTTGGGGAGACAGAGAGGGCAGAGAGACAGGGAGCGATAGAGGGGACAGAGAGAGGGGGACAGAGAGAGAGGGGGACAGAGAGCGAGGGGGATAGAGAGAGAGGGGGACAGAGAGGGGGACAGAGAGGGGGCAGACAGAGAGAGGGGGGACAGAGAGAGGGGGGACAGAGGGAGAGGCGTGTGGGAGAGAGAGGGGGACAGAGATGGGGGAACAGAGAGAGCGGGACTGAGAGAGAGGGGGACAGAGATAGAGGGGGACAAAGAGGAGGGATAGAGAGATGTGGGTGGGAGAGAGAGGGGACAGAGGGGGACAGAGAGTGGGGAGATGGAGAGAGTGGGGGACAGAGAGAGGGGGACAGAGAGAGAGGGGGAAGAGAGAGGGGCAGAGAGAAGTGTGACAGGGAGTTGGGGAGACAGAGAGGGCAGAGAGACAGGGAGCGATAGAGGGGACAGAGAGAGGGGGACAGAGAGAGAGAGGGGGACAGAGAGCGAGGGGGATAGAGAGAGAGGGGGACAGAGAGGGGGACAGAGAGGGGGCAGACAGAGAGAGGGGGGACAGAGAGAGGGGGGACAGAGGGAGAGGCGTGTGGGAGAGAGAGGGGGACAGAGATGGGGGAACAGAGAGAGCGGGACTGAGAGAGAGGGGGACAGAGAGAGAGGGGGACAAAGAGGAGGGATAGAGAGATGTGGGTGGGAGAGAGAGGGGACAGAGGGGGACAGAGAGTGGGGAGATGGAGAGAGTGGGGGACAGAGAGAGAGAGAGAGGGGAACAGAGAGAGCGGGCGACAGAGAGGGGGTCAGAGAGCGGGGAGAGAGGGAGGACACAGAGAGAGGGGGACGGGGGTCAGAGAGAGGGGGGCAGAGAGAGAGAGGGGCAGAGAGAAAGGGGGCAGAGAGAGGGGGCAGAAAGAGAGGATGACAGAGAGGGTGTCAGAGAGCGGGAGAGAGAGAGCAGACAGTGAGATGGGGATAGAGAGGGGGACAGAGAGAGGGGACAGAGAGAGATAGGGAGACAGAGGGGGGTCAAAGAGCAGGGGAGAGAGAGAGGGGACAGAGAGAGGGTGATAGAGAGAGGGGAACAGAGAGAGAGTGGGACAGAGAGAGGGGCGACAGCGAGAGAGGGCAACAGAGAGAGGGGGACAGAGAGCGGGGGAGATAGAGGGGGTCAGAGAGAGAGGGGGACAGAGAGAGGGGGACAGAGAGAGGGGGACAGAGAGGCAGGGGGCAGAAAGTGGCAACAGAGACAGGGGGACAGAGAGAGAGGGGGACAGAGAGAGGGAGGGACAAAGAGAGGGGGAACAGAGAGCGAGGAGGACAGAGAGAGGGGGACAGAGAGAGAGCGGGACAGAGAGAGAGGGAGAAAGAGAGGGGGGTCAGAGAGAGGGCGGGAAAGAGAGAAGAGAGAGAGGGGACAGAGAGCGGGGGAGACAGAGAGTGGGGGACAGAGAGTGGAGGACAGAGAGCGAGGGACAGAGAGCGCGGGACAGAGAGTGGGGCACAGAGAATGGGGAAGATAGAGGGTGTCAGAGGGAGTGGGGACAGAGGGGGGGTTACAGAGTGGGGGAAAGAGAGGGTGTCAGAGAAAGGGGGGAAGAGAGAGGAGGACAGAGAGAGGCAGGTGGTAGAGAGAGGGGACAGAGAAATGGGGGACAGAGAGAGGGACAGAGAGAGAGGGACAGAGAGAGAGGGGGACAGAGAAGGGGGACAGAGAGAGGGGGACAGAGTGGGTGGGACAGAGAGAGAGGGGGACAGAGAGAGATGGGGACAGACAGAGATGGGGACAGAGAGTGGGGGACAGACAGAGGCGGGGAGGGAGAGGGTGTCAGAGAGTTGGCGTCAGAGAGAGGGCCACAGAGAGTGAGGGAGATAGAGGGGGTCAGAGAGAAGGGGGACAGAGAGTGGGGGACAGAGAGACGGTGACAGATATGGCAACAGAGAGAGGGGGACAGAGAGAAGAGGACAGAGAGAGAGAGACGGGGGGGCAGAGAGGGGGAGACAGAGAGAGGGGACAGAGAGTGGAGGGACAGAGAGAGAGGGGGACAGAGAGAGACGGGGACAGAGAGAGAGGGGGACAGAGAAAGGGGGTACAGAGAGAGGGGGGACAGAGAGAGAGGGGGACAGAGAAGGGGGACAGAGAGAGGGGGACAGAGTGTGTGGGTCAGAGAGAGAGGGGGACAGAGAGAGATGGGGACAGACAGAGGCGGGGAGGGAGAGGGTGTCAGAGAGTTGGCGACAGAGAGAGGGCCACAGAGAGTGAGGGAGATAGAGGGGGTCAGAGAGAAGGGGGACAGAGAGTGGGGGACAGAGAGACGGTGACAGATATGGCAACAGAGAGAGGGGGACAGAGAGAAGAGGACAGAGAGAGGGAGACGGGGGTGCAGAGGGGGGGAGACAGAGAGAGGGGACAGAGAGTGGAGGGACAGAGAGAGAGGGGGACAGAGAGAGACGGGGACAGAGAGAGAGGGGGACAGAGAAAGGGGGTACAGAGAGACGGGGGGACAGAGAGAGAGGGGGACAGAGAGAAGGGGAACAGAGAGAGGGGGGGACAGAGAGAGGAGGGACAGAGAGTGGGGGGGACAGAGAGAGGGGGACAGAGAGAGAGGGGGACAGAGAGAGAGAGGGGCAGAGAGAAAGGGGGCAGAGAGAGGGGGCAGAAAGAGAGGATGACAGAGAGGGGGTCAGAGAGCGGGAGAGAGAGAGGAGACAGTGAGATGGGGATAGAGAGGGGGACAGAGAGAGGGGACAGAGAGAGATAGGGAGACAGAGGGGGGTCAAAGAGCAGGGGAGAGAGAGAGGGGACAGAGAGAGGGTGATAGAGAGAGGGGAACAGAGAGAGTGGGACAGAGAGAGGGGCGACAGCGAGAGAGGGCAACAGAGAGAGGGGGACAGAGAGCGGGGGAGATAGAGGGGGTCAGAGAGAGAGGGGGGCAGAGAGGCAGGGGACAGAAAGTGGCAACAGAGACAGGGGGACAGAGAGAGAGGGGGACAGAGAGAGGGAGGGACAAAGAGAGGGGGAACAGAGAGCGAGGAGGACAGAGAGAGGGGGACAGAGAGAGCGGGACAGAGAGAGAGGGAGAAAGAGAGGGGGGTCAGAGAGAGGGCGGGAAAGAGAGAAGAGAGAGAGGGGACAGAGAGCGGGGGACAGAGATCGCGGGACAGAGAGTGGGGCACAGAGAGTGGGGAAGATAGAGGGGGTCAGAGGGAGTGGGGACAGAGAGGGGGTTACAGAGTGGGGGAAAGAGAGGGTGTCAGAGAAAGGGGGGAAGAGAGGGGAGGACAGAGAGAGGCAGGTGGTAGAGAGAGGGGACAGAGAAATGGGGGACAGAGAGAGGGACAGAGAGAGAGGGACAGAGAGAGAGGGGGACAGAGAAGGGGGACAGAGAGAGGGGGACAGAGTGGGTGGGACAGAGAGAGAGGGGGACAGAGAGAGATGGGGACAGACAGAGAGGGGGACAGAGATGCGGACAGACAGAGGCGGGGAGGGAGAGGGTGTCAGAGAGTTGGCGACAGCGAGAGGGCCACAGAGAGTGAGGGAGATAGAGGGGTTCAGAGAGAAGGGGGACAGAGAGTGGGGGACAGAGAGACGGTGACAGATATGGCAACAGAGAGAGGGGGACAGAGAGAAGAGGACAGAGAGAGGGAGACGGGGGCGCAGAGAGGGGGAGACAGAGAGAGGGGACAGAGAGTGGAGGGACAGAGAGAGAGGGGGACAGAGAGAGACGGGGACAGAGAGAGAGGGGGACAGAGAAAGGGGGTACAGAGAGAGGGGGGACAGAGAGAGAGGGGGACAGAGAGAAGGGGAACAGAGAGAGGGGGACAGAGAGAGGGGGACAAAGAGAGGGGGGGACAGAGAGAGGAGGGACAGAGAGTGGGGGGGACAGAGACAGGGGGACAGAGAGAGAGGGGGACAGAGAGAGGGGGAAGAGAGGGGGCAGAGAGACTGGTGACAGAGAGAGAGGGGTACGGAGAGAGGGGGACAGAGAGTGGGGGACAGAGAGAGGGGTACAGAGTGGGAGAGAGTGAGGGGGCAGAGAGAGGGGGACAGAGAGTGGGCAGAGAGAGGGCAACAGAGTGAGGGGGACAGAGACCGGGGCAGAGAGAGGGGGCAGAGAGAGGGGGACAGAGAGAGAGGGGGGACAGAGAGAGAGGGGGACAGAGATGGGGGACAGAGAGCGAGGGGGACAGAGAGAGGGGGACAGAGAGAGAGCGGGACAGAGAGAGGGGGGGCAGAGAGGGGGGGCAGAGAGAGGGCGGGAAAGTGAGAGACAGAGGGGACAGAGAGCGGGGGAGACAGATAGCTGGGGGACAGAGAGAGAGGGGAAATAGAGAGAGGGTGCAGAGAGAGAGGGGGATAGAGAGGAAGGGGACAGAGAGAGAGAGGGGGCAGAGACGAGGGACAGAGAGCGAGGGGGACAGAGAGAGGGGGACAGAGAGAGCGGGACAGAAAGAGAGGGGGAAAGAGAGGGGGGACAGAGAGAGGGCGGGAAAGAGAGAGAGAGAGGGGACAGAGAGCGGGGGAGACAGAGAGCTGGGGGACAGAGAGAGGGTGATAGAGAGAGGGGAACAGAGAGAGAGTGGGACAGAGAGAGGGGCGACAGCGAGAGAGGGCAACAGAGAGAGGGGGACAGAGAGCGGGGGAGATAGAGGGGGTCAGAGAGAGGGGGGACAGAGAGAGGGGGACAGAGAGAGGGGGACAGAGAGAGAGGGGGACAGAGAGAGAGGGGGACAGAGAGAGGGGGACAGAGAGAGGGGGACAGAGAGAGGGGGACAGAGAGAGAGGGGGACAGAGAGAGAGGGGGACAGAGAGAGGGGGACAGAGAGAGAGGGGGACAGAGAGAGGGGGACAGAGAGAGAGGGGCAGAGAGGGATAGGGGCAGACAGAGGGGGACAGAGTGAGGGGGGCAGGGAGAGAGGGACAGAGAGAGGGGGACAGAGAGAGGGGGCAGAGAGAGAGGGGAAAGAGAGAGGGGCAGAGAGAGGGTGACAGAGTGTTGGGGAGATAGAGTGAGAATAGAGAGAGGGGTACAGAGTGAGGGATACAGGGGGAGTCAGAGAGGGGGTGTCAGTGAGAGGGGGACTGAGAGTGGGTGGATGGAGAGAGTGGGGGACAGAGAGAGAGAGGGGGAGAGAGAGGGGGCAGAGCGAGAGAGAGAGAGATAGAGGAGACAGAGAGTGGGGGACAGAGAGAGATGGGGATAGAGAGAGAGGGGGACAGAGAGAGGGGGGACAGAGAGAGAGGGGGCAGAAAGAGGTGACAGAGAGAGGGGTCCAAAGAGAGAGGAGGCCAGAGACAGGGGGGCAGAGAGAGAGGGGCAGAGAGAGAGGGGGAACAGAGAGTGGGGGAGATAGAGAGTGGGGGGCAGAGAGCGATGGGGGCAGACAGAGGGGGCAGACAGACGGGGGCAGACAGAGGGGGCAGAGAGAGGGACAGAGAGAGGAGGACAGAGAGAAGGGGCAGAGAGAGAGGGGAAAGAGAGAGGGGCAGAGAGAAGGGTGACAGGGAGTTGGGGAGATAGAGGGGGTCAGAGAGTGGGAACAGAGAGAGGGGTACAGAGAGTTAGGGGATGGAGAGAGTGGGGGACAGAGATAGGGCAGAGAGACAGGGAGAGATAGAGGGGACAGTGAGAGGGGGACAGAGAGAAAGGGGGACAGAGAGAGAGGGGGAGAGAGAGAGGGGGACAGAGAGGGGGGACAGAGAGGGGGCGGACAGAGAGAGGGGGACAGAGAGAGGGGGACAGAGAGAGAGGGGGAAGAGAGAGGGGCAGAGAGAAGTGTGACAGGGAGTTGGGGAGACAGAGAGGGCAGAGAGACAGGGAGCGATAGAGGGGACAGAGAGAGGGGGACAGAGAGAGAGGGGGACAGAGAGCGAGGGGGATAGAGAGAGAGGGGGACAGAGAGGGGGACAGAGAGGGGGCAGACAGAGAGAGGGGGGACAGAGAGAGGGGGGACAGAGGGAGAGGCGTGTGGGAGAGAGAGGGGGACAGAGATGGGGGAACAGAGAGAGCGGGACTGAGAGAGAGGGGGACAGAGAGAGAGGGGGACAAAGAGGAGGGATAGAGAGATGTGGGTGGGAGAGAGAGGGGACAGAGGGGGACAGAGAGTGGGGAGATGGAGAGAGTGGGGGACAGAGAGAGGGGGACAGAGAGAGAGGGGGAAGAGAGAGGGGCAGAGAGAAGTGTGACAGGGAGTTGGGGAGACAGAGAGGGCAGAGAGACAGGGAGCGATAGAGGGGACAGAGAGAGGGGGACAGAGAGAGAGAGGGGGACAGAGAGCGAGGGGGATAGAGAGAGAGGGGGACAGAGAGGGGGACAGAGAGGGGGCAGACAGAGAGAGGGGGGACAGAGAGAGGGGGGACAGAGGGAGAGGCGTGTGGGAGAGAGAGGGGGACAGAGATGGGGGAACAGAGAGAGCGGGACTGAGAGAGAGGGGGACAGAGAGAGAGGGGGACAAAGAGGAGGGATAGAGAGATGTGGGTGGGAGAGAGAGGGGACAGAGGGGGACAGAGAGTGGGGAGATGGAGAGAGTGGGGGACAGAGAGAGAGAGAGAGGGGAACAGAGAGAGCGGGCGACAGAGAGGGGGTCAGAGAGCGGGGAGAGAGGGAGGACACAGAGAGAGGGGGACGGGGGTCAGAGAGAGGGGGGCAGAGAGAGAGAGGGGCAGAGAGAAAGGGGGCAGAGAGAGGGGGCAGAAAGAGAGGATGACAGAGAGGGTGTCAGAGAGCGGGAGAGAGAGAGCAGACAGTGAGATGGGGATAGAGAGGGGGACAGAGAGAGGGGACAGAGAGAGATAGGGAGACAGAGGGGGGTCAAAGAGCAGGGGAGAGAGAGAGGGGACAGAGAGAGGGTGATAGAGAGAGGGGAACAGAGAGAGAGTGGGACAGAGAGAGGGGCGACAGCGAGAGAGGGCAACAGAGAGAGGGGGACAGAGAGCGGGGGAGATAGAGGGGGTCAGAGAGAGAGGGGGACAGAGAGAGGGGGACAGAGAGAGGGGGACAGAGAGGCAGGGGGCAGAAAGTGGCAACAGAGACAGGGGGACAGAGAGAGAGGGGGACAGAGAGAGGGAGGGACAAAGAGAGGGGGAACAGAGAGCGAGGAGGACAGAGAGAGGGGGACAGAGAGAGAGCGGGACAGAGAGAGAGGGAGAAAGAGAGGGGGGTCAGAGAGAGGGCGGGAAAGAGAGAAGAGAGAGAGGGGACAGAGAGCGGGGGAGACAGAGAGTGGGGGACAGAGAGTGGAGGACAGAGAGCGAGGGACAGAGAGCGCGGGACAGAGAGTGGGGCACAGAGAATGGGGAAGATAGAGGGTGTCAGAGGGAGTGGGGACAGAGGGGGGGTTACAGAGTGGGGGAAAGAGAGGGTGTCAGAGAAAGGGGGGAAGAGAGAGGAGGACAGAGAGAGGCAGGTGGTAGAGAGAGGGGACAGAGAAATGGGGGACAGAGAGAGGGACAGAGAGAGAGGGACAGAGAGAGAGGGGGACAGAGAAGGGGGACAGAGAGAGGGGGACAGAGTGGGTGGGACAGAGAGAGAGGGGGACAGAGAGAGATGGGGACAGACAGAGATGGGGACAGAGAGTGGGGGACAGACAGAGGCGGGGAGGGAGAGGGTGTCAGAGAGTTGGCGTCAGAGAGAGGGCCACAGAGAGTGAGGGAGATAGAGGGGGTCAGAGAGAAGGGGGACAGAGAGTGGGGGACAGAGAGACGGTGACAGATATGGCAACAGAGAGAGGGGGACAGAGAGAAGAGGACAGAGAGAGAGAGACGGGGGGGCAGAGAGGGGGAGACAGAGAGAGGGGACAGAGAGTGGAGGGACAGAGAGAGAGGGGGACAGAGAGAGACGGGGACAGAGAGAGAGGGGGACAGAGAAAGGGGGTACAGAGAGAGGGGGGACAGAGAGAGAGGGGGACAGAGAAGGGGGACAGAGAGAGGGGGACAGAGTGTGTGGGTCAGAGAGAGAGGGGGACAGAGAGAGATGGGGACAGACAGAGGCGGGGAGGGAGAGGGTGTCAGAGAGTTGGCGACAGAGAGAGGGCCACAGAGAGTGAGGGAGATAGAGGGGGTCAGAGAGAAGGGGGACAGAGAGTGGGGGACAGAGAGACGGTGACAGATATGGCAACAGAGAGAGGGGGACAGAGAGAAGAGGACAGAGAGAGGGAGACGGGGGTGCAGAGGGGGGGAGACAGAGAGAGGGGACAGAGAGTGGAGGGACAGAGAGAGAGGGGGACAGAGAGAGACGGGGACAGAGAGAGAGGGGGACAGAGAAAGGGGGTACAGAGAGACGGGGGGACAGAGAGAGAGGGGGACAGAGAGAAGGGGAACAGAGAGAGGGGGGGACAGAGAGAGGAGGGACAGAGAGTGGGGGGGACAGAGAGAGGGGGACAGAGAGAGAGGGGGACAGAGAGAGGGGGGAAGAGAGGGGGCAGAGAGACTGGTGACAGAGAGAGAGGGGTGCAGAGAGAGGGGGACAGAGAGTGGGGGACAGAGAGAGGGGTACAGAGTGGGAGAGAGTGAGGGGGCAGAGAGAGGGGGACAGAGAGTGGGCAGAGAGAGGGCAACAGAGTGAGCGGGACAGAGACCGGGGCAGAGAGAGGTGGCAGAGAGAGGGGGACAGAGAGAGAGGGGGGGACAGAGAGAGAGGGGGACAGAGATGGGGGACAGAGAGCGAGGGGGACAGAGAGAGGGGGACAGAGAGAGAGCGGGACAGAGAGAGAGGGGGGCAGAGAGGGGGGACAGAGAGAGGGCGGGAAAGCGAGAGACAGAGGGGACAGAGAGCGGGGGAGACAGACAGCTGGGGGACAGAGAGAGGGGGAAATAGAGAGAGGGTGCAGAGAGAGAGGGGGATAGAGAGGAAGGGGACAGAGAGAGAGAGGGGGCAGAGACGAGGGACAGAGAGTGAGGGGGACAGAGAGAGGGGGACAGAGAGAGCGGGACAGAAAGAGAGGGGGAAAGAGAGGGGGGACAGAGAGAGGGCGGGAAAGAGAGAGAGAGGGGGGACAGAGAGCGAGGGAGACAGAGAGCTGGGGGACAGAGAGAGGGTGATAGAGAGAGGGGAACAGAGAGAGAGTGGGACAGAGAGAGGGGCGACAGCGAGAGAGGGCAACAGAGAGAGGGGGACAGAGAGCGGGGTAGATAGAGGGGTCAGAGAGAGAGGGGGACAGAGAGAGGGGGACAGAGAGAGAGGGGGACAGAGCGAGGGGGACAGAGAGAGAGGGGGACAGAGAGAGGGGGACAGAGAGAGAGGGGGACAGAGAGAGGGGGACAGAGAGAGAGGGGCAGAGAGGGATAGGGGCAGACAGAGGGGGCAGAGTGAGGGGGGCAGGGAGAGGGGGACAGAGAGAGGGGGACAGAGAGAGGGGGCAGAGAGAGAGGAGAAAGAGAGAGGGGCAGAGAGAGGGTGACAGAGTGTTGGGGAGATAGAGTGAGATAGAGAGAGGGGTACAGAGTGAGGGAGACAGGGGGAGTCAGATAGGGGGTGTCAGTGAGAGGGGGACTGAGAGTGGGTGGATGGAGAGAGTGGGGGACAGAGAGAGAGAGGGGGAGAGAGAGGGGGCAGAGCGAGAGAGAGAGAGATAGAGGAGACAGAGAGAGGGGGACAGACAGAGAGGGCAGAGAGAGGGGGACAGAGAGAGATGGGGATAGAGAGAGAGGGGGACAGAGAGAGGGGGGACAGAGAGAGAGGGGGCAGAAAGAGGTGACAGAGAGAGGGGGCCAAAGAGACAGGAGGCCAGAGACAGGGGGGCAGAGAGAGAGGGGCAGAGAGAGAGGGGGAACAGAGAGTGGGGGAGATAGAGAGTGGGGGGCAGAGAGCGATGGGGGCAGACAGAGGGGGGCAGACAGAGGGGGGCAGACAGAGGGGGCAGAGAGAGAGGGACAGAGAGAGGAGGTCAGAGAGAGGGGGCAGAGAGAGAGGGGAAAGAGAGAGGGGCAGAGAGAAGGGTGACAGGGAGTTGGGGAGATAGAGGGGGTCAGAGAGTGGGAACAGAGAGAGGGGTACAGAGAGTTAGGGGATGGAGAGAGTGGGGGACAGAGATAGGGCAGAGAGACAGGGAGAGATAGAGGGGACAGTGAGAGGGGGACAGAGAGAAAGGGGGACAGAGAGAGAGGGGGATAGAGAGAGGGGGACAGAGAGGGGGGACAGAGAGGGGGCAGACAGAGAGAGGGGGACAGAGAGAGGGGGACAGAGAGAGAGGGGGAAGAGAGAGGGGCAGAGAGAAGTGTGACAGGAAGTTGGGGAGACAGAGAGGGCAGAGAGACAGGGAGCGATAGAGGGGACAGAGAGAGGGGGACAGAGAGAGAGGGGGACAGAGAGCGAGGGGGATAGAGAGAGAGGGGGACAGAGAGGGGGACAGAGAGGGGGCAGACAGAGAGAGGGGGGACAGAGAGAGGGGGGACAGAGGGAGAGGCGTGTGGGAGAGAGAGGGGGACAGAGATGGGGGAACAGAGAGAGCGGGACTGAGAGAGAGGGGGACAGAGAGAGAGGGGGACAAAGAGGAGGGATAGAGAGATGTGGGTGGGAGAGAGAGGGGACAGAGGGGGACAGAGAGTGGGGAGATGGAGAGAGTGGGGGACAGAGAGAGAGAGAGAGGGGAACAGAGAGAGCGGGCGACAGAGAGGGGGTCAGAGAGCGGGGAGAGAGGGAGGACACAGAGAGAGGGGGACGGGGGTCAGAGAGAGGGGGGCAGAGAGAGAGAGGGGCAGAGAGAAAGGGGGCAGAGAGAGGGGGCAGAAAGAGAGGATGACAGAGAGGGGGTCAGAGAGCGGGAGAGAGAGAGGAGACAGTGAGATGGGGATAGAGAGGGGGACAGAGAGAGGGGACAGAGAGAGATAGGGAGACAGAGGGGGGTCAAAGAGCAGGGGAGAGAGAAAGGGGACAGAGAGAGGGTGATAGAGAGAGGGGAACAGAGAGAGAGTGGGACAGAGAGAGGGGCGACAGCGAGAGAGGGCAACAGAGAGGGGGGGACAGAGAGCGGGGGAGATAGAGGGGGTCAGAGAGAGAGGGGGACAGAGAGAGGGGGACAGAGAAAGGGGGACAGAGAGGCAGGGGGCAGAAAGTGGCAACAGAGACAGGGGGACAGAGAGAGAGGGGGACAGAGAGAGGGAGGGACAAAGAGAGGGGGAACAGAGAGCGAGGAGGACAGAGAGAGGGGGACAGAGAGAGAGCGGGACAGAGAGAGAGGGAGAAAGAGAGGGGGGTCAGAGAGAGGGCGGGAAAGAGAGAAGAGAGAGAGGGGACAGAGAGCGGGGGAGACAGAGAGTGGGGGACAGAGAGTGGGGGACAGAGAGCGAGGGACAGAGAGCGCGGGACAGAGAGTGGGGCACAGAGAATGGGGAAGATAGAGGGTGTCAGAGGGAGTGGGGACAGAGGGGGGGTTACAGAGTGGGGGAAAGAGAGGGTGTCAGAGAAAGGGGGGAAGAGAGAGGAGGACAGAGAGAGGCAGGTGGTAGAGAGAGGGGACAGAGAAATGGGGGACAGAGAGAGGGACAGAGAGAGAGGGACAGAGAGAGAGGGGGACAGAGAAGGGGGACAGAGAGAGGGGGACAGAATGGGTGGGACAGAGAGAGAGGGGGACAGAGAGAGATGGGGACAGACAGAGAGGGGGACAGAGAGTGGGGGACAGACAGAGGCGGGGAGGGAGATGGTGTCAGAGAGTTGGCGTCAGAGAGAGGGCCACAGAGAGTGAGGGAGATAGAGGGGGTCAGAGAGAAGGGGGACAGAGAGTGGGGGACAGAGAGACGGTGACAGATATGGCAACAGAGAGAGGGGGACAGAGAGAAGAGGACAGAGAGAGAGAGACGGGGGGGCAGAGAGGGGGAGACAGAGAGAGGGGACAGAGAGTGGAGGGACAGAGAGAGAGGGGGACAGAGAGAGACGGGGACAGAGAGAGAGAGGGACAGAGAAAGGGGGTACAGAGAGAGGGGGGACAGAGAGAGAGGGGGACAGAGAAGGGGGACAGAGAGAGGGGGACAGAGTGTGTGGGTCAGAGAGAGAGGGGGACAGAGAGAGATGGGGACAGACAGAGGCGGGGAGGGAGAGGGTGTCAGAGAGTTGGCGACAGAGAGAGGGCCACAGAGAGTGAGGGAGATAGAGGGGGTCAGAGAGAAGGGGGACAGAGAGTGGGGGACAGAGAGACGGTGACAGATATGGCAACAGAGAGAGGGGGACAGAGAGAAGAGGACAGAGAGAGGGAGACGGGGGTGCAGAGGGGGGGAGACAGAGAGAGGGGACAGAGAGTGGAGGGACAGAGAGAGAGGGGGACAGAGAGAGACGGGGACAGAGAGAGAGGGGGACAGAGAAAGGGGGTACAGAGAGACGGGGGGACAGAGAGAGAGGGGGACAGAGAGAAGGGGAACAGAGAGAGGGGGGACAGAGAGAGGAGGGACAGAGGGTGGGGGGGACAGAGAGAGGGGGACAGAGAGAGAGGGGGACAGAGAGAGGGGGGAAGAGAGGGGGCAGAGAGACTGGTGACAGAGAGAGAGGGGTGCAGAGAGAGGGGGACAGAGAGTGGGGGACAGAGAGAGGGGTACAGAGTGGGAGAGAGTGAGGGGGCAGAGAGAGGGGGACAGAGAGTGGGCAGAGAGAGGGCAAAAGAGTGAGCGGGACAGAGACCGGGGCAGAGAGAGGTGGCAGAGAGAGGGGGAACAGAGAGAGAGGGGGGGACAGAGAGAGGGGGACAGAGATGGGGGACAGAGAGCGAGGGGGACAGAGAGAGGGGGACAGAGAGAGAGCGGGACAGAGAGAGAGGGGGGCAGAGAGGGGGGACAGAGAGAGGGCGGGAAAGCGAGAGACAGAGGGGACAGAGAGCGGGGGAGACAGACAGCTGGGGGACAGAGAGAGGGTGCAGAGAGAGAGGGGAATAGAGAGGAAGGGGACAGAGAGAGAGAGGGGGCAGAGACGAGGGACAGAGAGCGAGGGGGACAGAGAGAGGGGGACAGAGAGAGCGGGACAGAAAGAGAGGGGGAAAGAGAGGGGGGACAGAGAGAGGGCGGGAAAGAGAGAGAGAGAGGGGACAGAGAGCGGGGGGACAGAGAGCTGGGGGACAGAGAGAGGGTGATAGAGAGAGGGGAACAGAGAGAGAGTGGGACAGAGAGAGGGGCGACAGCGAGAGAGGGCAACAGAGAGAGGGGGACAGAGAGCGGGGTAGATTGAGGGGTCAGAGAGAGAGGGGGACAGAGAGAGGGGGACAGAGAGAGAGGGGGACAGAGCGAGGGGGACAGAGAGAGAGGGGGACAGAGAGAGGGGGACAGAGAGAGGGGGACAGAGCGAGGGGGACAGAGAGAGAGGGGGACAGAGAGAGAGGGGGACAGAGAGAGGGGGACAGAGAGAGAGGGGGACAGAGAGAGGGGGACAGAGAGAGAGGGGCAGAGAGGGATAGGGGCAGACAGAGGGGGCAGAGTGAGGGGGGCAGGGAGAGGGGGACAGAGAGAGGGGGACAGAGAGAGGGGGCAGAGAGAGAGGAGAAAGAGAGAGGGGCAGAGAGAGGGTGACAGAGTGTTGGGGAGATAGAGTGAGAATAGAGAGAGGGGTACAGAGTGAGGGAGACAGGGGGAGTCAGATAGGGGGTGTCAGTGAGAGGGGGACTGAGAGTGGGTGGATGGAGAGAGTGGGGGACAGAGAGAGAGAGGGGGAGAGAGAGGGGGCAGAGCGAGAGAGAGAGAGATAGAGGAGACAGAGAGAGGGGGACAGACAGAGAGGGCAGAGAGAGGGGGACAGAGAGAGATGGGGATAGAGAGAGAGGGGGACAGAGAGAGGGGGGACAGAGAGAGAGGGGGCAGAAAGAGGTGACAGAGAGAGGGGGCCAAAGAGACAGGAGGCCAGAGACAGGGGGGCAGAGAGAGAGGGGCAGAGAGAGAGGGGGAACAGAGAGTGGGGGAGATAGAGAGTGGGGGGCAGAGAGCGATGGGGGCAGACAGAGGGGGGCAGACAGAGGGGGGCAGACAGAGGGGGCAGAGAGAGAGGGACAGAGAGAGGAGGTCAGAGAGAGGGGGCAGAGAGAGAGGGGAAAGAGAGAGGGGCAGAGAGAAGGGTGACAGGGAGTTGGGGAGATAGAGGGGGTCAGAGAGTGGGAACAGAGAGAGGGGTACAGAGAGTTAGGGGATGGAGAGAGTGGGGGACAGAGATAGGGCAGAGAGACAGGGAGAGATAGAGGGGACAGTGAGAGGGGGACAGAGAGAGAGGGGGACAGAGAGAGAGGGGGATAGAGAGAGGGGGACAGAGGGGGGGACAGAGAGGGGGCGGACAGAGAGAGGGGGACAGAGAGAGGGGGACAGAGAGAGAGGGGGAAGAGAGAGGGGCAGAGAGAAGTGTGACATGGAGTTGGGGAGACAGAGAGGGCAGAGAGACAGGGAGCGATAGAGGGGACAGAGAGAGGGGGACAGAGAGAGAGGGGGACAGAGAGAGAGGGGGATAGAGAGAGAGGGGGACAGAGAGCGGGGACAGAGAGGGGGCAGACAGAGAGAGGGGGGACAGAGGGAGGGGGGACAGAGGGAGAGGCGTGTGGGAGAGAGAGGGGGACAGAGATGGGGGAACAGAGAGAGCGGGACTGAGAGAGGGGGACAGAGAGAGAGGGGGACAAAGAGGAGGGATAGAGAGATGTGGGTGGGAGAGAGAGGGGACAGAGGGGGACAGAGAGTGGGGAGATGGAGAGAGTGGGGGACAGAGAGAGAGAGAGGGGAACAGAGAGAGCGGGCGACAGAGAGGGGGTCAGAGAGCGGGGAGAGAGGGAGGACACAGAGAGAGGGGGATAGAGAGGGAGACAGAGAGAGGGGACAGAGAGAGATAGGGAGACAGAGGGGGGTCAAAGAGCAGGGGAGAGAGAGAGGGGACAGAGAGAGGGTGATAGAGAGAGGGGAACAGAGAGAGAGTGGGACAGAGAGAGGGGCGACAGCGAGAGAGGGCAACAGAGAGAGAGGGGACAGAGAGAGGAGGGACAGAGAGAGAGGGGGACAGAGAGAGGGGGGGGACAGAGAGAGGAGGGACAGAGAGTGGGGGGGACAGAGAGAGGGGGACAGAGAGAGGGGGGGGGTACAGAGAGAGGAGGGACAGAGAGTGGGGGGGACAGAGAGAGGGGGACAGAGAGAGAGAGGGGCAGAGAGAAAGGGGGCAGAGAGAGGGGGCAGAAAGAGAGAATGACAGAGAGGGGGTCAGAGAGCGGGAGAGAGAGAGAGGAGACAGTGAGATGGGGATAGAGAGGGGGACAGAGAGAGGGGACAGAGAGAGATAGGGAGACAGAGGGGGGTCAAAGAGCAGGGGAGAGAGAGAGGGGACAGAGAGAGGGTGATAGAGAGAGGGGAACAGAGAGAGAGTGGGACAGAGAGAGGGGCGACAGCGAGAGAGGGCAACAGAGAGAGAGGGGACAGAGAGAGGAGGGACAGAGAGAGAGGGGGACAGAGAGAGACGGGGACAGAGAGAGAGGGGGACAGAGAAAGGGGGTACATAGTGAGGGGGGGACAGAGAGAGAGGGGGACAGAGAGAAGGGGAACAGAGACAGGGGGACAGAGAGAGAGGGACAGAGAGAGGGGGGGGACAGAGAGAGGAGGGACAGAGAGTGGGGGGGACAGAGAGAGGGGGACAGAGAGAGAGCGGGACAGAGAGAGAGGGAGAAAGAGAAGGGGGTCAGAGAGAGGGCGGGAAAGAGAGAAGAGAGAGGGGACAGAGAGCGGGGGAGACAGAGAGTGGGGGACAGAGAGTGGGGGACAGAGAGCGAGGGACAGAGAGCGCGGGACAGAGAGTAGGGCACAGAGAGTGGGGAAGATAGAGGGTGTCAGAGGGAGTGGGGACAGAGAGGGGGTTACAGAGTGGGGGAAAGAGAGGGTGTCAGAGAAAGGAGGAGAGAGAGGGGGACAGAGAGAGGCAGGTGGTAGAGAGAGGGGACAGAGAAATGGGGGATAGAGAGAGGGACAGAGAGAGAGGGACAGAGAGAGAGGGGGACAGAGAAGGGGGACAGAGAGAGGGGGACAGAGTGGGTGAGACAGAGAGAGAGGGGGGCAGAGAGAGATGGGGACAGACAGAGAGGGGGACAGAGATGGGGACAGACAGAGGCGGGGAGGGAGAGGGTGTCAGAGAGTTGGCGACAGAGAGAGGGCCACAGAGAGTGAGGGAGATAGAGGGGGTCAGAGAGAAGGGGGACAGAGAGTGGGGGACAGAGTGACGGTGACAGATATGGCAACAGAGAGAGGGGGACAGAGAGAAGAGGACAGAGAGAGGGAGACGGGGTGGCAGAGAGGGGGAGACAGAGAGAGGGCACAGAGAGAGGAGGGACAGAGAGAGGGGGGGACAGAGAGAGACGGGGACAGAGAGAGAGGGGGACAGAGAAAGGGGGTACAGAGTGAGGGGGGGACAGAGAGAGAGGGGGACAGAGAGAAGGGGAACAGAGAGAGGGGGACAGAGAGAGGGGGACAGAGAGAGGGGGGGACAGAGAGAGGAGGGACAGAGAGTGGGGGGGACAGAGAGAGGGGGACAGAGAGAGAGGGGGACAGAGAGAGGGGGAAGAGAGGGGGGGACAGAGAAAGGGGTACAGAGTGGTAGAGAGTGAGGGGGCAGAGAGAGGGGGACAGAGAGTGGGCAGAGAGAGGGCAACAGAGTGAGGGGGACAGAGACCGGGGCAGAGAGAGGGGGCAGAGAGAGGGGGACAGAGAGAGAGGGGGGGACAGAGAGAGAGGGGGACAGAGATGGGGGACAGAGAGCGAGGGGGACAGAGAGAGGGGGACATGAGAGAGAGCGGGACAGAGAGGGGGGGGCAGAATGGGGGGACAGAGAGAGGGCGGGAAAGCGAGATACAGAGGGGACAGAGAGCGGGGGAGACAGACAGCTGGGGGACAGAGAGAGGGGGGAAATAGAGAGAGGGTGCAGAGAGAGAGGGGGATAGAGAGGAAGGGGACAGAGAGAGAGAGGGGGCAGAGACGGGGGACAGAGAGCGAGGTGGACAGAGAGAGGGGGACAGAGAGAGCGGGACAGAAAGAGGGGGAAAGAGAGGGGGGACAGAGAGAGGGCGGGAAAGAGAGAGAGAGAGGGGACAGAGAGCGGGGGAGACAGAGAGCTGGGGGACAGAGAGAGGGTGATAGAGAGAGGGGAACAGAGAGAGAGTGGGACAGAGAGAGGGGCGACAGCGAGAGAGGGCAACAGAGAGAGGGGGACAGAGAGCGGGGGAGATAGAGGGGGTCAGAGAGAGGGGGGCAGAGAGAGAGGGGGCAGAAAGTGGCTACAGAGACAGGGGGACAGAGAGAGAGGGGGACAGAGAGAGGGAGGGACAAAGAGAGGGGGAACAGAGAGCGAGGGGGACAGAGAGAGGGGGGCAGAGAGAGCGGGACAGAGAGAGAGGGTGAAAGAGAGGGGGGTCAGAGAGAGGGCGGGAAAGAGAGAGAGAGGGGGGGACAGAGAGCGCTGGAGACAGAGAGTGGGGGACAGAGAGTGGGGGACAGAGAGCGAGGGACAGAGAGCGCGGGACAGAGAGTGGGGCACAGAGAGTGGGGAAGATAGAGGGGGTCAGAGGGAGTGGGGACAGAGAGGGGGTTACAGAGTGGGGGAAAGAGAGGGTGTCAGAGAAAGGGGGGAAGAGAGAGGAGGACAGAGAGAGGCAGGTGGGAGAGAGAGGGAGACAGAGAAATGGGGGACAGAGAGAGGGACAGAGAGAGAGGGACAGAGAGGGGGACAGAGAGAGAGGGACAGAGAGAGAGAGGGACAGAGAGAGAGGGGGACAGAGAAGGGGGACAGAGAGATGGGGACAGAGAGGGTGGGACAGAGAGAGAGGGGAACAGAGAGAGATGGGGACAGACAGAGAGGGGGACAGAGATGGGGACAGACAGAGGCGGGGAGGGAGAGGGGGTCAGAGAGTTGGCGACAGAGAGAGGGCCACAGAGAGTGAGGGAGATAGAGGGGGTCAGAGAGAAGGGGGACAGAGAGTGGGGGACAGAGAGACGGTGACAGATATGGCAACAGAGAGAGGGGGACAGAGAGAGAAGGACAGTGAGAGGGAGACGGGAGGGCAGAGAGGGGGAGACAGAGAGAGGGGACAGAGAGAGGAGGGACAGAGAGAGAGGGGGACAGAGAGAGAGGGGGACAGAGAGAGAGGGGGACAGAGAAAGGGGAGGGCAGAGAGAGGGGGGGACAGAGAGAGAGGGGGACAGAGAGAAGGGGAACAGAGAGAGGGGGACAGAGAGAGGGGGACAGAGAGAGAGGGGGACAGAGAGAGGGGGGACAGAGAGAGGGGGGACAGAGAGAGGGGGGACAGAGAGACGGGGGGACAGAGAGAGGGGACAGAGTGAGAGGGGGACAGAGAGAGGGGGAAAGAGAGGGGGCAGAGAGACTGGTGACAGAGAGAGAGGGGTACAGAGAGAGGGGGACAGAGAGTGGGGGACAGAGAGTGGGGGACAGAGAGTGGGTGACAGAGAGAGGGGTACAGAGTGGGAGAGAGTGAGGTGGCAGAGAGAGGGGGACAGAGAGTGGGCAGAGAGAGGGCAACAGAGAGAGGGGGACAGAGACCGGGGCAGAGAGAGGGGGCAGAGAGAGGGGGCAGAGAGAGACAGAGGGGGACAGAGAGAGAGGGGGACAGAGATGGGGGACAGAGAGCGAGGGGAACAGAGAGAGGGGGACTGAGAGAGAGCGGGACAGAGGGGCGGGTAGAGAGGAGGCACAGAGAGAGGGCGGGAAAGCGAGAGACAGAGGGGACAGAGAGCGGGGGAGACAGACAGCTGGGGGACAGAGAGAGGGGGGATATAGAGAGAGGGGGCAGAGAGAGAGGGGGATAGAGAGAGAAGGGGACAGAGAGAGAGGGGGAGCAGAGAGGGGGGACAGAGAGCGAGGGGGACAGAGAGAGGGGGACAGAGAGAGCGGGACAGAAAGAGAGGGGGAAAGAGAGGGGGACAGAGAGAGGGCGGGAAAGAGAGAGAGAGAGGGGACAGAGAGCGGGGGAGACAGAGAGCTGGGGGACAGAGAGGGGGGGACAGAGAGAGGGGGACAGAGAGAGTGGGACAGAGAGAGGGGCGACAGCGAGAGAGGGCAACGGGAAGAGGGGGACAGAGAGCGGGGGAGATAGAGGGGGGACAGAGAGAGGGTGATAGAAGGGGAACAGAGAGAGAGTGGGGCAGAGAGGGGCGACAGCGAGAGAGGGCAACAGAGAGAGGGGGACAGAGAGTGGGGCACAGAGAGTGGGGAAGATAGAGGGGGTCAGAGGGAGTGGGGACAGAGAGAGGGTTACAGAGTGGGGGAAAGAGAGGGTATCAGAGAAAGGGGGGCAGACAGAGGAGGACAGAGAGAGGCAGGTGGGAGAGAGAGGGGGACAGAGAAATGGGGGACAGAGAGAGGGACAGAGAGAGAGGGACAGAGAGGGGGACAGAGAGAGAGGGACAGAGAGAGAGAGAGAGGGACAGAGAGAGAGGGGGACAGAGAAGGGGGACAGAGAGAGGGCGGGAAAGAGAGAGAGAGGGGACAGAGAGCGGGGGAGACAGAGAGCTGGGAGACAGAGAGCTGGGGGACAGAGAGTGGGGGACAGAGAGCGAGGGTCAGAGAGCGCGGGACAGGGAGAGGGGTCAGAGAGCGGGGGACAGAGAGCGAGGGACAGAGAGCGCGGGACAGAGAGCGCGGGACAGAGAGTGGGGAAGATAGAGGGGCTCAGAGGAAGTGGGGACAGAGAGAGGGTTACAGAGTGGGGGAAAGAGAGGGTGTCAGAGAAAGGGGGCAGAGAGAGGAGGACAGAGAGATGCAGGTGGGACAAAGAGGGGGACAGAGAAATGGGGGACAGAGAGAGGGACAGAGAGAGAGGGACAGAGAGAGGGGGGAACAGAGAGAGGGGGGCAGAGAGAGGGGGGACAGAGAGAGGAGGGACAGAGAGAGGGGACAGAGACAGGGGGGACAGAGAGAGGGGGGAAGAGAGGGGGGCAGAGAGACATGTGACAGAGAGAGAGAGGGGTACAGAGAGAGGGGGACAGAGAGTGGGGGACAGAGAGAGGCGTACAGAGTGGGAGAGAGTGAGGGGGCAGAGAGAGGGGGACAGAGAGTGGGCAGAGAGAGGGCAACAGAGAGAGGTGGACAGAGACCGGGGCAGAGAGAGGGGGCAGAGAGAGGGGGACAGAGAGAGAGAGGGGGACAGAGAGAGAGGGGGACAGAGAGGGGGGACAGAGAGCGAGGGGGACAGAGAGAAGGGGACACAGAGAGAGCGGGACAGAGAGGGGGGGAAGAGAGGGGGGACAGAGAGAGGGCGGGAAAGCCAGAGACAGAGGGGACAGAGAGCGGGGGAGACAGACAGCTGGGGGACAGAGAGAGGGTGGATATAGAGAAAGGGGGCAGAGAGAGACGGGGATAGAGAGAGAAGGGGACAGAGAGAGGGGGCAGAGAGGGGGGACAGAGAGCGAGGGGGACAGAGAGAGGGGGACAGAGAGAGCGGGACAGAGAGAGAGGGGGAAAGTGAGGGGGGACAGAGAGAGGGCGGGAAAGAGAGAGGGGGGAACAGAGAGAGGGGGACAGAGAGAGGGTGGACAGAGAGAGGGGGGACAGAGAGAGGGGGACAGAGAGAGGGCCACAGAGAGTGAGGGAGATAGAGGGGATCAGAGAGAAGGGGGACAGAGAGTGGGGGACAGAGAGAGACGGTGACAGATATGGCAACAGAGAGAGGGGGACAGAGAGAGGAGGACAGTGAAAGGGGGACGGGGGGGCAGAGAGGGGGAGACAGAGAGAGGGGACAGAGAGAGGAGGGACAGAGAGAGGGGGACAGAGAGAGAGGGGGACAGAGAGAGGGGGGGACAGAGAAAGGGGAACAGAGAGTGGGGGACAGAGAGAGGGGGACAGAGAGAGGGGGACAGAGAGAGGGGGACAGAGAGAGAGGGTGACAGAGAGAGGGGGGACAGAGAGAGGATGGACAGAGAGAGGGGGACAGAGAGAGAGATGGGGACAGAGAGAGAGGGGGACAGACAGAGGGGGACAGAGTGGGTGGGACAGAGAGAGAGAGGGGGACAGAGAGAGATGGGGACAGAGAGAGAGGGGGACAGAGAGAGGCGGGGAGGGAGAGGGGGGGCAGAGAGTTGGCGACAGAGAGAGGGCCACAGAGAGTGAGGGAGATAGAGGGGGTCAGAGAGAAGGGGGACAGAGAGTGGGGGGCAGAGAGACGGTGACAGATATGGCAACAGAGAGAGGGGGTCAGATAGAGGAGGACAGAGAGAGGAGGACAGGGGGGGCAGAGAGGGGGGGACAGAGAGAGGGGGACAGAGAGAGAGGGACAGAGAGAGGAGGACCGAGAGAGGGGGACAGAGAGAGGGGGACAGAGAGAGGGGGACAGAGAGAGGGGGACAGAGAGAGGAGGACAGAGAGAGGAGGACAGAGGGGGGGGCAGAGGGGGGGGGGCAGAGAGGGGGACAGAGAGGGGGGGCTGAGAGGGGGGCAGAGAGGGGGCAGAGAGAGGGGGCAGAGAGAGGGGGACAGAGGGAGGGGGACAGAGGGAGGGGGACAGAGGGAGGGCGGACAGAGAGATGGTGACTGGGAGGGGGCATAGAGAGGGGGACAGAGAGAGGAGTACAAAGAAAGGGGGACAGAGAGGGGGGGCAGAGAGGGGGGGACAGAGAGAGGGGGACAGAGAGAGGGGGACAGAGGGCGGGGGACAGAGGGAGGGGGTCCATAGAGAGAGGGGGACAGAGAGAGATGGTGACTGGGAGGGGGCATAGAGGGGGGACAGAGAGAGGAGTACAGAGAAAGGGGGACAGAGAGGGGTGGCAGAGAGGGGGGAACAGAGAGAGGTGGACAGGAGTGAGGGGGACAGAGAGAGGGGGACAGAGAAAGGGGGACAGAGAGAGGAGAGCAGAGAGAGGGAAACAGAGAGGGGGGACAGAGAGAGGGGTCGGGGGTCAGAGAGAGCGGGGGCAGAGAGAGGGCAACAGAGAGGGGGTCAGAGAGCGTGGGAGAGAGAGCGGACAGAGAGAGGGGGGCAGAGAGACGGCGACAGAGAGAGGGGGACAGAGAGAGGGGGAGATAGAGGGGGTCAGTGAGAGAGAGGGGGACAGAGAGAGAAGAGGGCAGAAAGAGGAGAGAGAGAGAGGGGGACAGAGAGAGAGGAGGACAGAGAGAGAAGGGGTCGGGGGGGGCAGAGAGAGGGGGGACAGAGAGGGGGGGCAAAGAAAGGGGGAACAGAGAGACGGGGGACAGAGAGAATGGGGATAGAGAGACGGTGACAGAGAGAGGGGGCAGAGGGAGAGAGAGAGGGGTACCGTGTGGGGGGGAGAGGGGGTGTCAGAGAGAGGGGGACAGAGAGTGGGCGGATGGAGAGAGTGGTGGATAGAGAGGGGGGGGACAGAGAGGGGGGCAGAGAGAGGGGGGACATAGAGAGGGGGGACAGTGAGAGGGGGGACAGAGAGAGGGGGGACAGAGGGGGGGGACAGAGAGGGGGGGAACAGAGAGAGGGGGGACAGAGAGAGGGGGTACAGAGAGAGGGGGACAGAGAGCGGGAGAGAGAGAGTACACAGAGAGAGGGGGACAGAGAGAGGGGGGGACAGAGAGGAGGGGCAAAGAGAGGGGGGACAGAGAGATTGGGGACAGAGAGAGGAGGACAGAGAGAGGGGAACAGAGAGGAGGACAGAGAGGGGGGCAGAGAGGGGGCAGAGAGAGGGGGCAGAGAGAGGGGGACAGAGGGAGGGGGGACAGAGGGAGGGGGGACAGAGGGAGGGCGGACAGAGAGATGGTGACTGGGAGGTGGCATAGAGAGGGGGACAGAGAGAGGAGTACAAAGAAAGGGGGACAGAGAGGGGGGGCAGAGAGGGGGGACAGAGAGAGGGGGACAGAGAGAGGGGGACAGAGGGAGGGGGACAGAGGGAGGGGTCCATAGAGAGAGGGGGACAGAGAGAGATGGTGACTGGGAGGGGGCATAGAGGGGGGACAGAGAGAGGAGTACAGAGAAAGGGGGACAGAGAGGGGGGGCAGAGAGGGGGGAACAGAGAGAGGTGGACAGGAGTGAGGGGGACAGTGAGAGGGGGGACAGAGAGAGGGGGGGCAGAGGGGGGGGACAGAGAGGGGGGGAACAGAGAGAGGGGGGACAGAGAGAGGGGGTACAGAGAGAGGGGGACAGAGAGCGGGAGAGAGAGAGTACACAGAGAGAGGGGGACAGAGAGGGGGGGGACAGAGAGGAGGGGCAAAGAGAGGGGGGACAGAGAGAGTGGGGACAGAGAGAGGAGGACAGAGAGAGGGGAACAGAGAGGGGGGACAGAGAGAGGGGGACAGACAGTGGGGGGAGACAGAGAGAGGGGGGACAGAGTGAGGAGTACAGAGAGAGGGGGACAGAGAGAGGGGGACAGAGAGCGGGAGAGAGAGAGGGGACAATGAGAAGGGGATAGAGAGAGAGGGGAACAGAGAGAGAGAGGGGGACAGAGAGAGGGGGACAGAGAGAGGGGGACAGAGAGGGGGGCAGAGAGATAGGTGGCAGAAAGAGGGCAACAGAGAGGGGGTCAGAGAGCAGGGGAGAGAGAGAGGGGACAGAGAGAGGGGGACAGAGAGAGGGGACAGAGAGAGTGCGGGCAGAGAGAGTGGGTGACAGAGAGGTGGTCAGAGAGCGGCAGAGAGAGGGGATTGTGAGAGGGGGACAGAGAGAGGGGGCAGTGAGAGAGGGGGCAGAGAGAGAGTGCGACAGAGAGGGGGTCAAAGAGAGGGGGAGAAAGAGAGGGGACAGAGAGAGGGAGATAGAGAGGGGGGGCAAAGAAAGGGGGAACAGAGAGACGGGGGACAGAGAGAATGGGGATAGAGAGACGGTGACAGAGAGAGGGGGCAGAGGGAGAGAGAGAGGGGTACCGTGTGGGGGGGAGAGGGGGTGTCAGAGAGAGGGGGACAAAGAGTGGGCGGATGGAGAGAGTGGTGGATAGAGAGGGGGGGGACAGAGAGGGGGGCAGAGAGAGGGGGGACATAGAGAGGGGGGACAGTGAGAGGGGGGACAGAGAGAGGGGGGACAGAGGGGGGGACAGAGAGGGGGGGAACAGAGAGAGGGGGGACAGAGAGAATGGGTACAGAGAGAGGGGGACAGAGAGCGGGAGAGAGAGAGTACACAGAGAGAGGGGGACAGAGAGAGGGGGGGACAGAGAGGAGGGGCAAAGAGAGGGGGGACAGAGAGAGTGGGGACAGAGAGAGGAGGACAGAGAGAGGGGAACAGAGAGGGGGGACAGAGAGAGGGGGACAGACAGTGGGGGGAGACAGAGAGAGGCGGGACAGAGTGAGTTGTACAGAGAGAGGGGGACAGAGAGAGGGGGACAGAGAGCGGGAGAGAGAGAGCGGACAATGAGAAGGGGATAGAGAGAGGGGAACAGAGAGAGAGAGGGGGACAGAGAGAGGGGGACAGAGAGGGGGGCAGAGAGATAGGTGGCAGAAAGAGGGCAACAGAGAGGGGGTCAGAGAGCAGGGGAGAGAGAGAGGGGACAGAGAGAGGGGGACAGAGAGAGGGGACAGAGAGAGTGCGGGCAGAGAGAGTGGGTGACAGAGAGGTGGTCAGAGAGCGGCAGAGAGAGGGAATTGTGAGAGGGGGACAGAGAGAGGGGGCAGTGAGAGAGGGGGCAGAGAGAGAGTGCGACAGAGAGGGGGTCAAAGAGAGGGGGAGAAAGAGAGGGGACAGAGAGAGGGGGATAGAGAGAGGGAGACAGAGAGAAGGGGACAGAGAGAGGGCGACAGAGTGAGGGGGGACAGGGTGAGGGGGACAGAGAGAGGGGGACAGAGAGAGGGGGACAGACAGAGGGGGACTGAGAGAGAGGGGGACAGAGAGAGAGGGGTACAGAGACGGGGACGGGGTTCAGACAGAGGGGTGCAGAGAGAGAGGGGGCAGAGAGAGAGAGAGGGGGCAGTGAGATGGGGACAGAGAGAGGGGGACAGAGAGAGAGGGGGCAGGGAGAGAGGGTGACAGAGAGGGAGTCAAAGAGCGGGGGAGAGAGAGAGGGGACAGAGAGAGGGGTCGTGGGGGGCAGAGAGAGTGGGACAGAGAGAGTAGGACAGAGAGAGGGGCGACAGCGAGAGAGGGGGACAGTGAGGTGGTACAGGGAGAGGCGGGTGTGAGAGAGGGGGTCAGAGAGAGGGCGACAGAGAGAGGGCGACAGCGAGAGGGGGGGACAGAGAGCGGGGGAGATAGAGGGGGTCAGTGAGAGAGGGGGTCAGAGAGAGAGGGGGGGACAGAGAGAGGGGGACAGAGGGGGGGGACAGAGAAAGGAGGAACAGAGAGAAGGGGGGATAGAAAGACGGTGACAGAGGGGGGGGCAGAGAGAGGGAGACAGAGAGAGGCGTACAGAGTGGGGGAGAGAGAGGCGGTCAGAGAGAGGGGGACAGAGAGTGGGGGAGACAGAGAGGGGGGGCAGAGAGAGTGGGGGCAGAGAGAGAGGGGGCGGAGAGAAAGGGTGACAGAGAGGGGGTCAGAGAGCGGGAGAGAGAGAGAGAGGGGGGCAGTGAGAGGGGGATAGAGAGAGAGGGGACAGAGTGAGGGGGACAGGAGTGAGGGGAAAAGAGAGAGGGGGACAGAGAGAGGGGAACAGAGAGAGGGGAACAGAGAGATGGGGACAGAGAGAGGGGTCGGGGGGGCAGAGAGCGGGGGCAGAGAAAGGGCAACAGAGAGGGGGCCAGAGAGCGGGTGGGAGAGGGGGTCAGAGAGAGTGGGAGAGTGAGGGGACAGATAGAGGGGTCAGAGAGAGAGGGGACAGAGAGAGAGGGGGACAGAGAGAGGGGGACAGAGAGTGGGGAGATAGAGGGTGTCAGAGAGAGAGGGGGTCAGTGAGAGAGAGGGGGACAGAGAGAGAAGGGGGCAGAGAGAGGGGGACAGAGAGAGGGGGGACAGAGAGAGGGGGGACAGAGAGAGGGGGACAGAGAGAGGGGCAGAGAGAGGGGGACAGAGAGAGAGGGGGACAAAGAGAGAGGGGGACAGAGAGAGAGGGGGACAGAGAGAGTGGGGGACAGAGAGAGGGGGACAGAGAGAGAGGGGCAGAGAGAGAGAGGGGCAGAGAGGGATAGGGGCAGACAGAGGGGGGGCAGAGTGAGGGGGGCAGGGAGAGAGGGACAGAGAGAGGGGGACAGAGAGAGGGGGGCAGAGAGAGAGGGGAATGAGAGAGGGGCAGAGAGAGGGTGACAGAGAGTTGGGGAGATAGAGTTGGTCAGAGAGTGAGAACGGAGAGAGGGGTACAGAGTGAGGGAGACAGGGGGGGTCAGAGACGGGGTGTCAGAGAGAGGGGGCAGAGAGTGGGTGGATGGAGAGAGTGGGGGACAGAGAGAGAGGGGGGGACAGAGAGGGGGCAGAGCGACAGAGGGAGAGATAGAGGAGACAGAGAGAGGGGGACAGAGAGAGGGAGACATAGAGAGGGGGGAACAGAGGGGGAGAATAGAGAGGGGGGACAGAGAGAGAGGGGACAGAGAGAGCGGGCGACAGAGAGGGGGTCAGAGAGCGAGAGAGAGAGAGGGGGACAGTGAGATGGGGATAGAGAGAGGGGGACAGAGAGAGGGGACAGAGAGAGAGAGGGAGACAGAGGGGGGTCAAAGAGCAAGGGAGAGAGAGAGAGGGGACAGAGAGAGGGGGATAGAGAGAGGGGAACAGAGAGAGAGGGGACAGAGAGAGGGATCGGGGGGCAGAGAGAGTGGGACAGAGAGAGTGGCACAGAGAGAGGGGCGACAGCGAGAGAGGGCAACAGAGAGAGGGGGACAGAGAGCGGGGCAGACAGAGGGGGTCAGAGAGAAAGGGGGGACAGAGAGAGAGGGGGCAGAAAGAGGCAACAGAGAGAGGGGGACAGAGAGAGAGGGGGACAGAGAGAGGGAGGGACAAAGAGAGCGGGAACAGAGAAAGGTGGGGCAGAGAGAAGGGGGGATAGAGAGACGGTGACAGAGAGAGGGGGCAGAGAGAGGGAGACAGAGAGGGGGGACAGAGAGGGGGGGACAGAGTGGGGGACAGAGAGAGAGAGGGGGACAGAGAGAGGGAGGGACAAAGAGAGGTGGAACAGAGAGAGGGGGTCAGAAAGCGGGGGAGAGAGGGGGTCAGAGAGGGTGGGAGAGAGAGGGGACAGATAGAGGGAAACAGAGAGAGAGGGGACAGGGAGAGAGGGGACACAGAGAGAGGGGACAGAGAGAAAGGGGGACAGAGAGACGGCGACAGAGAGAGGGGGACAGAGAGTGGGGGAGATAGAGGGGGTCAGAGAGAGAGGGGGTCAGTGAGAGAGAGGGGACAGAGAGAGAAGGGGGCAGAGAGCGGGGGACAGAGAGAGGGGGGGACAGAGAGAGGTGGGGACAGAGAGAGGGGTGGACAGAGAGAGGGGGACAGAGAGAGAGGGGTACAGAGAGAGAGGGGGTCAGAGAGAGAGGGGGACAGAGAGAGGGGGACAGAGAGGTATAGGGCAGACAGAGGGGGACAGAGTGAGGGGGGCAGGGAGAGAGGGACAGAGAGAGGGGGACAGAGAGAGGGGGGCAGAGAGAGAGGGGAATGAGAGAGGGGCAGAGAGAGGGTGACAGAGAGTTGGGGAGATAGAGTTGGTCAGAGAGTGAGAACGGAGAGAGGGGTACAGAGTGATGGAGACAGGGGGGGTCAGAGACGGGGTGTCAGAGAGAGGGGGCAGAGAGTGGGTGGATGGAGAGAGTGGGGGACAGAGAGAGAGGGGGGACAGAGAGGGGGCAGAGCGAGAGAGGGAGAGATAGAGGAGACAGAGAGAGGGGGACAGAGAGAGGGGGCAGAGAGAGGGGGACAGAGAGAGAGAGGGGGACAGAGAGAGGGGGGACGGAGGGGGGGGTCAGAGAGCGGGGAGAGAGAGAGGACACAGAGAGAGAGGGACGGGGGTCAGAGAGAGGGGGGCAGAGAGAGGGGGGGCAGAGGGAGAGGGGGGCAGAGAGAGAGGGGGCAGAGAGAGAGGGGGCAGAGAGTGGATGACAGAGGGGGGGACAGAGAGAGAGGGGGACAGAGAGAGGGAAGGACAAAGAGAGGGAGAACAGAGAAAGGTGCGACAGAGAGAAGGGGGATAGAGAGACGGTGACAGAGAGGGGGCAGAGAGAGGGAGACAGAGAGGGGGGACAGAGAGAGAGAGGGAGACAGAGGGGGGTCAAAGAGCAGGGGGATAGAGAGACGGTGACAGAGAGAGGGGGCAGAGAGAGGGAGACAGAGAGGGGGGACAGAGGGGGGGGACAGAGGGGGGGACAGAGAGAGAGGGGGACAGAGAGAGGGAAGGACAAAGAGAGGGGGAACAGAGAAAGGTGCGACAGAGAGAAGGGGGATAGAGAGACGGTGACAGAGAGGGGGCAGAGAGAGGGAGACAGAGAGGGGGGACAGAGAGGGGGGACAGAAGGAGGGGACAGAGAGAGGGTGATAGAGAGAGGGGAACAGAGAGAGAGTGGGACAGAGAGAGGGGCGACAGCGAGAGAGGGCAACAGAGAGAGGGGGACAGAGAGCGGGGGAGATAGAGGGGGTCAGAGAGAGAGAGGGGGGCAGAGAGGCAGGGGGCAGAAAGTGGCAACAGAGACAGGGGGACAGAGAGAGAGGGGGACAGAGAGAGGGAGGGACAAAGAGAGGGGGAACAGAGAGCGAGGAGGACAGAGAGAGGGGGACAGAGAGAGAGCGGGACAGAGAGAGAGGGAGAAAGAGAGGGGGGTCAGAGAGAGGGCGGGAAAGAGAGAAGAGAGAGAGGGGACAGAGAGCGGGGGAGACAGAGAGTGGGGGACAGAGAGTGGGGGACAGAGAGCGAGGGACAGAGAGCGAGGGACAGAGAGTGGGGCACAGAGAGTGGGGAAGATAGAGGGTGTCAGAGGGAGTGGGGACAGAGAGGGGGTTACAGAGTGGGGGAAAGAGAGGGTGTCAGAGAAAGGGGGAAGAGAGAGGAGGACAGAGAGAGGCAGGTGGTAGAGAGAGGGGACAGAGAAATGGGGGACAGAGAGAGGGACAGAGAGAGAGGGACAGAGAGAGAGGGGGACAGAGAAGGGGGACAGAGAGAGGGGGACAGAGTGGGTGGGACAGAGAGAGAGGGGGGCAGAGAGAGATGGGGACAGACAGAGAGGGGGACAGAGAGTGGGGGACAGACAGAGGCGGGGAGGGAGAGGGTGTCAGAGAGTTGGCGACAGAGAGAGGGCCACAGAGAGTGAGGGAGATAGAGGGGGTCAGAGAGAAGGGGGACAGAGAGTGGGGGACAGAGAGACGGTGACAGATATGGCAACAGAGAGAGGGGGACAGAGAGAAGAGGACAGAGAGAGGGAGACGGGGGGGCAGAGAGGGGGAGACAGAGAGAGGGGACAGAGAGAGGAGGGACAGAGAGAGAGGGGGACAGAGAGAGACGGGGACAGAGAGAGAGGGGGACAGAGAAAGGGGATACAGAGTGAGGGGGGGACAGAGAGAGAGGGGAACAGAGAGAAGGGGAACAGAGAGAGGGGGACAGAGAGAGGGGGACAGAGAGAGGGGGGGACAGAGAGAGGAGGGACAGAGAGTGGGGGGGACAGAGAGAGGGGGACAGAGAGAGAGGGGGACAGAGAGAGGGGGGGAAAGAGAGAGAGAGAGGGGACAGAGAGCGGGGGAGACAGAGAGCTGGGGGACAGAGAGAGGGTGATAGAGAGAGGGGAACAGAGAGAGAGTGGGACAGAGAGAGGGGCGACAGCGAGAGAGGGCAACAGAGAGAGGGGGACAGAGAGCGGGGGAGATAGAGGGGGTCAGAGAGAGAGGGGGCAGAGAGAGAGGGGGCAGAGACGGGGGACAGAGAGCGAGGGACACAGAGAGAGGGGGACAGAGAGAGCGGGACAGAAAGAGAGGGGGAAAGAGAGGGGGGACAGAGAGAGGGCGGGAAAGAGAGAGAGAGAGGGGACAGAGAGCGGGGGAGACAGAGAGCTGGGGGACAGAGAGAGGGTGATAGAGAGAGGGGAACAGAGAGAGAGTGGGACAGAGAGAGGGGCGACAGCGTGAGAGGGCAACAGAGAGAGGGGGACAGAGAGCGGGGGAGATAGAGGGGGTCAGAGAGAGAGGGGGCAGAGAGAGAGGGAGCAGAAAGTGGCAACAGAGACAGGGGGACAGAGAGAGAGGGGGACAGAGAGAGGGAGGGACAAAGAGAGGGGGAACAGAGAGCGAGGGAGACAGAGAGAGGGGGGCAGAGAGAGGGAGCGGGACAGAGAGAGAGGGTGAAAGAGAGGGGGGTCAGAGAGAGGGCGGGAAAGAGAGAGAGAGAGAGGGGACAGAGAGCGGGGGAGACAGAGAGTGGGGGACAGAGAGTGGGGGACAGAGAGCGAGGGACAGAGAGCGCGGGACAGAGAGTGGGGCACAGAGAGTGGGGAAGATAGAGGGGGTCAGAGGGAGTGGGGACAGAGAGGGGGTTACAGAGTGGGGGAAAGAGAGGGTGTCAGAGAAAGGGGGGAAGAGAGAGGAGGACAGAGAGAGGCAGGTGGGAGAGAGAGGGAGACAGAGAAATGGGGGACAGAGAGAGGGACAGAGAGAGAGGGACAGAGAGGGGGACAGAGAGAGAGGGACAGAGAGAGAGAGGGACAGAGAGAGAGGGGGACAGAGAAGGGGGACAGAGAGATGGGGACAGAGAGCGTGGGACAGAGAGAGAGGGGAACAGAGAGAGATGGGGACAGACAGAGAGGGGGACAGAGATGGGGACAGACAGAGGCGGGGAGGGAGAGGGGGTCAGAGAGTTGGCGACAGAGAGAGGGCCACAGAGAGTGAGGGAGATTGTGGGGGTCAGAGAGAAGGGGGACAGAGAGTGGGGGACAGAGAGACGGTGACAGATATGGCAACAGAGAGAGGGGGACAGAGAGAGGAGGACAGTGAGAGGGAGACGGGGGGGCAGAGAGGGGGAGACAGAGAGAGGGGACAGAGAGAGGAGGGACAGAGAGAGAGGGGGACAGAGAGAGGGGGGGACAGAGAGAGAGGGGGACAGAGAGAAGGGGAACAGAGAGAGGGGGACAGAGAGAGGGGGACAGAGAGAGAGGGGGACAGAGAGAGGGGGGGACAGAGAGAGGGGGGACAGAGAGACGGGGGGACAGAGAGAGGGGGACAGAGAGAGAGGGGGACAGAGAGAGGGGGGAAGAGAGGGGGCAGAGAGACTGGTGACAGAGAGAGAGGGGTACAGAGAGAGGGGGACAGAAAGTGGGGGTCAGAGAGTGGGGGACAGAGAGTGGGTGACAGAGAGAGGGGTACAGAGTGGGAGAGAGTGAGGTGGCAGAGAGAGGGGGACACAGAGTGGGCAGAGAGAGGGCAACAGAGAGAGGGGGACAGAGACCGGGGCAGAGAGAGGGGGCAGAGAGAGGGGGGCAGAGAGAGAGAGAGGGGGACAGAGAGAGAGGGGGACAGAGATGGGGGACAGAGAGCGAGGGGGACAGAGAGAGGGGGACTGAGAGAGAGCGGGACAGAGGGGCGGGTAGAGAGGGGGGACAGAGAGAGGGCGGGAAAGCGAGAGACAGAGGGGACAGAGAGCGGGGGAGACAGACAGCTGGGGGACAGAGAGAGGGGGGATATCGAGAGAGGAGGCAGAGAGAGGGGGATAGAGAGAGAAGGGGACAGAGAGAGAGGGGGGGCAGAGAGGGGGGACAGAGAGCGAGGGGGACAGAGAGAGGGGGACAGAGAGAGCGGGACAGAAAGAGAGGGGGAAAGAGAGGGGGACAGAGAGAGGGCGGGAAAGAGAGAGAGAGAGGGGACAGAGAGCGGGGGAGACAGAGAGCTGGGGGACAGAGAGGGGGGGACAGAGAGAGGGGGACAGAGAGAGAGTGGGACAGAGAGAGGGGCGACAGCGAGAGAGGGCAACGGGAAGAGGGGGACAGAGAGCGGGGGAGATAGAGGGGGGACAGAGAGAGGGTGATAGAAGGGGAACAGAGAGAGAGTGGGACAGAGAGAGGGGCGACAGCGAGAGAGGGCAACAGAGAGAGGGGGACAGAGAGTGGGGCACAGAGAGTGGGGAAGATAGAGGGGGTCAGAGGGAGTGGGGACAGAGAGAGGGTTACAGAGTGGGGGAAAGAGAGGGTATCAGAGAAAGGGGGGCAGACAGAGGAGGACAGAGAGAGGCAGGTGGGAGAGAGAGGGGGACAGAGAAATGGGGGACAGAGAGAGGGACAGAGAGAGAGGGACAGAGAGGGGGACAGAGAGAGAGGGACAGAGAGAGAGAGAGCGACAGAGAGAGAGGGGGACAGAGAAGGGGGACAGAGAGAGGGCGGGAAAGAGAGAGAGAGAGGGGACAGAGAGCGGGGGAGACAGAGAGCTGGGAGACAGAGAGCTGGGGGACAGAGAGTGGGGGACAGAGAGCGAGGGTCAGAGAGCGCGGGACAGGGAGAGGGGGACAGAGAGCGGGGGACAGAGAGCGAGGGACAGAGAGCGCGGGACAGAGAGCGCGGGACAGAGAGTGGGGAAGATAGAGGGGCTCAGAGGAAGTGGGGACAGAGAGAGGGTTACAGAGTGGGGGAAAAAGAGGGTGTCAGAGAAAGGGGGCAGAGAGAGGAGGACAGAGAGATGCAGGTGGGAGAGAGAGGGGGACAGAGAAATGGGGGACAGAGAGAGGGACAGAGAGAGAGGGACAGAGAGAGGGGGGAACAGAGAGAGGGGGGCAGAGAGAGGGGGGACAGAGAGAGGAGGGACAGAGAGAGGGGGACAGAGACAGGGGGGGACAGAGAGAGGGGGGAAGAGAGGGGGGCAGAGAGACATGTGACAGAGAGAGAGGGGTACAGAGAGAGGGGGACAGAGAGTGGGGGACAGAGAGAGGCGTACAGAGTGGGAGAGAGTGAGGGGGCAGAGAGAGGGGGACAGAGAGATGCAGGTGGGAGAGAGAGGGGGACAGAGAAATGGGGGACAGAGAGAGGGACAGAGAGAGAGGGACAGAGAGAGGGGGGAACAGAGAGAGGGGGGCAGAGAGAGGGGGGACAGAGAGAGGAGGGACAGAGAGAGGGGGACAGAGACAGGGGGGGACAGAGAGAGGGGGGAAGAGAGGGGGGCAGAGAGACATGTGACAGAGAGAGAGGGGTACAGAGAGAGGGGGACAGAGAGTGGGGGACAGAGAGAGGCGTACAGAGTGGGAGAGAGTGAGGGGGCAGAGAGAGGGGGACAGAGAGTGGGCAGAGAGAGGGCAACAGAGAGAGGGGGACAGAGACCGGGGCAGAGAGAGGGGGGGCAGAGAGAAAGGGTGACAGAGAGGGGGTCAGAGAGCGGGAGAGAGAGAGAGAGAGGGGGGGCAGTGAGAGGGGGATAGAGAGAGAGGGGACAGAGTGAGGGGGACAGGAGTGAGGGGAAAAGAGAGAGGGGGACAGAGAGAGGGGAACAGAGAGAGGGGAACAGAGAGATGGGGACAGAGAGAGGGGTCGGGGGTGCAGAGAGCGGGGGCAGAGAAAGGGCAACAGAGAGGGGGCCAGAGAGCGGGTGGGAGAGGGGGTCAGAGAGAGTGGGAGAGTGAGGGGACAGATAGAGGGGTCAGAGAGAGAGGGGACAGAGAGAGAGGGGGACAGAGAGAGGGGGACAGAGAGTGGGGAGATAGAGGGTGTCAGAGAGAGAGGGGGTCAGTGAGAGAGAGGGGGACAGAGAGAGAAGGGGGCAGAGAGAGGGGGACAGAGAGAGGGGGGACAGAGAGAGGGGGGACAGAGAGAGGGGGACAGAGAGAGGGGCAGAGAGAGGGGGACAGAGAGAGAGGGGGACAAAGAGAGAGGGGGACAGAGAGAGAGGGGGACAGAGAGAGTGGGGGACAGAGAGAGGGGGACAGAGAGAGAGGGGCAGAGAGAGAGAGGGGCAGAGAGGGATAGGGGCAGACAGAGGGGGGCAGAGTGAGGGGGGCAGGGAGAGAGGGACAGAGAGAGGGGGACAGAGAGAGGGGGGCAGAGAGAGAGGAGAATGAGAGAGGGGAAGAGAGAGGGTGACAGAGAGTTGGGGAGATAGAGTTGGTCAGAGAGTGAGAACGGAGAGAGGGGTACAGAGTGAGGGAGACAGGGGGGGTCAGAGACGGGGTGTCAGAGAGAGGGGGCAGAGAGTGGGTGGATGGAGAGAGTGGGGGACAGAGAGAGAGGGGGGGACAGAGAGGGGGCAGAGCGAGAGAGGGAGAGATAGAGGAGACAGAGAGAGGGGGACAGAGAGAGGGAGACATAGAGTGGGGGGAACAGAGGGGGAGAATAGAGAGGGGGGACAGAGAGAGAGGGGACAGAGAGAGCGGGCGACAGAGAGGGGGTCAGAGAGCGGGAGAGAGAGAGAGAGGGGACAGTGAGATGGGGATAGAGAGAGGGGGACAGAGAGAGGGGACAGAGAGAGAGAGGGAGACAGAGGGGGGTCAAAGAGCAAGGGAGAGAGAGAGAGGGGACAGAGAGAGGGGGATAGAGAGAGGGGAACAGAGAGAGAGGGGACAGAGAGAGGGATCGGGGGGCAGAGAGAGTGGGGCAGAGAGAGTGGCACAGAGAGAGGGGCGACAGCGAGAGAGGGCAACAGAGAGAGGGGGACAGAGAGCTGGGCAGATAGAGAGGGTCAGAGAGAAAGGGGGGACAGAGAGAGAGGGGGCAGAAAGAGGCAACAGAGAGAGGGGGACAGAGAGAGAGGGGGACAGAGAGAGGGAGGGACAAAGAGAGCGGGAACAGAGAAAGGTGGGGCAGAGAGAAGGGGGGATAGAGAGACGGTGACAGAGAGAGGGGGCAGAGAGAGGGAGACAGAGAGGGGGGACAGAGAGGGGGGGACAGAGTGGGGGACAGAGAGAGAGAGGGGGACAGAGAGAGGGAGGGACAAAGAGAGGTGGAACAGAGAGGGGGGGTCAGAAAGCGGGGGAGAGAGGGGGTCAGAGAGGGTGGGAGAGAGAGGGGACAGATAGAGGGGGACAGAGAGAGAGGGGACAGAGAGAGAGGGGACACAGAGAGAGGGGACAGAGAGAAAGGGGGACAGAGAGACGGCGACAGAGAGAGGGGGACAGAGAGTGGGGGAGATAGAGGGGGTCAGAGAGAGAGGGGGTCAGTGAGAGAGAGGGGGACAGAGAGAGAAGGGGGCAGAGAGTGGGGGACAGAGAGAGGGGGGGACAGAGAGAGGTGGGGACAGAGAGAGGGGTGGACAGAGAGAGGGGGACAGAGAGAGAGGGGGTCAGAGAGAGAGGGGGACAGAGAGAGAGGGGGGCAGAGAGAGGGGGACAGAGAGGTATAGGGCAGACAGAGGGGGACAGAGTGAGGGGGGCAGAGAGAGAGGGGAAAGAGAGAGGGGCAGAGAGAGGGTGACAGAGAGTTTGGGAGATAGAGTTGGTCAGAGAGTGAGAACGGAGAGAGGGGTACAGAGTGAGGGAGACGGGGGGGGGTCAGAGACGGGATGTCAGAGAGAGGGGGACAGAGAGTGGGTGGATGGAGAGAGTGGGGGACAGAGAGAGAGAGGGGGACAGAGAGGGGGCAGAGCGAGAGAGGGAGAGATAGAGGAGACAGAGAGAAGGGGACAGAGAGAGGGGGCAGAGAGAGGGGGACAGAGAGAGAGAGGGGGACAGAGAGAGGGGGGGACGGAGGGGGGGTCAGAGAGCGGGGAGAGAGAGAGGGCACAGAGAGAGAGGGACGGGGGTCAGAGAGAGGGGGGCAGAGAGAGGGGGGGCAGAGGGAGAGGGGGCAGAGAGAGAGGGGGGCAGAGAGAGAGGGGGCAGAGAGTGGATGACAGAGGGGGGGACAGAGAGAGAGGGGGACAGAGAGAGGGAAGGACAAAGAGAGGGGGAACAGAGAAAGGTGCGACAGAGAGAAGGGGGATAGAGAGACGGTGACAGAGAGGGGGCAGAGAGAGGGAGGCAGAGAGGGGGGACAGAGAGGGGGGACAGAAGGAGTGGACAGAGAGAGAGGGGGTCAGAGAGAGGGGGTACAGAGAGAGAGGGGTGTCAGAGAGAGAGGGGGTCAGAGAGAGAGGGGGTACAGAGAGAGAGGGAACAGAGAGGGAGGGGCAGAGGGGGGGACCAGAGAGGGAACAGAGAGAGGGGGACAGAGAGAGGGGGCAGAAAGAGGGGGGGGGGCAGAGAGAGAAGCGACAGAGAGACGGGGCAGAGAGAGTCCAACAAAGAGAGGGGACATTAAAGGGGGGGGCACAGAGAGAGGGGGGACGTGGGGCGAACAGAGAGACGGTGACTGAGAGGGGACAGTGAGGGGGGGACAGAGAGAGGGGGGGGGATGAGGGGGACAGAGAGAGGGGGGAGGGAGAAACTGTGACAGAGAGGGGGCAGAGAGCGGGCGACAGAGACGGGTGGACGTGGGGGGGGAACAGAGAGACGGTGACTGAGAGGGGAACAGAGAGACGGTGACAGGGGGGTGGACAGAGAGAGGGCGATAGAGATGGGGGAACAAAGAGCGGGGAACAGAGCGAGGGGGCAGAGCGAGGGGGCAGAGAGAGGGGATCAGAGAGAGAGAGGGATAGAGAGAGGGGGACAGAGAGAGAGGGGACAGAGAGATAGAGGACAGATGGGGGAGGGGGGGACCAGAGTGGGGGTGCAGAGAGAGGGGGACAGAGCGAGAGGGAACAGAGGGAGAGGGGACAGAGAGATGGTGAGAGTGGGGGCAGAGAGAGGAGGGACAGAGAGAGGCAGAACAGAGAGAGAGAGGGGGACAGAGAGAGGGGTGGACAGAGAGAGAGGGGGACAGAGAGAGGGGGACAGAGAGAGAGGGGGACAGAGAGCGGGGGACAGAGAGAGGGGGACAGAGAGAGAGGGGGACAGAGAGAGGGGGGACAGAGAGAGGGGGGGACAGAGAGAGGGGGACAGAGAGAGGGGGGGACAGAGAGAGAGTGGGACATAGAGAGGGGGACAGAGAGAGGGGACAGAGAGAGGGGGACAGAAAGAGGAGGGACAGAGAGAGGGAGAACAGAGAGAGGGGGAACAGAGAGAGAGGGGGACATAGAGAGGGGGACAGAGAGAGGGGAGAGAGAGAGAGGAGGGACAGAGAGAGGGCGACAGAGAGAGGGGGACATAGAGAGGGGGACAGAGAGGGGGACAGAGAGAGGAGGGACAGAGAGGGGGGACAGAGAGAGGGGGACAGAGAGAGAGGGGGCAGAGAGAGGGTGGACAGAGAGAGGGGGACAGAGAGAGGGGGGGGCCAGAGAGAGGGGGACAGAGAGAGGGGGACAGAGAGAGGAGGGGCAGAGAGAGTGGGACAGAGAGAGGGGGGACAGAGAGAGGGGGGGACAGAGAGAGGTGGACAGAGATAGAGGGGGACAAAGAGAGGGGGACAGAGAGAGAGGGACAGAGAGAGGAGGGACAGAGAGAGGAGGGACAGAGAGAGGAGCGTCAGAGAGAGAGGGGGACAGAGAGAGAGGGGGACAGAGAGAGGGGGCCAGAGAGAGGGGGCAGAGAGAGGGGGACAGAGAGCGGGGGGGACAGAGAGTGGGGGACAGAGAGAGAGGGGGACAACGAGATGGGGGACAGAGAGAGAGGGGGACAAAGAGAGCGGGGACAGAGATGGGGGCAGAGAGGGGGGACAGGGGGGGGGCAGAGAGAGAGGGGCAGAGAGCGGGGGAGATAGAGGGGGTCAGAGAGAGAGGGGGGACAGAGAGAGAGGGGGCAGAAAGAGGCAACAGAGAGAGGGGGACAAAGAGAGAGGGGGACAGAGAGAGGGACGGACAAAGAGAGGGGTAAAGAGAAAGGTGGGACACAGAGAAGGGGGGATAGAGAGACGGTGACAGAGAGAGGGGGCAGAGAGAGGGAGATAGAGAGGGGGGACAGAGAGGGGGGGACCGAGGGGGGGACAGAGAGAGGGGGACAGAGAGAGGGGGACAGAGAGAGGGAAGGACAAAGAGAGGGGGAACAGAGAAAGGTGCGACAGAGAGAAGGGGGATAGAGAGACGGTGACAGAGAGAGGGGGCAGAGAGAGGGAGACTGAGAGCCGGGACAGAGAGGGGGGGCAGAGGGGGGGACAGAGAGAGAGGGGGTCAGAGAGAGGGGGTACAGAGAGAGAGGGGGTCAGAGAGAGAGGGGGTCAGAGTGAGAGGGGTCAGAGAGAGAGGGGGTACAGAGAGAGAGCGGAACAGAGGGGGGGCAGAGGGGGGGGGGGACCAGAGAGGGAACAGAGAGAGGGGGACAGAGAGAGGGGGCAGAAAGAGGGTGGCCAGAGAGAGAAGGGGCAGAGAGACGGGGCAGAGAGAGGCCAACAAAGAGAGGGGACAGTGAAGGGGGGGACACAGAGGGGGGGACGGGGGGCGAACAGAGAGACGGTGACTGAGAGGGGACAGTGAGGGGGCGACAGAGAGAGGGGGCGACGAGGGGGACAGAGAGAGGGGGGACAGAGAAACTGTGACAGAGAGGGGGCAGAGAGCGGGCGACAGAGAGGGGTGGACGGGGGGGAACAGAGAGACGGTGACTGAGAGGGGGCAGAGAGACGGTGACAGGGGGTGGGGACAGAGAGAGAGCGATAGAGACGGGGGAACAGAGAGCGGGGAACAGAGCGAGTGGGCAGAGAGAGGGGGTCAGAGAGAGAGAGGGATAGAGAGAGAGGTGGACAGAGAGAGAGGGGACACAGAGAGAGAAGACAGAGGGGGGAGGGGGGTCCAGTGTGGGGGCGCAGAGAGCGGGGAACAGAGCGATGGGGCAGAGAGAGGGGTCAGAGAGAGAGAGGTAGAAAGAGAGAGGGGGACAGAGAGAGAGAGGGGACAGAGATAGAGAGGACAGAGGGGGGAGGGGGGGACCAGAGTGGGGGTGCAGAGAGCGGGGAACAGAGCGAGAGGGAACAGAGGGAGAGGGGACAGAGAGATGGTGACAGAGTGGGGGCAGAGAGAGGAGGGACAGAGAGAGGGAGAACAGAGAGAGAGGGGGACAGAGAGAGGGGTGGACAGAGAGAGAGGGGGACAGAGAGAGGGGGACAGAGAGAGAGGGGGACAGAGAGAGGGGGACAGAGAGAGGGGGACAGAGAGAGGGGGACAGAGAGAGGAGGGACAGAGAGAGGGAGAACAGAGAGAGAGGGGGGACAGAGAGAGAGGGGGGCATAGAGAGGGGGGACAGAGAGAGGGGGACAGAGCGTGGGCAGAGAGAGGGCAACAGAGAGAGGGGAACAGATACCGGGGCAGAGAGAGGGGGCAGAGAGAGGGGGACAGAGAGAGAGAGGGGGTCAGAGAGAGAGGGGGACAGAGAAGGGGGACAGAGAGAGGGACAGAGAGAGTGGGGGACAGAGAGAGAGGGGAACAGAGAGAGGGGGACAGAGAGAGGGGGACAGAGAGAGAGGGGGACAGAGAGAGGGGGACAGAGAGAGGGGGACAGAGAGAGGGGGACAGAGAGAGGAGGGACAGAGAGAGGGAGAACAGAGAGAGAGGGGGGACAGAGAGAGAGGGGGGGCATAGAGAGGGGGGACAGAGAGAGGGGGACAGAGCGTGGGCAGAGAGAGGGCAACAGAGAGAGGGGAACAGATACCGGGGCAGAGAGAGGGGGCAGAGAGAGGGGGACAGAGAGAGAGAGGGGGTCAGAGAGAGAGGGGGACAGAGAAGGGGGACAGAGAGAGGGACAGAGAGAGTGGGGGACAGAGAGAGAGGGGAACAGAGAGAGGGGGACAGAGAGAGGGGGACAGAGAGAGAGGGGGACAGAGAGAGGGAGGCAGAGAGAGGGGGGACAGAGAGAGCTGGCAAGAGAGGGGGGCAGAGCGACTGGTGACAGAGAGAGAGAGGGGTACAGAGAGAGGGGGATAGAGAGTGGGGGACAGAGAGAGGGGTACAGAGTGGGAGAGATTGAGGGGGGCAGAGAAAGAGGGACAGAGAGTGGGCAGAGAGAGGGCATCAGCGAGAGGGGGACAGATACCGGGGCAGAGAGAGGGGGCAGAGAGAGAGGGACAGAGAGAGAGAGGGGGTCAGAGAGAGAGGGGACAGAGAGGGGGCAGAAAGAGAAGATGACAGAGAGGGGGTCAGAGAGCGGGAGAGAGAGAGAGGGGACAGTGAGATGGGGAAAGAGAGAGGGGGACAGAGAGAGAGGGGACAGAGAGAGGGGGACAGAGAGCGGGGGAGATAGAGGGGGTCAGAGAGAGAGAGGGGGGACAGAGAGAGAGGGGGCAGAAAGAGGCAACAGAGAGAGGGGGACAGAGAGAGAGGGAGACAGAGAGAGGGCGGGACAAAGAGAGGGGGAACAGAGAAAGATTGGACAGAGAAAAGTGGGGATAGAAAGACGGTGACAGAGAGAGGGGGCAGAGAGAGGGAGACAGAGAGCGGGGACAGAGAGGGGGAACAGAGGGGGGATAGAGAGAGAGGGGGACAGAGAGAGGGAAGGACAAAGAGAGGGGGAACAGAGAAAGGTGCGACAGAGAGAAGGGAGATAGAGAGACGGTGAAAGAGAGAGGGGGCAGAGAGAGGGAGACAGAGAGGGGGGACAGAGAGGGGGGGACAGAGGGGGGGACAGAGAGAGAGGGGGTCAGAGAGAGGGGTAACAGAGAGAGGGGGTCAGACAGAGAGGGGTCAGAGAGAGAGGGGTCAGAGAGAGAGGGGTCAGAGAGAGGGGGTACAGAGAGACAGGGGAACAGAGAGGGGGGCAGAGGGGGGGACCAGAGAGGGAACAGAGAGAGGGGGACAGAGAGAGGGGGCAGAAAGAGGGTGGCCAGAGAGAGAAGGGGCAGAGAGACGGGGCAGAGAGAGGGCAACAAAGAGAGGGGACAGTGAAGGGGGGGACCCAGAGAGGGGGGACGGGGGGCGAACAGAGAGACGGTGACTGAGAAGGGACAGTGAGGGGGGGGACAGAGAGAGGGGGGACGAGGGTGACAGAGAGAGGGGGGACAGAGAAACTGTGACAGAGAGGGGGCAGAGAGCGGGCGACAGAGAGGGGTGGACGGGGGGTTGAACATAGAGACGGTGACTGAGAGGGGGCAGAGAGACGGTGACGGGGGGGACAGAGAGAGGGCGATAGAGATGGGGGAACAGAGAGCGGGGAACAGAGCGAGGGAGCAGAGAGAGGGGGTCAGAGAGAGAGAGGGATAGAGAGAGAGGGGGACAGAGAGAGAGGGGACACAGAGAGAGAGGACAGGGGGGGAGGGGGAGGACCAGAGTGGGGGTGCAGAGAGAGGGGGACAGAGCGAGAGGGAACAGAGGGAGAGGGGACAGAGAGATGGTGACAGAGTGGGGGCAGAGAGAGGAGGGACAGAGAGAGGGAGAACAGAGAGAGAGGGGGACAGAGAGAAAGGGTGACAGAGAGAGAGGGGGACAGAGAGAGGGGGACAGAGAGAGAGGGGGACAGAGAAAGAGGGGGACAGAGAGAGGGCGACAAAGAGAGGGGGACAGGGAGAGGGGACAGAGAGAGGAGGGACAGAGAGAGGGAGAACAGAGAAGGAGGGGGGACAGAGAGAGAGGGGGACAGAGAGAGAGGGGGACAGAGAGAGGGGGCAGAGAGAGGGCGACAGAGAGAGGCGGACAGAGAGAGGGGGACAGAGAGAGGGGGACAGAGAGGGGGACAGAGAGAGGAGGGACAGAGAGAGGGGGACAGAGAGAGAGGGGGTACAGAGAGAGAGGGGACAGAGAGAGAGGGGACAGAGAGAGGGTGACAGTGGGAGAGGGGGACAGAGAGAGAGGGGGGACAGAGAGAGGGGGACAGAGAGAGGGGGACAGAGAGAGGGGGGGCAGAGAGAGGGGGGACAGAGAGAGGGGCACAGAGAGAGAGGGGGACAAAGAGAGGGGGACAGAGAGAGAGAGGGACAGAGAGAGGAGGGACAGAGAGAGGGACAGAGAGAGAGGGAGACAGAGAGAGAGGGAACAGAGAGAGGGGAACAGAGAGAGGGGGACAGAGAGAGGAGGGACAGAGAGAGGGGGAAAGAGACAGGGGGGGACAGAGAGAGGGGGGGAAGAGAGGGGGCAGAGAGACTGGTGACAGAGAGAGAGAGGGGTACAGAGAGAGGGGGACAGAGAGTGGGGAACAGAGAGAGGGGTACAGAGTGGGAGAGAGTGAGGGGGCAGAGAGAGGGGTACAGAGAGTGGGCAGAGGGAGGGCAACAGAGAGAGGGGGACTGAGACCGGGGCAGAGAGAGGAGGCAGAGAGAGGGGGACAGAGAGAGAGAGGGGACAGAGAGAGGGGTGGACAGAGAAGGGGGCAGAGAGAGGGGACAGAGAGAGAGGGGGACGGAGAGAGGGGGACAGAGAGAGAGCGGGACAGAGAGAGAGGGGGAAAGAGAGGGGGTACAGAGAGAGGCCGGGTAAGAGAGAGAGAGAGGGGACAGAGAGCGGGGGAGACAGACAGCTGGGGGACAGAGAGAGGGGGGAAATAGAGAGAGGGGGCTGAGAGAGAGGGGGATAGAGAGAGGGGGGGACAGAGAGAGAGAGGGAGACAGAGAGGGGGGCAGAGAGCGAGGGGAACAGAGAGAGGGGGACAGAGAGAGAGCGGGACAGAGAGAGAGGGGGAAAGAGAGGGGGGACAGAGAGAGGGTGGGAAAGAGAGAGAGAGGGGACAGAGAGCGGGGGAGACAGAGAGTTGGGGATACAGAGAGGGGGACAGAGAGTGGGGGACAGAGAGCGAGGGACAGAGAGCGCGGGACAGAGATAGGACGACAGAGATAGGGGGACAGAGAGTGGAGGACAGAGAGCGAGGGACAGAGAGCGCGGGACAGAGAGTGGGGAAGATAGAGGGGGTCAGAGGGAGTGGGGACAGAGAGAGGGTTACAGAGTGGGGGAAAGAGAGGGTGTCAGAGAATGGTGGGGCAGAGAGAGGAGGACAGAGAGAGGCAGTAGGGAGAGAGAGGGGGTCAGAGAAATGGGGGACAGAGCGGGGCGACAGAGAGAGAGCGACAGAGAGGGTGACAGAGAGAGGGGGACAGAGAGGGGTGGACAGAGATAGGGTGAAAAAGAGAGGGTGAAAGAGAGAGGGGACAGAGAGAGGGGGGACAGAGAGAGGGGGGACAGAGAGAGGGGGACAGAGAGAGGGTCAGAGGGAGGGGTAGAGATGGGGTCGTGCGGTACAGAGGGGGAGAGGACAGAGAGTGGAGGGAGAGGGGGGACAGTAAGAGATGGGGTCAGAGAGAGCATGGGGACAGAGAGACGGGGACGGGGGGGGCAGAAAGGGAGCGGAAAGAGGGGGACAGAGGGAGGGGGGTACCGAGAGAGCGGGAGACAGAGGGGGTCATAGGGAGGGGGCAAAGGGAGTGGGGGCACAGAGAGTGGGGGACAGAGTGGGGGAGAGGGAGGGGGAGAGAGAGAGCTACAGAGAGAGTGGGACAGAGAGAGGGGACAGAGAGAGGGGGACAGAGAGAGGGGGACAGAGAGAGGGAGACAGAAAGAGGGGGGGCAGAAAGAGGGGGACAGAGTGAGGGGAACAGAGAGAGGGGGACAGAGAGAGGGGGACAGAGAGAGAGGGGGACAGAGAGAGGGGGACAGAGAGGGGGGGACAGAGAGTGGGACAGAAAGAGGGGGACAGAGGGACGCGGGGACAGAGAGAAGGGGACAGAGTGAGTGGGGACAGAGAGAGGGGGACAGGGAGAGAGGGGGACAGAGAGAGGGGGACAGGAAGAGGGGGACAGAGTGAGCGGGGACAGAGAGACGGTGACAGAGAGGGGGTAGAGAGAGTGGGACAGAGAGGGGGGACAGAGAGAGAGGGGACAGAGAGAGGGGGACAGAGAGAGGGGGACAGAGAGGGGGGGACAGAGAGTGGGACAGAAAGAGGGGGACAGAGGGACGCGGGGACAGAGAGAAGGGGACAGAGTGAGTGGGGACAGAGAGAGGGGGACAGGGAGAGAGGGGGACAGAGAGAGGGGGACAGAAAGAGGGGGACAGAGTGAGCGGGGACAGAGAGACGGTGACAGAGAGGGGGTAGAGAGAGTGGGACAGAGAGGGGGACAGAGAGAGATGGGGCAGAGAGAGGGGGTGCAGAGAGAGCAGGACAGAGGGAGGGGGGAACAGAGAGAGGGGAACTGAGAGAGGGGGACAGAGAGAGGGCGACAAAGAGAGGGGACAGTCAGGGCAGGACAGAGAGAGAGGGGGACAGAGGGAGGGGGACAGAGGGAGGGGACAGAGCGAGAGGTGACAGAGGGAGAGGGGACAGACAGATGGTGTCAGAGTGGGGGCAGAGAGAGGGCGACAGGGGGGGGCAGAGAGAGGAGGGACAGAGAGAGGGGGACAGAAGGAGGGGGAACAGAGAGAGGGGGGACAGAGAGCGGCGGACAGAGCGGGGGGGGAGAGAGAGGGGTGTCAGAGAGGGGGGACAGTGAGGGGGTACAGAGAAGGGGGTACAGAGGGAGGGGGATAAAGGGAGGGGGGCAGAGAGACGGTGACAGAGTGGGGACAGAGAGAGGGTGACAGGGAGAGGGGGACAGAGAGAGGGGGGCAGATGGGGGCAGAGAGAGGTTGAAAGAGAGAGGGGGACAGAGGGAGAGGGGGCAGAGAGAGGGGGACAGAGAGAGGGGGACAGAGAGAGGGGGCAGAGAGAGGGTGAAAGAGAGAGGGGGACAGAGGGAGAGGAGGCAGAGAGAGGGGGGCAGAGAGAGGGGGACAGAGAGAGGGGGACAGAGAGAGGGGGACAGAGAGAGGGTGAAAGAGAGAGTGGACAGAGGGAGAGGGGGCAGAGAGCGGGGGGCAGAGAGAGGGGGACAGAGAGAGGGGGCAGAGAGAGGGTGAAAGAGAGAGGGGGACAGAGGGAGAGGGGACAGAGAGAGGGGGCAGAGAGAGGGGGACAGAGAGAGGGGACAGGGAGAGGGGGACAGAGGGAGGGGGGACAGAGGGAGGGGGACAGAGGGAGGTGGGACAGAGAGACGGTGACAGAGAGCGGGCAGAGAGAGGGGGACAGAGAGCAGGGGGACAGAGAAACGGGGACAGAGAGAGAGGTGCAGAGAGACGGTGACAGTGAGGGGGCATAGAGAGGACGACAATGAGAGGGGACAGTGAGGGGGGGACAGAAAGAGTGATACAGAGGGAGGGGGCAGAGGGAGGGGGGACAGAGAGAGGGGTCAGAGAGCGGGGGAGAGAGAAGGGGCAGAGAGAGTGCGAAAGAGAGAGGGGGGCAGAGAGATGCGGACAGAGGGGGGGACCGAGAGATGGGGACAGAGAGAGGGGGACAGAGAGAGGGGAGACAGAGGGACGGTGACAGAGAGGGGGCAGAGAGAGGGCGACAGAGAGATAGGGGAGACAGATAGCGGGAGAGAGAAAGAGAGGGGGGAGAGAGCGGGATGAGAGAGAGGGGGGTGAGAGAGGGGATGGTAAGAGAGGGTGTGAGAGTGGGGAGAGATAGGTGGAGAAAAAGGGGGGAGAGAGAGGGCGAGAGAGAGAGTGGGGGAGAGGGGCTGGAGAGAAAGCGTGTAGAGAGGGTGGAGAGACAGGGGAGAGAGAGGGTGGGGGGAAGAGGGGAGAGAGAGGGGAGGAGAGAGAGAGGGGAGTGAGAGAAGGATGAGAAAGAGGGGGTGAAGGAGTTGGTGTGAGATAGAGGGTGTGTTTGAGAGAGAGTCGGTGTGAGAGAGAGAGGGGTGAGAGAGGGAGGGGTGAGAGAGAGAGAAGGGGTGTGAGAGAGAAGGGGTGTGAGAGCGAGAAGAGGTGAGAGAGAGAGAGAAGGGGTGTGAGAGAAGTGGTGTGAGAAATAGGGGTGGAGAGGGAGAGAAAGACGTGGGGTGAGAGCGAGAGAGTATGGTGAGAGAGTGAGATGGGATGGAGAGAGTGGAGGTGAGAGAGACAGAGGGAGATGGAGGGGAGAGAGGGGGGCAGAGAGAGGTGGAGAGAGAGGGGGTGGGGGTGAGAAGGGGTTTAGAGAGAAGGGTTGATTGAGAGAGAAAAAGTGGGGGTAAGAGAGAGAGTGGAGTGAGAAGGAGAGGGTGTGAGAGAGACAGTGGGTGAGAGGTTAGAAAGAGAGCGCGGGGTAAGAGAGAAAGTGGGTGCGAGAGGGAGGGGGTGAGGGGGTGAGAGGCAGGAGGGGTGAGAGGGGAGACAGAGAGAGGGATTAGCGAGTGGGGATGAGAGTGTGAGGGAGGTTGAGAGAGGGGGTGGTGAGAGGGGGCGGTTAGACACAGAGGGAGTGAGAGAGAGGTGTGAGAGACATGGGGAGAGAAAAGGTAGAGAGTGGGAGGCAAGAGATGGGGTAGAGAGAAGGGAAGAGAGAGGGGAGAGAGAGGGGGAGAGAGAGAGAGGGTGAGAGAGACAGGGGGTGAGAGAGAGGGGGTGAGAGAGAGGGGATGAGAAAGAGAGAGTGAGTGAAAAAGAGAGGGTATAAATGAGAAAGAGAGAGCTTGAGTGAGAAAGAGAGAGTGGGTGAAAGAGAGGGTGCGAGAGAGAGAGGTTGAGAGACAAGGGGTGATTGAGAGAGAGAAAGTGGGGAGGGGGTAAGAGAGAGAGAGAGTGGAGGTAGAAGGAGAGTGTGTGATTGAGAGAGTGGGTGAGAGAGAGTGGTGAGCGAGAGGGGTGAGAGGGGGAGGGGTTAGAGAGAGCGCGTGGGGTAAGAGAGAAAGAATGTGAGAGGGAGAAAGAGAGAGGGGTGAGAGAGGGGATGAGAGAGAGAGAGGGGTGAGAGAGAGGGGTTGAGAAAGAGAGAGGGCGTGAGATATTGAGGGTGTGAGAGAGTGAGGGGATGAGAGAGTGAGGAGGGTTGAGAAAGGGGTGGTGAGAGAGAGAGATGGAGTGAGAGAGAAGGGGTGTGAGATCGAGATGAGGTGTGAGAGAGAAGGGGTGTGAGAGAGAGAAGGGGTGTGAGAGAGAAGGGGTGTAAGGAATAGGAGGTGGAGAGAGAGAGACGTGGGGTGAGAGCGAGAAAGTGGGGTGAGAGCGTGAGATGGGATGGAGAGAGAGGGGGTGTGAGAGACAGAGCGAAATAGAGGGGGAGAGAGAGGGGGCAGAGAGAGGGGAGAGAAAGGGGGCAGAGAGAGGTGGAGAGAGAGGGGGCTGGGGGTGAGAAGGGGTTGAGAGAGAAGGGTTGATTGAGAGAGAAAAAGTGGGGGGTGAGAGAGAGAGTGGAGTGAGAAGGAGAGGGTGTGAGAGAGAGTGGGTGAGAGAGAGTGGTGACAGAGCGAGGGGTGAGAGAGAGTGGGTGAGAGAGGGGGTGAGCGAGTGAGGTGAGAGGAGGAGGGGTTAGAGAGAGAGAGGGCGGGGTAAGAGAGAAAGGGTGTGAGAGAGGGAGGGGGTGAGGGGGTGAGAGAGGGAGGAGAGGTGAGAGGGGGTTAGAGAGAGAGGGATGAGAGAGAGGGGATGAGAGAGTGAGGGGGGTTGAGAGAGGGGGTGGTGAGAGTGGGGTGAGAGACACAAGGAGTGAGAGAGGGGTGAGAGAGGGGGTGAGAGACAATGGGTGATTGAGAGAGAAAAAGTGGGGAGGGGGTAAGAGAGAGTGTGGAGTGAGAAGGAGAGGGTGTGATTGAGAGAGTGGGTGAGAGAGAGGGGTAAGAGAGTGGGGGAGGGGTTAGAGAGAGCGCGGGGTAAGAGCGAAAGGGTGTGAGAGGGTGTGAGAGAGAGGGGTGAGAGAGGGAATGAGAGAGAGAGGGGTGTGAGAGAGAGAGGGTTTGAGAAAGAGAGAGGGCATGAGAGATTGGGGGTGTGAGAGAGTGAGGGGATGCGAGAGTGAAGGGGGTTGAGAGAGGGGGTGGTGAGAGACAAGGGGGTCAAAGAGAGAGGAAGTGAGAGAGAGACGTGAGAGAGAGAGAGGGGGGTGAGAGAGAGAGGGGGGTGAGAGAGCAAGGGTGTGTGAGAGTGTGTGCAAGAGAGGGGGATGTGAATGAGATTGGGGTGGGAGAGAGAGAGGGGTGACGGAGAGAGAGGGGTGAGAGAGAGGGGAGTGAGAGAGAGATGGATGTGAGAGAGAGGGGTTGAGAGAGAGGGGGTGAGAGACTGAGTGGTGTTGAGAGAGGGGGTGGTGAGAGAGGGGGCGGTGAGAGGGGGACGGTGAGCGAGAGAGGGAGTGAGAGAGAGGGGTTGACAGAGAAAGCGAGTTCAGAGAGAGAGGGGTGAGAGAGAGTGTGTGTGAGAGAGAGGGGTTGAGAAAGAAAGAGAGGGGTGAGAGAGAGAGGGTAAGAGAGAGAGGGGGTGACCGAGAGGGGTGCGAGGGGAAGGGGTTAGAGAGAGAGAGCGCGGGGTAAGAGAGAAAGGGAGAGGGGTGAGGGGGTGAGAGAGGGAGGAGGGATGAGAAGGGGTGACAGAGAGAGGGGTGAGAGAGAGGGGATGAGAGTGGGGGTGGTGAGAGAGGGGTGGTGAGAGACACAGGGAGTGAGAAAGAGGGGTTCAGAGAGGGGGGTGAGAGAGAGAGGGGGGTTGAGAGTGAGAGGGGTGGGGGGTGAGACTGAAGGGGGTGAGAGAGAGGGGTGGGGTGTGAGAGAGAGAGGGTGAAAGAGTGAGAGGGAGGAAGAGAGGGAGTGTGGGAGAGAGAGGGGGTGAGAGAGAGAGAGCTGGGTGAGAGGGTGCTGAGGGAGAGGTGGGAGTGAGTGACAGAGAGGGGGTGGGAGAGAGAGGGTGTGAGAGAGAGGGGGTGAGAGAGAGGGGGTGAGAGAGAGGGTGTGAGAGAGAGGAATCAAGAAGGAGAGAGAGGGGAGAGAAAGAGGCAGAGAGATGGTGGGAGAGAGGGAGAGTGTTTGAGAGTGTGTGTGAGAGAGAGGGGGAATGTGAAAGAGATTGGGGTGGGAGAGAAAGGGGTGACAGAGAGAGAGGGAGAGGGGGGAGAGAGGGAGATGTTTGAGGGGTGGTGAGAGAGGGGGGTGAGAGAGAGGAAGGTGGGAGAGGGGGGTGAGAGAGAGGGGTGTGTGAGAGAATGATGAGGTCAGAGAGTAAGGGGATGAGAGATTGAGGGGGGAGAGAGAGGGGTTGAAGAGAGAGGGGGTGAGAGAGAGGTGGATGTGAGAGAGAGAGGTGTTGAGAGAGAGGGGGGTGAGAGACTGAGGGTGTGAGAGAGTGAGGGGATGAGAGATTGAGGGGTGGTGAGAGAGGGGGGTGAGAGAGAGGGTGTGAGAGAGAGGGATGTGTGAGAGACTGATGAGGTGAGAGAGGAAGGGGATGAGAGATTGAGGGGGGTGAGAGAGAGTTTGAAGAGAGAGGGGGTGAGAGAGAGAGGTAGATAGGAAAGAGAGAGGGGTTGAGAGAGAGGGGGTGAGAGACTGAGGGTGTGTGAGAGTGAGGGGATGAGAGATTGAGGGGTGTTGAGAGAGGGGGTGGTGAGAGGGGGGCGTTTAGAGAGAGAGGGAGTGAGAGAGGGGTGAGAGAGAGAGAGGTTGACAGAGGAAGAGAGTGTGTGAGAGAGAGTGGTGAGAGAGAGAGAGGGTGAGAGAAAAAAAGAGGGGTGAGAGAGAGAGAGGAAGAGAGAGAGGGGGTGAGCAAGAGGGGTGAGAGGGAGAGGGGTTCGAGAGAGAGCGCGGGGTAAGAGAGAAAGGGGTGAGGGGGTGAGAGAGGGAGGAGGGTGAGAGGGGGTGACAGAGAGAGGGGTGAGAGAGAGGGGATGAAAGAGTGAGGGGGGTTGAGAGAGAGGGTGGTGAGAGAGGGGTGGTGAGAGACGCAGGGAGTGAGAGAGAGGTGTGAGAGAGAGGGGTGAGAGACAAGGGGTGTTTGAGAGAGAGAAAGTGGGCAGTGGATAAGAGAGAGAATGGCGTGAGAAGGAGAGGGTGTGTGAGACAGTGGGTGAGAGAGAGGGGAGAGAGAGCGAGGGGTGAGAGAGAGTGGGATGGGAGTGATAGAGGGGGTGTGAGAGACAGGGGAGAGGGGATAGAGAGTGGGGGCAAGAGAGGGGGAGAGAGGGGAGAGAGAGGGGAGAGAGAGAGGGGAGAGAGCGGAGTTGAAAGAGAGTGGGGGTGAGAGCGAGAGGGGGTGAGAAAGAGAGAGTGAGTGAAAAAGAGAGAGTGTAAGTGAGATAGAGAGCGTGAGTGAGAAAGAGAGCGGGTGAGAGACGGGTGAGAGAGAGGGGATGAGGGGGGTGAGAGTGAGGGGGTGATTGAGGGAGAGAAAGTGTAGGGGTTAAGAGAGAGAGTGGAGTGAGAAGGGGAGGGTGTGATTGAGAGAGTGGGTGAGAGAGAGGGGTGAGCGAGAGGGGTGAGAAGGTGAGGGGTTAGAGAGAGCGCGTGGTAAGAGAGAAAGGGTGTGAGAGGGAGTGAGAGAGAGGGGTGGGATAGAGGGGGTGAGAGAGAGAGTGGGGCGAGAGAAAGGGTTTGAGAAAGAGAGAGGGCGTGAGAGATTGAGGGTGTGAAAGAGTGAGGGGATGAGAGAGTGAGGGGGTTGAGAGAGGCGGTGGTGAGAGAGAGGGGGGTGGGAGAGAGAGGGTGTGAGAGAGAGGGGTGTGAGAGGGAGGGGGTGAGAGAGTGAGGGCGTGAGAGAGTGAGGGGATGAGAGAGTGAGGGGGTTTGACAGAGGGGATGGTGAGAGAGAGCGAGGGAATATGAGAGAGAGGGGTGAGAGAGCGAGGGGTTAGGGAGAAGGGTTGAGAGAGAGAGGGGGAGAGAGAGAGGGGGGTTGAGAAGGGGGTTGAGAGAGTGGGGTGAGAGAGAGAGGGAGGTGGGAGAGAGAGGGGGTGAGAGACAAGGAGTAATTGAGAGAGAGCAAGTGGGGAGGGGGTAGGAGAGAGAGTGGAGTGAGAAGGAGAGGGTGTGAGAGAGAGAGTGGGTGAGAGAGACGGGTGAGAGAGCGAGGGGTGAGAGAGAGGGGGTGAGAGAGAGGGGGGTGAGAGAGAATGGGGGGGAGAGAGAGGGGGTGGGAGAGATGGGGTGGGAGAGAGAGGGGGGTGAGAGACAGGTGTTGAGAGAGAGAGGTTGAGAGAGGGAGTTGAAAGAGAGGGGAGTGAGAGACAGGGGTTGAAAGAGATGGGGAAAAGGGGTGAGTGAGAGAGAGACGTGGGCTAAGAGAAAGAGAGTGGGGTGAGAGAGTGAGATGCGAGTGAGAGAGAGGGGTGTGAGAGACAGGGGAGAGGGGGGTAGAGAGTGGGGGCAAGATAGGGGGTGGAGAGAAGGGAGAGAGAGGGGGAGAGAGAGAGGAGTAGAGAGTGAGGGTGTGAGAGAGAGAGGGGGTGAGAAAGAGAGACAGTGAGTGAAAAAGAGAGAGTGTAAGTGAGAAAGAGAGAGCGTGAGTGTGAAAGAGAGAGGGGGTGAGAGAGCGAGGGGTGAGAGAGCGAGGGGTGAGAGAGCGAGGGGTGAGAGAGAAGGATAGGGTGAGAAGGGGTGAGAGAGAAGGGGTGAGAGACAGAGGGGATGGGACAGAGAGAGAGACTGTGGTGAGAGAGGGGGGAGAGAGTGAGATGGGAGTGAGAGGGGGTGTGAGAGAGGGCTAAGAGAGAGGGAGTGAGAGAGAGGGAGGTGGGAGAGAGAGACGGGTTGAGAGACAAGGGGTGATTGAGAGAGAAAGTGGGGAGACGGTAAGAGAGAGAGAGGAGTGAGAGAGAGGGGTGAGAGAATGAGGGGTGAGAGAGAGGGGGGTGAGAGAGAGGGGATTGAGAGAGAGGGGTGTGGGAGAGAGAGGGGGTTGAGAGAGAGAGCTGGGCGAGAGGACGGTCAGAGAGAGAGAGGAGTGAGAGAGAGCGGGGTTGAGATAGAGAGGGGTTGAGAGAGAGAAGGGGGTAAGAGAGAGAGAGAAGGGGAGTGAGAGACAGAGTGGAGTGAGAGAGAGGGGAGTGAGAGAGAGGGGTGAGTGAGCGCGGTTGAGAGAGGGGGTTGAGCGAGAGAGTGGGTCAGAGAGGGGTTGAGAGAGATGGGGGAAAAAAGGGGTGAGAAAGAGAGAGACGTAGGCTAAGAGAGAGAGAGTGGGTGAGAGAGTGAGCGTGGGGTGAGGGAGTGAGTGGGGTGAGAGAGTGAGATGGGAGTGAGAGAGAGGGGGTGTGAGAGACAGGGGAGAGAGGGGGTAGAGAGTGGGGGGCAAGAGAGGGGGTAGTGAGACGGGAGAGAGAGGGGGGAGAGAGAGGGGTGAGAAAGAGAGAGTGAGTGAAAAAGAGAGAGAGTGTAAGTGAGAAAGTGAGGGGGGTGAGAGTGTGAGGGGTGAAGAGAGGGGGTGGGGTGAGAAGAGGTTGAGAGAGAAGGGGTGAGAGACAGAGGTGATGGGACAGAGAGAGACTGTATGAGAGAGAGAGGGGTGAGAGAGTGAGATGGGAGTGAGAGGGGTGTGTGTGAGAGGGAGGTGGGAGAGAGAGGGGTGTGAGAGACAAGGGGTGATTGAGAGAGAAAGTGGGGAAGGGGTAAGAGAGAGAGTGGAGTTAGAAGGAGAGGGTGAGAGAGAGAGAGGGTGAGAGGAGGAGGTGGGAGTGAGTGACAGAGAGGGGGTGGGAGAGAGAGGCATTAAGAGAGAGGGGGGATGAGAGAGAGGGAGTGAGAAGGAGAGAGAGGGGATGAGAAAAAGGCAGAGAGATGGCGGGAGAGACGGCGGGGAGTGAGAGCGAGTGTGTGTGAGAGTGTGTGTGAGAGAGAGGGGGGATGTGAAAGAGATTGGGGTGGGAGAGAGAAGGATAACGGAGAGAGAGAGAGGAGAGAAAGAGGGGTGAGAGAGAGATGGATGTGAGAGAGAGAGAGGGGTTGAGAGAGAGGGGGTGAGAGAGTGAGGGTTGTTGAGAGAGGGTGTGGTGAGAGGGGGGCAGTGAGCGAGAGAGGAAGTGAGAGAGAGAGCCGTGAGTGAGAGGGGTTGACAGAGAAAGAGAGGTGTGAGAGAGAGAGAGGGTGAGAGAGAGGGGGTGTGAGAGAAAGTGGTGAGAGAGAGAGGGGTTGAGAGAGAAAGAGAGGGGTGAGAGAGAGGGTTAGAGAGAGGGGGTGACCGAGAGGGGTGAGAGGGGAAGGGGTTAGAGAGAGAGAGAGCGCAAGGTAAGAGAGAAAGGGAGAGGGGTGAGGGGGTCAGAGATAGAGGAGGGGTGAGAGGGGGTGACAGAGAGAGGGGTGAGAGAGAGGGGATGAGAGAGTAAGGGGGGTTGAGAGAGGGGGTGGTGAGAGAGGGGTGGTGAGAGAGGGGTGGTGAGAGACACAGGGAGTGAGAGAGAGGTGTGTGAGAGAGGAGTGAGAGACAAGGGGTGTTTGAGAGTGAGAAAGTGGGGAGTGGGTAAGAGAGAGAATGGGGTGAGAGGGCAGTGAGAGGGAGAGGTGGGAGTGAGTGACACAGAGGGAATGGGATAGAGAGGGGTGAGAGAGAATGGGGGTAAGAGAGAGGGAGCGAGAAGGAGAGAGAGGGGAGGAGAAAGAGGCAGAGAGATGGGGATGTGAAAGAGATTGGGGTGGGAGAGAAAGGGGTGACAGAGAGCGAGGGGTTGACAGAGAAAGACAGGGTTGAGTGAGAGTGGAAAAGAGAGAGGGGTGAGTGAGGGGGTGAGAGAGTGAGGGGATCAGAGAGTGAGGGGATTTGAGCGAGGTGGTGGTGATGGGGGGGGTGAGAAAGGGGTGAGAGAGAGCTGGATTGAAAGAGAGTGGGGTTGAGAGAGAGAAGGAGGTGAGAGAGAAGGGGGGTAAGAGAGAGGGGGGAGTGAGGGGTTGACAAAGATGGGTTGAGAGAGAGGAGGTGAGGGGGATACTGAGAGAGATGAAGAGAGAGAGAGCGACAGACAGAGCGAGAGATAAAGCAAGAGTGAGAGAGAAGAGGTGAGGGAGGTAGGGTGGACTGAGAGAGAGGTAGAGAGAGAGTGAGAGTGCCAGACAGAGAGAGCATGAGCGACAGAGAGAGAGAGAGAGAGAGAGAGAGCACGTGCAAGAGAGAGCGATTGAGAGAGACCCGTGAGATAAGAGAGAGAGGGAGACAAGAGAGAGGGAGAGAGGCAGGGAGAGAGAGATAGTGTGAGAAGAGGATGAGAGAGTGAGAGAGACCGCAAGGGGAAGAGACCGAGCTGAAGTGTGTGAGAGAGAGACGTAAGAGAGGGGTGTGAGAGAGAGGGGTGAAAGAGGAGGGGAGACAGGAGGAGAGAGAGAAGTGGCGGGGGAGGGGGAGGGAGAGGGAGAGGGGAGAGAGAGGGGGCAGAGAGATGAGTGGATAGAGGAGGGGAGGGGGAGAGAGGGGGAGAGAGAGGGTGAGAGAGAGAGGTGTTGAGGGGGGGGTGAAAGAGAGGAATTGAGAGGGGAGGTGAGAAACAGGGGTGTGAGAGAGAGAACGGGTGTGAGAGAGAAAGGGTGGGAGACAAAGGGGGCGGGAGAGAGAGAGACATGGGGGGAGAGAGTGAGAGTGGGGTGAGTGAGTGAGATGGGAGTGAGAGAGAGGCGATGTGAGAGACGCGGGAAAGAGGGGATAGAGGGTGGGGGCAAGAGAGAGGGGGAGAGAGAGGACAGAGAGAGAGGAATTGAGAGACAGAGAAGTTGAGAGAGCGGTTGAGAGAGGGGGTTGAGAGAGAGGGGTTGAGAGAGATGGGGAAATAAGGGGTGAGAGAGAGGCGCGGGCTTAGAGAGAGAGAGTGGGGTGAGAGAGTGAGTGTGGGGTGAAAGAGTGAGTGGGGTGAGAGAGTGAGATGGGAGTGAGAGAGAGGGGGTGTGAGAGACAGGGGCAGAGAGGGGTGTAGAGAGTGGGGGGCAAGAGAGGGGGTAGAGAGAGGAGAGAGAGGAGTTGAGGGAGAGAGAGAGAGGAGTTGAGAGAGAGGGCGTGAGAGAGGGGGTGAGAAAGAGAAAGAGAGTGAGTGAAAAAGAGAGAGAGAGTAAGTTAGAAAGAGAAAGAGTGAGTGAGAAAGAGAGACCAGGTGAGAGAGCGAGGGGTGAGATAGAGGGGGTGGGGTGAGAAGAGGTTGAGAGAGAAGGGGTGAGAAACTGAGGCGATGGGACAGAGAGAGAGACTGTGGTGAGAGAGAGAGGGGTGAAAGAGTGAGGGGGTTGAGAGAGGGGATAGTGAGAGAGGCGTGGTGAGAGACACAGGGAGTGAGAGAGAGGTGTGCGAGAGAGGAGGTGAGGGACAATGGGTGATTGAGACAAAGAAAGTGGGGAGGGGGTAAGAGAGAGAGTGGAGTGAGAAGGAGAAGGTGTGAGAGAGAGTGTGGGTGAGAGAGAGGGGTGAGAGAGCGAGGGGTGAGAGAGGGGGGTGAGAGAGAGGGGGTGAGAGAGAGGGGGTGAGAGAGAGGGGGTGAGAGAGAGAGAGCTGGGTGAGAGGGCGGTGAGAGGGAGAGGTGGGAGTGAGTGACAGAGAGGGGATGGGAGAGAGGGGGGTGAGAGAGAGAGGGGGTGAGAGAAAGGCAGTGAGAAGGAGAGAGAGGGGATGAGAAAGAGGCAGAGAGATGGTGGGAAAGAGGGAGGTGGTGAGAGAGGGAGGGTGTGTGAGAGTGTGTGTGAGAGAGAGGGGCGGATGTGAAAGAGATTGGGCTGGGAGAGAGAGGGGTGATGGAGAGAGAGGGGTGTGAGAGGGAGATGGGTGTGTGAGAGAGAGAGGGAGCGGTGAGAGAGGGGGTGAGAGAGGGGTTGATAGAGAAAGCGAGGGATGAGAGAGAGAGAGGGGTGGGAGAGAGGGTGTGAGAGAGAGTGGTCAGAGAGAGGGGTTGAGAGAGAAAGAGAGGGGTGCGAGAGAGAGGGGAAGAGAGAGTGAGTGAGCGAGAGGAGTGAGAGGGGGAGGGGTTAGAAAGAGCGCAGGATAAGAGTGAAAGGGGAATAGAGAGTGAGGAGGGATGAGAGAGGGGGTGGTGGGGGGGAGAGACACAGGGAATGAGAGAGAGGGTTGAGAGAGAGGATGAGAGAGACAAGGGGTGATTGAGAGAGAGAAAGTGGAGAGGTGGTAAGAGAGAGAGTGGAGTGAGAAGGAGAGGGTGTGATTGAGAGAGTGGGTGAGAGAGAGGGGTTGAGCGAGAGGGGGAGAGGTTACAGTGAGAGCGCGGGGTAAGAGAGAAAGGGTGTGAGAGGGGGTGAGAGAGGGACGGAGTGAGAGGGGGCGAGAGAGAGGTGTGAGAGAGATGGATTGAGAGAGAGGGGGTGAGAGACTGAGGGGGTAAGAGAGTGAGGGGATGAGAGATTGAAGGGTGTTGAGAGAGGGGGTGGTGAGAGAGGGGGTGGTGAGAGAGGGGGGTGTGAGACAGAGAGGGAGTGAGAGAGGGGGGTCAGAGAGAGGGCTTGACAGAGAAAGAGAGGGGTGAGAGAGAGGGTGTGACAGAGAGTGGTGAGAGAGACGGGTTGAGAGAGAAAGAGAGGGGAGTGAGAGAGAGGGCGGAAGAGAGAGAGGGGTTAGTGAGGAGGTGAGAGAGTGAGGGGATGAGAGAGTGAGGGGGTGTCGAGAGAGGGGTTGGTGAGGGGTGTGAGAGAGGGGTGAGAGAGCGGGGTTGAGATAGAGAGGGGTTGAGAGAGAGAAGGGGTTGAGAAAACGACTGGGGGTGAGAGAGAGGGGTTGCGAGGGGTGAGAGAGAGTTAGTAGGGTGTGAGAGAGAGTGGAATAAGAGAGGGGGTAAGAGAGGGGTGCAGTGAGAGAGAGGGGCTGAGAGAGACATGGGGTGCAAGAGAGGGTGGGTGAGAGTAGGAGGGGCTGAGAGAGAGGGGCTGAGAGAGAGAGATGGGCTGAGAGAGATGGTGAGATGGGGAGTGTGTGAGAGAGGAGGGATGAGAGTGGGAGGGGAAAGAGGGATGGGATGAGAGAGGGAGGGTGATAGAGAGGGGTGTGAGAGAGAGGGGTGAGAGAGAGGGGAGAAAGAGGGGGGAGAGAGGGAGGGTGTGAGAGTGGAATGGGGTGAGAGAGGGACGGGATGAGAGAGGGAGGGTGGGAGAGAGAGGGGTGTGAGAGAGAGAGGTGAGAGAGAGGAGTGAGAGAGGGGGGAGAGAGAGGAGTGAGAGAGGGGAAGAGAGGGGTAGAGAGAGAGGGAGAGAAGGTAAGAGAGTTAGAGTGGTGAGAGAAAGAGAGGGGTGACAGAGAGAGGGGCTTGAGAGAGAGAGGATGTGTAGGGGGGGTGAGAGAGGGGGGTGAGAGGGGTAGGTAGGTGAGGGAGTGTGGGGGGGATGGGGGTGGGAGGGTGAGGGAGGTGGGAGGGAGATAGAGGGTGTGTGAGAGGGGGTGGGAGAGAGAGGTGTGTGAGAGAGAACTGGGTGAGAGGGAGTGAGGGGGGTTGAGAAAGAGAGGTGGGTGAGAGAGTGTGGGTGTGAGAGAGAGGTTGGTGAGAGATGGGGAATGAGAGAGAGTGGGGTTGAGAAAGAGAGAGATGGGAGTGAGAGAGAGAGGGTGAGAGAGAGAGAGGGGAAGAGAGAGAGAGGGTGAGAGTGAAGGAGTGAGAAGGAGAGAGAGGGGATAAGAAAGAGATAAAGAGAGGGTGGGAGAGAGGGAGGGGGTGAGAGAGCGGGGTTGAGAGAGAGAAGGTGGTGAGAGAACAAAGGGTCGTGAGAGAAAGGGGAGTGGGAGAAAGGGGGTGAGAGAGCGTGGTTGAGAGAGAGGGGGAGAGAGAGATTGAGAGAGAGGGGTTGACAGAGAGGGGGTTGAGAGAGAGACGGGGGAAAGAGGGGGTGAGAGAGAGAGGGTTAGAGAGAGAGGGGAGAGAGAGGTGTTGAGAAAGATGGGTTGAGAGAGAGAGGAGGTGAGGGGGAGGACTGAGAGAGAGACGGAGAGAGAGAGCAACAGAACTGAGAGAACGATAGAGCAAGAGTGAGAGAGAAGAGGTCAGAGAGATAAGGTGGACTGAGAGGGAGACAGAGAGTGAGAGTGACAGACAGGAGAAGGGTGAGAGAGGGGGTGAGAGAGGTGTTGAGAGAGAGGGGGTGAGAGAGAGGAATTGAGAGAGAGGGGGTGAGAAACAGGGCTGTGAGAGAGAGAGAAGGGGTGTGAGAGAGAAAGGGTAGGAGATAGAGAGGGTGGGCGAAAGAGAGACGTGGGGGAGAGAGTGAGAGTGGGGGGAGAGAGTGAGATGTGAGTGAGAGAGAGAGAGACGTGGGCTAAGAGAGAGAGAGTGGGGGAAGAGAGTGAGACGTGGGCTAAGAGAGAGAGAGTGGGGGAGAGAGTGAGAGTGGGGTGAGAGAGTGAGATGGGAGTGAGAGAGAGGGGTTGGAGAGTGGGGGGCAAGAGAGTGGAGAGAGGGGGGAGAGAGGGAAGAGAGAGAGAGGGGGCGGGAGAGAGAGGAGTTGAGAGAGAAGGGGTGAGAGAGAGGGGGTGAGAAAGAGAGAGAGTGAGTGAAAAAGAGAGCGCGGGTGAGAGAAAGGGGGTGAGAGAGAGGGGGTAGGCGTGAGAGGGGGGTGAGAGAGAAGGGGTGAGAGAGAGGGGTGGGGTGAGAGGGAGATGAGAGAGAAGGTGTGAGATGCAGAGGGGGTGGGACAGAGAGAGAAAGATTGTGGTGAGAGAGAGGGGTGAGAGAGTGAGATGGGAATGAGAGAGGGGGGAGTGAGAGAGAGGGAGTGTGTGAGAGAGAGGAGTAAGAGAGCGAGGGGTGAGAGAGAGGGGTTGAGAGAGAGAGGTTGGGTGGTGAGAGAGAGAGCTCGGGGTAAGAGAGAAAGGGTGTGAGAGAGGGAGAGGGGTGAGGGGGTGCGAGAGGGAGGAGGGGTGAGAGAGAGGGGATATGAGAGTGAGGGGTTGAGAGAGAGATGGGGTGAGAGAGAGAGAGAAGGGGGTGAGAGAGAGAGGGAGTGAGAGAGAGGGGGGTGAGAGAGATGAGTGATAGAGTGGTTGAGAGAGGGGTTGAGAGAGAGGGGGAGAGAGAGGTTGAGAGAGAGAGGCGGGAGAGAGAGGGTTTGAGAAAGATGGGTTGCGAGAGAGAAGAGGTGCGGGGGAGGACTGAGAGAGAGAGAGACGGAGAGAGAGAGAGAGCAACAGACAGAGAGAACGATAGAGCAAGAGTGAGAGAAGTAGGGTGGACTGAGAGAGAGACAGACAGACAGACAGAGAGCATGAGCGACAGAGAGAGAGAGAGAGAGAAAGAGAGAGAGAGAGCGAGCGAGAGAGACCGTGAGATGAGAGAGAGAGTGAGGCAAGAGAGAGGGAAATAGCCAGGGAGAAGAGAGAGTGTGAGAAGAGGGTGAGAGAGTGAGAGAGAGCAAGAGGAAGAGAGCGAGTGGAAGAGTGAGAGAGAGAGAGAGGATGCGAGAGAGAGAGGGGGTGGAGAGAGAGGGAGGCGAGAGAGGAGGGGAGAGAGGAGGAGAGAGAGAGGGGGAGAGGGAGGGGGAGAGATGGGTGAGAGAGAAGGGGAGAGAGGGGGGAGAGAGATGGGAGAGGGGGTTGTGAGGAGGAGAGAGCGGAGGAGAGGGGGTGAGAGAGGGAGCAGAGAGAGGGGGAGAGAAGGGTCAGAGAGAAGAGGAGAGAGAGGGGGAGAGAGAGGAGGGAGAGAGATGGGGAGGGGAGTGAGGGGGAAGGAGTGGAGGAGAGGAAGAGAGGGGGGTGAGAGAGAGGGGGAGAGAGGGGGTGAGAGAGAGGGGTGTGAGAGAGAAGGGGTGTGAGAGAGAAGGGGTGGGAGGGAGTGAAATGTGGGGTGAGAGAGAGAGAGTGGGGTGAGAGAGTGAGAGTGGGGTGAGAGAGTGAGATGGGAGCGAGAGAGAGGGGATGTGAGAGACGGGGGAGAGGGGGGTAGAGATTGGGGGGCTAGCGAGGGGGTAGAGAGAGAGTGGAGAGAGAGGGGAGAGAGAGAGGGGGAGGGGGGGAGAGGGGATGAAAAAATTGGGCAGAGAGTGGGAGAGAGAAGGGGAGAAAGAGGGGGGAAGAGAGAGAGGGTTTGAGAGCGCGGGTGAGAGAGGGGTTGAGAAAGAGAGTGTGAGTAAAAAAGGGAGAGAGAGTGTAAGTGAGAAAGAGAGAGTGAGTGAGAAAGAGAGCGCGGGTGAGAGAGGGGGGTGAGAGAGAGGAGGTGGGGGTAAGGGGTGTGAGAGAGAAGGGGTAATTGAGAGAAAGAAAGTGGGGAGGGGATAAGAGAGAGTGGAGTGAGAAGGAGAGGGTGTGAGAGAGAATGGGCGAGAGAGAGGGGGTGAGCGAGAGGGGTGAGGGGGTGAGAGAGAGAGGGGTGAGAGAGAAGGGCTGAGATAGAGGGGTTGAGAGAGAGAGGGATGAGAGAGTAAGGGTTGGAGAGATTGAGGGGATGAGAGAGGGGGTGGTGAGACAGAGTGGGGTGAGAGAGGGGGAGAGAAGGGTGAGAGAGAGGGGGAGGGGGGTAGAGAGAGAGGGGTTGAGAGAGGGAGGGTTGAGGGAGAGAAGGGGGTGAGAGGGAGTGGGGGAGTGTGAGAGAGAAGGGGTAGAGAGAGGGGTTGAGAGAGGGAGATAGGATGAGAGAGGGGGTTAGAGAGAGAGGGAGAGAGAGAGAGGAGTGGGAGAGAGAGGGAGGTGAGTGAGGGAGTGGGGTGAGTGAGAGAGGGCGATGTGAGAGGGGTGAGAGAGAAAGGGGGAGAGACAAAGGGGGAGTGAGAGTGGGTCACAGAAAGACTGGAGGTGAGACAGAGAGGGGCTGGGAGAAAGGGCATGAGAGAGAGAGGGTTTGAGAGAAATGGAGTGAGAGTGAGATCGGGTGAGAGAGAGAGGGAGTGAGAAGGAGAGAGAGGGCATGAGAAAGAGACAGAGAGAGGGTGGGAGAGAGGGAGGGGGTTGGAGAGAGGGAGGGGGTGAAACAGAGAGAGGGGTAAGAGAGAGAGGGGGTGTGAGAGAGAGTATGGGTGAGGATGTAAGAGAGAGAGAGTTTGGGAAAGAGAGAGGAGTGAGAGAGCAGGTGAGGGGGTGAGAGAGAAGTGGGTGAGAGAGTGGATATGAGAGAGAGAAGGGTAAGAGAGAGAGAGAGCAAGGGGTGAGAGAGAGGGGATTTAGAGAGGGGGGATGAGAGAGCGAGAGAGAGCGGGTGAGAGAGAGAGAGGAGGATGAGGGGGTGAGAGAGAGAGGGTGAGAGAGGGGTTGAGAGAGAGGGTGTGAGAGAGAAAGGGGTGAGCGAGAGTGGGGTGAGAAAGGGAGAAAGGGCTGAGAAAGGGAGAGAGTGGAGAAAGAGAGAGGGGAGAGAGAGGGGGCTGAGAATGAGAGAGGGGAGAGAAAGAGAGGGGGTCAGAGAAAGAGTGAATGTGTGGGAGGGGGTGAGAGAGAGGACGTGGGAGAGAGAATGGGAGAGAGAGGGGGTGAGAGAGAGGGATTGAGAGAAAGGGGGAGAGATAGGGATGGGGTGAGAGAGAAAGGGGGCAGCGAGCGAAAAAGGGATGAGAGAGATGGGACGTGAGACACAGAGCAAAAGGGGTGAGAGAGGGGGTGAGATAGACAGTGAATGATGGGTTGAGAGAGAGAGAGAGAGAGACAGACAGAGACAGAGAGAGAACGAGTGAATGGATGAGAGAGTTAGAGGGGTGTGAGGGAGATGGGGTGAGAGAGTGCGCGCTAGAGTGACAGAATGAGAGCAAGGAGGAGGGAGGAAGAAAGGGGTCAAAAGAGAGAGAGAAATAGGGTGAATGAGAGAAAGAGGGCGCGAGAGAGGGGGTATACAGAGAGAGAGAGAGCGGGGGTGTGAGACAGAGCACAGGAGGGTAGGGGAATGAGAGAGAGAAAAAGGGAGCAAGAGACAGCAGGCAATACAGCGAGAGAGAGGGCGGGAGAGAGACGGGGTGCGAGAGAGAGGGGTGTGAGAGAGAGACACAGGGAGGTGGGTAAGAGACACGGGGTGTGGGCGGGGGAGATCGAGTGAAGGGGTGAGCGAGAGAGGGAGTGAGAGAGGGTATAAAGGGGAGAGAGGGTGAGGGGTGACAGAGAGAAAGAGGTGAGAGTGACAGAGCAGGGTGGAGAGAGAGGGGGTAAGATAGAGCGAGGGGGAGAGAGATAACAAGGTGAGAGAGAAAGGGGGTGTGAGAGAAAGTGGCTGAGAGAGAGAGAAGCTGAGAGAGAGGGTGTTGAGAGAGAGGCAGTGAGAGAGAGGGGCGAGAGAGACAGTGAGTGGTGAGAGAGAGAGGCCGTGAGAAAGAGAGTGAGTAAGAGAGAGGGCGTGAGAGAGAGAGGGGTGAGAGAGGGGGAGAGAGAGGGGGAGAGGTGGTGAAGAGGGGGGTGAAAGGGTGAGAGAGTTAGTAGGGTGTGAGAGAGAGGGTGTAATAGAAAGGGGGAGAGAGAGTGGAATGAGAGAGGGGGTGAGAGAGAGGGGGCAGTGAGAGAGAACGGCTGAGGGAGACAGGGGGAGCAAGAGAGGGTGGATGAGAGCGGGAGGGGCTGAGAGAGAGGGGCTGAGAGAGGGAGGGGCTGAGAGACAGATGGGCTGAGAGACAGATGGGCTGAGAGAGAGGGGTGAGATAGGGAGAGTGTGAGAGAGGAGGGATGTGAGTGGGAGGGGGAAAGAGGGACGGGATGAGAGAGGGAGGGTGATAGAGAGAGGTGTGAGAGAGAGGGGGGTGAGAGAGAGGGGAGAGAGGGGGGAGAGAGGGAGGGTGTGAGAGTGGAAGGGTGTGAGAGAGGGATGGGATGAAAGAGGGAGGACGTGAGAAAGAGGGGTGTGAGAGAGAGAGAGAGGTGAGAGAGAGGGTGAGAGAGAGTAGTGAGAGACGGGGGAGAGAGAGGGGAGAGGGGAGGAGAGAAGGTAAGAGAGTTAGAGTGGTGAGAGAAAGAGAGGGGTGACAGAGGGGTTTGAGAGAGAGAGGGGGTGTAAGAGGGGGATGAGAGAGGGGGGTGAGAGGGGTAGGTGGGTGAGGGGGTGTGTGGGGGATGGGGGTGGGAAAGGGGTTTGGAGGGGAGTGAGGGAGGTGGGGAGGAAGATAGACGGGGTGTGAGGGGGGTGGGAGAGAGAGAGGTGTGTGAGAGGGGGTGAGGGGGACTGAGAGAGAGAGGTGGGTGTGAGAGAGAGAGGGGGGTGAGAGAGAGGATGGTGAGAGATGGGGAATGAGAGAGGGGGGTTGAGAGAGAGAGAGCGTGGGAGAGAGGGAGGGGGTGAGAGAGAGGGTTAGAATGAGGGGGGTGAGAGAGAGGGAGTGAGAAGAAGAGAGAGGGGATGAGAAAGAGATAGAGAGAGCGTGGGAGAGAGGGAGGGGGTGAGAGAGAGGGGGTGTGTGAGAGAGAGAGAGAGAAGTGTGTGAGAGAGCGGGAGGGGTGCAAGAGAGGTGAGTAAGAGAGAAGGGTATGAGAGAGGAGATTTGAGAGAGAGGGGTGAGAAAGAGCGCGGGTGAGGGGGTAAGAGAGAAAGGGGTTGAGAGAGCGGGGGTGAGAAAGCGAGGGGCTGACAAAGAGAGGGGGGTTTGAGAGAGCGAGAGAGAGGGTGAGAGAGAGAGAGAGAGGAGGTTGATGGGGGGTGAGAGAGAGGGGATTTAGAGAGAGAAGGGGTTTGAGAGAGCAAGAGAGAGCGGGTGAGAGAGGGAGGAGGAGGAGAGGGGTGAGAGAGAGGGTGAGAGAGAGGGGTTTAGAGAGAGAGGGGTTTGAGAGAGCGAGAGAGCGCGGGTGAGAGAGAGAGAGGAGGTTGATCGGGGGTGAGAGAGAGAGGGTGAGATAGAGAGGTTGAGAGAGAGGGGTGGTTTGAGAGGGTGAGAGAGCGCAGGTGAGAGAGAGAGAGGAGGATGAGGGAGTTGTGAGAGAGAGGGTGAGAGAGAGGGGTTGAGAGAGAGATGGGGTTTGAGAGAGCGAGAGAGCACAGGTGAGAGAGAGAGAGGAGGATGAGGGGTGTGAGAGGGAGAGGATGAGAGAGAGGGGTTTTAGAGAGAGAGGGGGTTTGAGAAAGCGAGAGAGCGCGGGTGAGAGAGAGAGAGGAGGATGGTGGTGAGAGAGAGAGGGTGAGAGAGAGGGGTTTTAGAGAGAGGGGGTTTGAGAAAGCGAGAGAGCGGGTGAGTGAGAAAGAGAGGAGGATGAGGGGAGTAAGAGAGAGGGTGAGAGAGAGAGATTTTAGAGAGCGATGTGGTTTGAGAGAGCGAGAGAGAGCGGGTGAGAGAGAGAGAGGAGGATGAGGGGGTGAGAGACAGAGGGTGAGAGAGAGGGGTTTTAGAGAGAGAGGGGTTTGAGAGAGCGAGAGAGAGGGTGAGAGTGAGAGAGGAGGATGAGGGGGATGAGATAGAGAGGGTGAGAGAAAAGGGTTTTAGAGAGAGAGGGGGTTTGAGAGAGCGAGAGAGAGCGGGTGAGAGAGAGAGGAGGATGAGGGGGTGAGAGAGTGAGGGTGAGAGAGAAAGGGTTTAGAGAGAGAGGGTGTTTGAGAGAGTGAGAGAGAACGGGTGAGAGAGAGAGAGGAGGATGAGGGGGGTGAGAGAGAGAGGGTGAGAGAGAGGGGTTGCGAGGGAGAGGGGGTTTGAGAGAGTGAGAGAGCGGGTGAGAGAGAGTGAGGAGGATGAGGGGGGTGAGAGAGAGAGGGTGAGAGCGAGGGGTTGAGAGAGAGGATGTTTGAGAGTACGAGAGAGTGGGTGAGAGAGAGAGGAGGATGGGGGGGTGAGAGAGAGAGAGTGAGAGAGAGGGGTTTAGAGAGAGAGGGGGTTTGAGAGAGCGAGAGAGAGAGAAAGAGGAGGAGGAGGGGGGTGAGAGAGAGGGTGAGGGAGAGGGGTTTTAGAGAGAGGAGGTTTGAGAGAGCGAGTCAGAGCGGGTGAGAGAGAGAGAGGAGGATGAGGGGGTGAGAGAGGGGGTGAGAGAAGGTGTTTGAGAGAGCAAGAGAGAGCGGGTGAGAGAGAGGGAGGAGAATGGGTGGGTGAGAGAGAGAGGGTGAGAGAGGGGTTGAGAGAGAGAGGGGGTTTGAGAGAGCGAGAGAGAGCGGGTGAGATAGAGAGAGAGGACGATGAGGGGAGTAAGAGAGATAGAGTGAGAGAGAGGGGTTTTAGAGAGCGAGGTGGTTTGAGAGAGCGAGAGACAGCGGGTGAGAGAGAGAGAGAAATATGAGGGGGGTGAGAGAGCTAGGGGTTTCGAGAGAGAGGGGTTTGAGAGAGCGAGAGAGAGCGAGTGAGTGACACAGAGGAGGAGGAGGGGGTGAGAGAGAGCAGGTGAGAAAGAGGGGTTGAGAGAGAAGGGGTTAGGGAGAGCGAGAGAGAGCTGTTGAGAGAGTGAGAGAGGAGGATGAGACGTGTGAGAGAGAGGGTGAGAGAGGGGTTTTTTTGAGAGAGAGGGTGTTTGAGAGAGCGAGAGAGAGCGGGTGAGAGAGAGAGAGAGAGAAGAGGATGAGGGGGGTGAGAGAGAGGGTGAGAGAGAGGGTTTATAGAGAGAGACGGGATTTGAGAGAGTGAGAGAGAGCGGGTGAGAGAGAGGAGGATAAGACGGGTGAGAGAGAGAGAGGGTGTGAGAGAGGGGTTTTAGAGAGAGAGGGGTTTGAGAGAGTGAGAGAGAGCGGGTGAGAGAGATAGTGGAGGATGAGGGGGGTAAGAGACAGAGGATGAGAGATAGGGGTTTTAGAGAGGGAGGGGGTTTGAGAGAGGTGGTGAGAGAGAGAGAGGTGGATGAGGGGGTGAGCGAGAGACTGTGAGAGAAAGGGGGTTTAGAGAGAGAATGGGTTTGAGAGAGCGAGAGAGAGCGGGTGAGAGAGCGGGAGGAGGATGGGGGAGTGAGAGAGAGAGAGGGTGAGAAAGAGGGGTTGAGAGAGAGACGGGGTTTGAGAGAGCGAGTGAGAGCGGGTGAGAGAGAGAGAGAGGAGGCGGATGAGGGGGTGAGAGAGGGTGTGAGAGAAGGTGTTTGAGAGAGCAAGAGAGAGTGGGTGAGAGAGAGGGAGGAGAATGGGGGGGTGAGAGAGAGAGGGTGAGAGAGCGGGTTGAGAGAGAGAGGGGGTTTGAGAGAGCGAGAGAGAGCGAGTGAGAGAGAGAGGAGGATGAGGTGGGTGAGAGAGCTAGGTGTTTCGAGAGAGGGGTTTGAGAGAGCGAGAGAGAGCGCGAGTGAGTGACAGAGAGGAGGAGGAGGAGGTGAGAGAGAGCGCGGCTGAGAAAGAGGGGTTGAGAGAGAGGGGGTTTGAGAGAGCGAGAGAGAGCTGTTGAGAGAGTGCGAGAGGAGGATGAGACGTGTGAGAGAGGTGGGTTTTTGAGAGAGAGGGTGTTTGAGAGAGCGAGAGAGAGCGGGTGAGAGAGAGAGAGGAGGATGAGGGGGGTGAGAGAGAGAGGGTGAGAGAGAGGTGTTGAGAGAGAGAGGGGGTTTGAGAGAGCGAGAGAGAGTGGGTGAGAGAGAGTGAGGAGGATGGGGGGTTGAGAGAGAGAGGGTGAGAGCGAGGGGTTGAGAGAGAGGGGGTTTGAGAGTTCGAGACAGTGGGTGAGAGAGAGAGAGGAGGATGGGGGGGTGAGAGAGAGAGGGTGAGAGAGAGAGTGGTTTTAGAGAGAGGGCGTTTGAGAGTGCGGGTGAGAGAGAGAGAGGAGGATGAGGGGGCTAAGAGAGAGAGGGTGGGAGAGAGGGGGTTTGAGAGAACGAGAGAGCGCGGGTGAGAGAGAGAGGAGGATGAGGGGGGTGAGAAAGAGAGGGTGAGCGAGAGGGGTTGCGAGAGAGAGAGGGGGGTATGAGAGAGCGAGAGAGCACAGGTGAGAGAGAGAGAGGAGGATGAGGGGAGTGAGAGAGAGAGGGTGAGAGAGAGGGGTTGAGAGAGAGGAGGTTTGAGAGAGCGAGAGAGAGCTGTTGAGAGAGTGAGAGAGGAGGATGAGGGCGGTGAGAGAGAGGAGGGTAAGAGAGAGGAGTTTTTGAGAGAGAGGGGGTTTGAGAGAGCGAGAGAGAGCGGGTGAGAGAGAGAGAGATAGAGGAGGATGAGGGGGGTGAGAGACAGAGGGTGAGAGAGAGGGGTTTTAGAGAGAGAGGGGGTTTGAGAGAGCGAGAGAGAGCGGGTGAGAGAGAGAGAGGAGGATGAGGTGGGTGAGATAGAGAGGGTGAGAGAAAGGGGTTTTAGAGAGAGAGGTGGCTTGAGAGAGCGAGAGAAAGCGGGTGAGAGAGAGAGGAGGATGAGGGGGTGAGAGAGTGAGGGTGAGAGAGAGAGAGGAGGATGAGGGGGTTGAGAGAGAGGGTGAGAGAGAAAGGGTTTAGAGAGAGAAAGGGTTTGATAGAGCGAGAGAGAGCGGGTGAGAGAGAGAGAGGAGGATGAGAGGGGTGAGAGAGAGTGTGAGAGAGAGGGGTTTTAGAGAGAGGGGGTTTGTGAGAGCGGGTGAGAGAGAGGAGGATGAGGGGCGTGAGAGACAGAGGGTGAGAGAGAGGGGTTGCGAGAGAGAGGGGGTTTGAGAGAGCGAGAGAGAGCGGGTGAGAGAGAGCGAGGAGGATGAGGGCGGTGAGAGAGAGAGGGTGAGAGAGAGAGGAGGATGATAGTGTGAGCGAGAGAGGGTGAGAGAGAGGGGTTTTAGAGAGAGGGGCTTGAGAGAGCGGGTGAGAGAGAGGAGGATGAGGGGCGTGAGAGACAGAGGGTGAGAGAGAGGGGTTGCGAGATAGGGGGGGTTTGAGAGAGCGAGAGAGAGCGGGTGAGAGAGAGCGAGGAGGATGAGGGCGGTGAGAGAGAGGGTGAGAGAGAGGGGTTTAGAGAGAGAGGAGGTTTGAGAGAGCGAGAGAGCGGGTGAGAGAGGGAGGATGAGGGCGGTGAGAGAGAGAGGGTGAGAGAGAGAGGAGGATGATGGTGTGAGCGAGAGAGGGTGAGAGAGAGGGGTTTTAGAGAGAGGGGCTTGAGAGAGCGGGTGAGAGAGAGGAGGATGAGGGGCGTGAGAGACAGAGGGTGAGAGAGAGGGGTTGCGAGAGAGAGGGGGTTTGAGAGAGCGAGAGAGAGCGGGTGAGAGAGAGCGAGGAGGATGAGGGCGGTGAGAGAGAGAGGGTGAGAGAGAGAGGAGGATGATGGTGTGAGCGAGAGAGGGTGAGAGAGAGAGGTTTTAGAGAGAGAGGGGGCTTGAGAGAGCAGGTGAGAGAGAGGAGGATGAGGGGCGCGAGAGAGAGAGAGGGTGAGAGAGAGGGGTTGAGAGAGAGGGGGGGGATTGAGAGAGCGAGACCGCGGGTGAGATCGAGGGAGGAGGATGGGGGGTGAGAGAGAGTGTGTGAGAGAGTGAGAGGATGATGAGGGGGTGAGAGAGCGGGTGTGAGAGGTGTTTAGAGAGAGAGGAGGTTTGAGAGAGCGGGTGAGAGAGAGAGAGAGGAGGAGGAGGGGGGTGAGAGAGAGAGGTTGAGAGAGAGGGGTTTTAGAGAGAGATGGGGTTTGAGAGAGCGCGACAGCGCGGTTGAGGGAGAGAGAGGAGGATGAGGTGGGGTGAGAGACAGAGAGGGTAAGAGAGAGGGATTTTAGAGAGAGGGGTTTTGAGAGATCGAGAGAGAGCGGGTGAGAGAGAGAGAGGAGGATGAGGGTGGTGAGAGAGAGGGGGGAGAGAGGGGTTTTAGTGAGAGAGGGTGTTTGAGAGAGCGAGAGAGCGCGGGTGAGAGAGAGAGAGAGGAGAATGAGGGGGGTGAGAGCGAGTGTGTGAGAGAGCGAGAGGATGATGAGGTGGGTGAGAGAGAAGGTGAGAGAGAGGGGTTTTAGTGAGAGAGGGGGTTTGATAGAGCGAGAGAGAGCGGGTGAGAGAGAGAGAGAGGAGGATGAGAGGGGTGAGAGTGAGAGTGTGAGAGAGAGGGGTTTTAGTGAGAGAGGGGGTTTGATAGAGCGAGAGAGAGCGGGTGAGAGAGAGAGAGGAGGATGAGAGGGGTGAGAGAGAGAGTGTGAGAGAGAGGGGTTTTAGAGAGAGGAGGTTTGTGAGAGCGAGAGAGAGAGAGAGGGTGAGAGAGTGAGAGGAGGATGAGGGGGCTGAGAGAGAGGGTGAGAGAGAGGGGTTTTAGAGAGAGAGGGGGTTTGAGAGAGTGAGAGAGCGGGTGAGAGAGAGAGAGGAGGATGAGGGGGGTGAGAGAGAGAGGGTGAGAGAGAGGGGTTTAGAGAGAGATGGGGTTTGAGAGAGCGAGAGAGCACGGGTGAGAGAGAGAGGAGGATGAGGGGGGTGAGAGAGAGAGGTTGAGAGAGAGGGATTTTAGAGAGAGGGGTTTTGAGAGATCGAGAGAGAGCGGGTGAGAGAGAGAGAGGAGGATGAGAGAGGTGAGAGAGAGGGTGAGAGAGAGGGGTTTTAGTGAGAGAGGGGGTTTGAGAGAGCGAGAGAGCGCGGGTGAGAGAGAGAGAGAGGGGAGGATGAGGGGGTGAGAGCGAGTGTGTGAGAGAGCGAGAGGATGATGAGGGGGGTGAGAGAGAGAAGGTGAGAGAGAGGGGTTTTAGTGAGAAAGGGGGTTTGATAGAGCGAGAGAGAGCGGGTGAGAGAGAGAGAGGAGGATGATGGGGGTGAGAGAGAGAGGTTGAGAGAGAGGGGTTTTAGAGAGAGATGGGGTTTGAGAGAGCGAGAGAGCGCGGGTGAGAGAGAGAGAGGAGGATGAGGGGGGTGAGAGCGAGTGTGTGAGAGAGCGAGAGGATGATGAGGGGGGTGAGAGAGAGAATGTGAGAGAGAGGTGTTGCGAGAGAGAGGGGGTTTGAGAGAGCGAGAGAGAGCGGGTGAGAGAGAGAGAGGAGGATGAGGGGGTGAGAGAGAGAGGTTGAGAGAGATGGGTTTTAGAGAGAGAGGGGGTTTGAGAGATCGAGAGAGCGCGGGTGAGAGAGAGAGAGGAGGATGATGGAGGTGAGAGAGAGGGTGAGAGAGGGGGGTTTAGAGAGAGAGGAGGTTTGAGAGAGCGAGAGAGCGGATGAGAGAGGGAGGAGGAGGGGGGTGAGAGAGAGAGGGTGAGAGAGAGAGAGGAGGTTGAGGGCGGTGAGAGAGAAAGGGTGAGAGAGAGAGGAAGATGATGGTGTGAGCGAGAGAGGGTGAGAGAGAGGGGTTTTAGAGAGAGAGCGGGCTTGAGAGAGCGGGTGAGAGAGAGCAGGATGAGGGGTGTGAGAGAGAGAGGGTGAGAGAGTGGGGTTGAGAGAGAGGGGGGTTTGAGAGAGCGAGAGAGCGCGGGTGAGATCGAGAGAGGAGGATGGGGGTGAGAGAGAGTGTGTGAGAGAGTGAGAGGATGATGAGGGGGGTGAGAGAGCGGGTGAGAGAGAGGTGTTTAGAGAGAGAGGAGGTTTGAGAGAGCGGGTGAGAGAGAGAGAGGAGGAGGGGGTGAGAGAGAGAGGAGGATGAGGGAGGTGAGAGAGAGGGGGGGCGAGAGGGGTTTTAGTGAGAGAGGGGGTTTGGGAGAGCGAGAGAGCGCGGGTGAGAGAGAGAGGAGGATGAGGGGGGTGAGAGCGAGTGTGTGAGAGAGCGAGAGGATGATGAGGTGGGTGAGAGAGAGAAGGTGAGAGAGAGGGGTTTCAGTGAGAGAGGGGGTTTGATAGAGCGAGAGAGAGCGGGTGAGAGAGAGAGAGGAGGATGAGAGGGGTGAGAGAGAGAGTGTGAGAGAGAGGGGTTTTAGAGAGAGGGGGTTTGTGAGAGCGAGAGAGAGAGAGAGGGTGAGAGAGTGAGAGGAGGATGAGGGGTGAGAGAGAGAGGGTGAGAGAGAGAGGGGTTTAGAGAGAGAGGAGGTTTGAGAGAGCGAGAGAGCGGTTGAGAGAGGGAGGAGGAGGGGGGTGAGAGAGAGAGGGTGAGAGAGAGGGGTTGCGAGAGAGAGGGGGTTTGAGAGAGCGAGAGAGAGCGAGTGAGAGAGAGAGGAGGTTGATGGGGTGAGAGAGAGATGGTGAGAGAGATGGGTTGAGAGAGAGAGGGGTTTTGAGAGATCGAGAGAGAGCGGGTGAGAGAGAGAGAGGAGGATAAGGGGTGAGAGAGATGGTGCGAGAGAGGGGTTTTAGAGAGAGAGGGGGGTTTGAGAGAGTGAGAGAGCGCGGGTGAGATCGAGAGAGGAGGATGGGGGGTGAGAAAGATTGTGTGAGCGAGTGAGAGGATGATGAGGGGGGTGAGAGAGCGGGTGAGAGAGAGGTGTTTAGAGAGAGAGGAGGTTTGAGAGAGCGGGTGAGAGAGAGAGTAGGAGGGGGTGAGAGAGAGGGTGAGAGAGCGGGATTGCGAGAGAGAGGGGGGTTTGAGAGAGCGAGAGAGAGCAGGTGAGAGAGAGAGAAGGATGAGGGCGGTGAGAGAGAGAGGGTGAGAGAGAGAGAGGAGGATGATGGTGTGAGCGAGAGAGGGTGAGAGAGAGGGGTTTTAGAGAGAGAGGGGGCTTGAGAGAGCAGGTGAGAGAGATGAGGATGAGGGGCGTGAGAGAGAGAGGGTGAGAGAGAGAGTTTGAGAGAGAGAGGGGGTTTGAGAGAGCAAGAGAGCGCGGATGAGATAGAGAGAGGAGGATGGGGGGTGAGAGAGAGAGGGTGAGAGAGAAGGGTTGAGAGAGTGACGGTGTTTGAGAGAGCGAGAGAGAGCGGGTGAGAGAGAGAGAGGAGGAGGAGTGGGGTGAGAGAGAGTGGGTGAGAGAGAGGTCTTGCGAGAGAGAGGGGGTTTGAGAGAGCGAGAGAGAGCGGGTGAGAGAGAGAGGAGGATGAGGGGAGTGAGAAAGAGAAAGAGAGAGAGGGGTTTTGGAGAGAGAGAGAGTGTGAGAAGGAGGGAGAGGGGATGAGAAAAAGACAGTGTGAGAGAGGGGGTTATGAGAGAGGGGTGAGGGAGAGCGGGTGAGAGTGAGAGGGGGTTAGAGCGAGCGGGGTGAGAAGGATGGAGAGGGGATTAGAAAGAGACAGAAAAAGGGGTGGGAGAGAGGGAGGGTGTGTGTGAGTGTGTGAGAGAGAGAGAGTGAGAGAGGGAGGTGAGAGAGAGGGGAATAAGAATAAGAGAGATTGGGGTGCGAGAGAGAGAGGGGGTGACAGAGAGAGAGGGTGGGAGGGTGATAGTGGGAGTGAGGTGGGAGAGAGTGAGGGGGTTGAGAAATGGGGGTTGTGAGATGGGGGTTGAGAGAGGGGTATGAGAGAGGGAGGTGGTGAGACAGATGGGCTGAGACAGATGGGGTGAGAGAGGGGGTGCGAGAGAAAGCGGGTGAGACAGAGGGGCGGTGAGAGAGAGGGGGTGAGAGAGAGGGGGTGAGAGAGGGGGTGTGAGAGAGGGGTTTGGGAGAGAGAGGGGGGAGAGAGAGGGGTGAGTGGGGTGTTGAGAGAGAGGGGCAGTGAGAGAGAGTGGGTGGAGAGAGAGAGTGAGAAATAGAGGGGGTGAGAGAGCGGGGTGAGAGAGGGGTGAGAGAGAGAGTGGGGGTGAGAGAGAGGGGATGAGAGAGAGAGGGGGGTGAGAGAAAGGGGAGTGTGGGGGGTAGGGTGAGAGAGAGAGGCGGTGAGAGAGAGGGGCGGTGAGAGAGTGGGGTGAGAGAGAGATGGGCGGTGTGAGAGAGGGGGGTGAGAGAGAGAGTGAGAGAGAGGGGCATTGAGAGAGCGGGGTGAGAAAGAGGGCTGAGAGAGAGAGAGGTGAGAGAGAGAGTGAGAGAGAGTGGGGCTGAGAGAGAGGGGATGAGAGAGAGAGGGGGGTGAGAGAAAGGGGGGTGTGAGGAGAAGGGCGGTGAGAGAGAACGGGGTGAGAGAGAGAAGGGTGAGAGAGAGAAGGGTGAGATAGAGAGTGAGAGAGAGTGGGAGTGAGAAAGAGAGGGAAAGTGAACGAGACGGGGTGGGAGGGGGTGAGAGAGAGGGGGAGAGGGGGAGAGAGGGGGCGTGAGAGAGAGGGGGGGGAGAGAGAGAGAGGGGTAAAAGAGAGATGGAGTGAGAAAGAGAGGGGGTGAGACAGAGGGGGTGAGAGAGAGAGAAAGGGGTGAGAGAGAGAGAGAGAGGGGGAGAGAGAGTGACGGGTTGAGAGAGAGAAGAGAGTGAGGGAGAGGAGTAAGAGAGAGGGGTTGAGAGAGAGGGATCGAGAGAGAGGGAGATGAGAGAGGTGGTGTTGAGAGGGAGGGTGTGAGAGAGAAAGGGATTCGAGAGAGACAGAGTGGGAGAGCGATGGGGATGGGAGAGAGAGGGGTGAGAGAGAGAAGGATGAGAGAGAGAGGGTGAGAGAGAGTGGGTGGGAGAGAGAGGGGTGAGAGAGAGTGGGTGGGAGAGAGAGAGAAAGGGGTGGGAGAGAGAGTAGGGTGGGAGAGACAGCGGGTGAGTGAGAGAGGGTGAGAGAGAGAGAGGGCGATGTGAGGGGCGTGAGAGAGAAAAGGGGAGAGACAAAGGGGGTGTGAGAGTGGGTCAGAGAAAGAGTGGAGGTGAGATAGAGAGGGGCTGGGAGAGAGGGCGTGGGAGAGAGAGGGGTTGAGAGAGAGACGGTGTGAGTGAGATGGGGTGAGAGAGAGAGACACTGAGTGGGAGAGAGGGAGGGAGTGAGAGAGAGAAGGGTAAGAGAGAGAGGAGATTTGAGAGCGAGAGAGAATGTGGGTGAGGGGTTGAGAGGGGAGTGAGAAAGGGGGTTGAGAGAGAAGGGGGTGAGATAGTGATGCTGAGAAAGAGAGAGGGGTGAAAGTGAAAGAGAGAGGAATGAGAGAGAGGGGTAAGAGAAAGATAGTTTGAGAGAGCGAGAGAGCAGGTGAGTGAGAGAGGGGATGAGATGTGTGTGAGAGAGAGGTGAGAGAGAGTGGGGTGAGAGAGAGCGCGCGGGTGAGTGAGAGAGAGGGGGTGATGTGAGGGGGTCGAGAGAGAAAGAGGGAGAGACAAAGGGGGAGAGACAAAGGGGGAGAGAAATAGTGGACGTAAGACTGAGAGGGGGTGGAAGAGAGGGCGTGAGAGAGACAGGTGGTTTGAGAGAGCAGGTGAGAGAGTGGGGGTGAGGGGGTGGGAGGGAGAGGGTGTGAGAGGGGTGTGAGAGAGATGGGGTGAGAGATGAGGTGAGGGGGGTGAGAGAGAAGGCAGTGAGAGAGAGGGTGTGAGAGAGGGGAGAGAGAGGGGGGATTGAGGGGGGTGAGAGAGAGAGAGTGAGGGGGTGAGAGAGAGAGTGTGTGTGAGAGAGGGGAGAGATGAGAGAGGGAGTGGGGTGAGGGGGGTTGAGAGAGAAAGTGGGCTGAGTGAGAGGGGGCCGAGAGAGAGGGGGTGAGAGAGAGGGGGTGAGAGAGAGGGGGTGAGAGGAAAAGAGAGAGTGAGAGAGAGGGGCAGAGAGAGGAGATGAGAGATAGAGCGGGGTGAGAGAGAGGTGGTTGAGAGAGAAAGGGGGTGAGAGAGAAAGGTGGGTGTGAGAGAGAGGGGGTGTGAGAAACAGAGAGAGCATGAGAGGTTAAGAGGGTGAGAGAGAGCGGGGTGAGAGAGAGCGGGGTGAGAGAGCGAGTGGGCTGAGAGAGAAAGGGGGCTGAGAGAGAGGGGGGCTGAGAGAGAGGGGGGGTAGGGAGAGAGGGGGTCAGAGAGCGGGGTGAGAGTGCGAACGGGCTGAGAGAGAAAGGGGGCTGAGAGAGAGAGGGGATAGGGAAAGAGGGGGTGAGAGAGTGGGGTGAGAAAGAGGGTGTCAGAGAGGTGGGGAGAGTAAAGGGTGTGTAACGGAGGGGGGAAAGAGAGAGGGGGAGAGAGAGGGTGCAGAGAGAGAGTGGATGAGGGGATGTGAGAGAGAGGGTGAGATGAGAGGGTGAGAGAGAGAAGGGGGTGAGAGAGAGAGAGGAGGGTGAAAAAGGGAGAGAGGGGGAGAAAGAGAGAGGGGAAAGACTGAGAGGGGGTCAGAGTAAGAGTGGAGGTAAGGGGGTGAGAGAGAGGGAGTGGGAGAGAGGTGTTTGGAGAGAGAGAGGGCGAGAGAGAGAGAGGGAATGAGAGAGAGAAGGGTGAGAGGGTGAGAGAGAGAGGGAGAATGAGAAAGATCGGGGTGGGGGAGAGCGCGGATGCGAAAGAGAAAGGGGGTGAGTGAGAGAGGGGGAGAGAGACGGGATGAGAGAGATGTAAGAGAGAGAGGGGAGTGAAAGAGAGAGGGCTGAGAGAGAGAGATGTGAGAGAGAAGGTGTGAGAGAGAGATCAGGGTGGGAGAGACTGGGGTGAGAGAGAGGGGTGAGAGAGAAGCGGTGAGAGAGAGAGAGGTGTGTGAGAGAGAGGGGGTAAGAGAGAAAGGGGGGTGAGACTGAGACAGGCAGAGAAAGAGAAGGTGAGAGAGCGAGTGGGCTGAGAGAGAAAGGGGGCTGAGAGAGAGGGGGGCTGAGAGAGAGAGGGGGTAGGGAGAGAGGGGGTCAGAGAGCGGGGTGAGAGTGCGAACGGGCTGAGAGAGAAAGGGGGCTGAGAGAGAGAGGGAATAGGGAAAGAGGGGGTGAGAGAGAGAAGGTGAGAGAGAGGCGTGAGAGAGACGGGGTAAGAGAGAGGGGAAAGAGAGACAAGGTTGAGAGAGAGAGGGGTGAGAGAGAGGAGGTGTGAGAGAGAGGGGTGTAAGAGTGAGAGGGGGTGAGAGAGAGAGGTGTGAGAGAGAGGGGCTGAATGAGAGGGACTGAGAGGAGGGGTGAGAGAGGTGGTGAGAGACAAGGGGTGTGTGAGGTAGGTGTGAGAGAAAGAGGGTGTGAGAGAGGGGTGTGAGAGAGACAGGGTGATAGAGAGAGGGGTGAGAGACAGGTGGGTGAGAGAGAGAGAGGTAAGAGAGAGGGAGAGAGAGAGGCGTGAGTGAGAGAGAGAGGGGTGAGAGGAAGAGAAGGGTGAGGGAGAGAGAGGGGTGAGGCGATGGAGGGTGTGAGAGAGAGATCGGAGTGGAAGAGAGAGCGGGTGAGAAAGAGATGGGGATGAGAAAGAGAGAGACAGGCTGAGTTAGAGAGACAGGGGTGAGAGAGAGAGAGGGTGAGAGGGAGGTAAGAGAGAGAGATAGAGATGCGGTGAAAGAGAGAGAGGGGCTGAGAGAGAGAGAGCGCGTGAGAGAGAAAGGGGGTGAGATAGAGAGAGGGTAAAGAGAGAGAGAGGGTGGGAGAGAGAGTGTGAGAGAGAGACGCGTGTGAGACAGATCAGGGTGGGAGAGACTGGGGAGAGAGGGATGCGTGCTGAGAGAGAGAGAGGGCTGAGACAGAGGGGTGAGAGAGAGAGGGGTGAGAGAGACGGCAGAGAAAGAGAGGGTGAGAGAGAGAAGGTGTGAGAGAGGTGTGAGAGAGAGGGGGTAAGAGAGAGAGGGAAAGAAGGAGAAGGGTGAGAGGGTGAGACAGAGAGGGAAGATGAGAAAGATTGGGGTGGGGGAGAGAGTGGGGTGAGAAAGAGAAAGGGGGTGAGTGAGAGTGGGGAATAGAGAGGGGGTGTGAGAGAGGCGGAACAGAGAGAGGGGTGAGAGAGAGCAGTAAGAGAGAGAGGGGTGAGATAGAAAGGGTGAACGAGAGGGGTGTGAGAGAGAAAGGGGGTAGGAAAGAGAGAGTGAGTGAAAGAGAGAGAGCGTGTAAGTGAGAAAGAGATGGTGTGAGTAATAAAGAGAGAGCGGGTGAGAGAGGGGTGAGAGAGAGGGGTTGAGAGACAAGGGGTGATTGAGAGAGAGAAAGTGGGGAGGGGGTAAGAGAGAGAGTGGAGTGAGAAGGAGAGGGTGTGATTGAGAGAGTGGCTGAGAGAGAGGGGTGAGCGAGAGGGGTGAGAGGCGGAGGGGTTAGAGAGAGTGCGGGGTAAGAGAGAAAGGGTGTGAGAGGGGGTGAGAGAGAGGGGTGAGAGAGAGGGGAGAGAGAGAGGGTTTGAGAAAGAGAGAGGGCGTGAGAGATTGAGGGTGTGAGAGACTGAGGGGATGAGAGAGTGAGGGGGGTTGAGAGTGGGATGGTGAGAGAGAGGGGTGAGAGCGGGAGGGGTGAGAGAGGGGGTGAGAGAGAGGGGGGTTGAGAGAGAGAGGGGGTGGGGATGAGAGAGAGAGAGATAGGTTAGAGAGAGGGAGGTGGGAGAGAGAGAGGGGTGAGAGAGAGTGGGGTTGAGAGAGAGAGGGGTGGGGATGAGAGAGAGAGATAGGTTAGAGAGAGGGAGGTGGGAGAGAGAGGGGTGAGAGAGAGGGGTGAGAGAGTGAGGGGGGTTGAGAGAGGGGGCGGTGAGAGAGAGGGGGGTGAGAGATAGGTGGAGAGAGAGAGGGGTGAGCGAGAGGGGGGTGAGAAAGAGGGATTGAGAGAGAGGAGGTGAGAGAGTGTGGGTGTGAGAGAGTGAGGGGATGAGAGAGTGAGGGGGTTTGAGAGAGGGGGTGGTGAGACAGAAAGGGAGGGAGAGAGAGAGAGGGGTGAGAGCGCGAGGGGTGAGAGACAGGGGTTGAGAGAGAGAGGGGGTGAGAGAGAGAAGCGGTGTGAGAGAGATAAGCGGTGTGAGAGAGAGGGGTAAGAGAGAGGGATAAGAGAGAGACGGGGTGAGAGAGAGAGAGAGTGGTAAGAGAGAGAGGAGTGAGAGACAGAGGATAGAGAGAGGTGTGTGAGAGGGAAGGGAGAGTGAGAGAGAGGGGCTGAAAGAGTGGGCGTGAGAGAGAGGGAGTCAGAGAGAAGGGGTGAGAGAGAAGGGGTGAGAGAGAGAGAGACGTGAGCGATAGAGGGGTAAGAAATGGACGGATAGGAGAGAGAGAGGGTGAGAGAGAATGTGTGAGAGAGGGCTAAGAGAGAGAGCCGTAGGAGTGAGAGGGGGCGAGAGAGAGGGGGATGTGAGAGAGAGGGGGAGAGAGAGAAGGGTGAGAGAGAGCGGGGTCAGAGAGAGAGAGGGGTGAGTGAGAGAGAGAGGGGTGAGTTTGAGAGCTTGTGTGAGAGAAATCGAGATGAAAGAGAGAGCGGGTGTGAAAGAGAGAGGGGGTGAGAGAGAGACAGGCTGAAAGAGAGAGGGTGAAAGAGAGGGGTGAGAGAGAAGGGGTGAGAGAGAGGGGATGAGAGAGAGGAGATGAGAGAGCGGGTGTGAGAGAGAGAGGGGGTGAGAGAGAGGGGATGAGACAGAGAGAGACTGGCAAGAGAGAGAGAGGGGTGAGAGGGAGAGAAGGGTGAGGGAGAGAGGGGTGAGGGAGAGAGAGAGGGTGTGAGAGAGAGATCGGGGTGGAAGAGAGAGTGGGTGAGAAAGAGACGGGGGTGAGAGAGAGACAGGCTGAGTTAGAGAGACAAAGATGAGAGACAGAGGGTGAGAGAGAGAGGATGAGAGGGAGGTAAGAGAGAGAGAGGGTGAAAGAGAGAGAGGGGCTGAGAGAGAGAGGGCCCGAGAGAGAGGGGTGAGATAGAGATAGGGAAAAGAGAGAGAGAGGGGTGGGAGAGAGAGAGGGTGAGAGAGAGATGCATGTGAGAAGGTGTGTGAGAGAGATCAGGGTGGGAGAGACTGGGGAGAGAGGGAGGGGGCTGAGAGAGAGAGGGGTGAGAGAGAGCAGGATGTGAGAGAGAGTGGGGTGAGAGAGAGAGGGGTGTGAGAGAGAGGGGGTGTGAAAGAGAGGGGGTGTGAGAGAGAGAGGGGTGAGAGAGAGGCGTGTGAGAGAGAGGGGGTGTGAAAGAGAGAGGGGTGAGAGAGAGAGAGAGAGAGAGAGGGGTGAGAGAGAGAGGGGTGAGAGAGAGAGGGGGGCGTGAGAGATATCGGAGTGGAAGGGAGAGCGGGTGAGGAAGAGAGGTTGAGAGAGAAGTTGAGAGAGAGGCGTGAGAGAGAGGGGGTAAGAGAGAGGGGGAAAGAGGGATAAGGGTGAGAGGGTGAGACAGAGAGGGAGGATGAGAAAGATTGGGGTGGGGGAGAGAGCGGGTGAGAAAGAGAAAGGGGGTGAGTGATATTGGGGGAGAGAGGGGAGAGAGAGGGCGGTAGAGAGAGAGGAGTTGAGAGAGAAGGGGTGAGAGAGAGAGAGAGAGGGAGTGAGAAAGAGAGAGAGTGAGTGTCAAGAGAGAGCAGGTGAGAGAGAGGGGGTGTAACAGAGAGGGGTTGAGAGAGAGGGGGTGGGAGAGGGTGATGAGAGAGAGAGGTGTGAGAGAGTGAGAGGGGTGAGACAGAGGGGTGTGACAGAGAGAGGGGTGTAAGAGAGAGAGGGGTGAGAGAGAGAGTGGTAAGAGAGAGAGAGGAGTGAGAGACAGAGGATGAGAGAGAGGTGTGTGAGAGGGAAGGGAGAGTGAGAGAGGGGCTGAAAGAGTGGGTGTGAGAGAGAGGGAGTGAGAGAGAAGGGGTGAGAGAGAAGATGTGGGAGAGAGAGGGTGTGAGAGAGAAGTGAGAGAGAGAGGGGTAAGAAATGGACGGGTAGGAGAGAGAGAGGATGTGAGAGAGGGGGTGAGAGAGAGAGAGAGGGTGAGTGAGAGACAGGGTGAAAGCGAGGGGTGAGAGAGAAGGGGTGAGAGAGAGGGGATGAGAGAGAGAGGGGTGAGTTAGAGAGCTTGTGTGAGAGAAATCGGAGTGGAAGAGAGAGCGGGTGTGAAAGAGAGAGGGGGTGAGAGAGAGACAGGCTGAGAGAGAGACAGGGTGAAAGCGAGGGGTGAGAGAGAAGGGGTGAGAGAGAGGGGATGAGAGAGAGGAGGTGAGAAAGACGGGGTGAGAGAGAGGAGGTGAGAGAGAGGGGGTGAGAGAGAGGGTTAAGAGAGAGGGAGAGAGAGAGAGAGACGGGCAAGAGAGAGAGGGGTGAGAGGGAGAGAAGGGTGAGGGAGAGAGAGGGATGAGGGAGAGAGGGTGTGAGAAAGAGACGGGGGTGAGAGAGAGACAGGCTGAGTTAGAGAGACAAAGATGAGAGATAGAGGGTGAGAGAGAGAGGGTGAGAGGGAGGAAAGAGAGAGAGGGGTGAAAGAGAGAGAGGGGCTGAGAGAGAGAGGGCCTGAGAGAGAGGGGGTGAGATAGAGATAGGGGAAAGAGAGAGAGAGGGGTGGGAGAGAGAGAGGGTGAGAGAGAGAAGCATGTGAGAGAAGGTGTGTGAGAGATCAGGGTGGGAGAGATTGGGGAGAGAGGGAGGGGGCTGAGAGAGAGAGGGTGGAGAGAGGGGGTGAGAGAGAGGGGTGAGAGAGAGAGGGGTGTGAGAGAGAGGGGTGAGAGAGAGGGGTGTGTGAGAGAGCAGGGGTGTGAGAGAGAGGGGGTGTGTGAGAGAGAGAGGGGTGAGAGAGGGGGTGTGAGAGAGAGAGGGGTGAAAGAGAGAGGGGTGTGAGAGAGGGGGTGTGAGAGAGAGTGGTGAGAGAGAGTGGTAAGAGAGGGGGTGTGAGAGAGATCGGAGTGGAAGGGAGAGGGGGTGAGGAAGAGAGAGGGGTGAGAGAGAGACAGGCAGAGAAAGAGAGGGTGAGAGAGAGAAGGTGAGAGAGAGGTGTGAGAGAGAGGGGGTAAGAGAGAGAGGGGGAAAGCGGGATAAGGGTGAGAGGGTGAGACAGAGAAGGAGGATGAGAAAGATTGGGGTGGGGGAGAGCGCGGGTGAGAAAGAGAAAGGGGGTGAGTGATAGTGGGGGAGAGAGGGGAGAGAGAAGGCGGGAGAGAGAGGAGTTGAGATAGAAGGGGTGAGAGAGAGAGGGGGTGAGAAAGAGAGAGAGAGAGTGAAAAAGATAGAGAGTGGAAGTGAGAAAGAGAGAGAGTGAGTGACAAAGAGAGAGCAGGTGAGAGAGATGGGGTGTAACAGAGAGGGGGTGAGAGAGAGGGGGTGGGAGAGGGGGATGAGTGAGAGAGGTGTGAGAGAGTGAGAGGGGTGAGAGAGAGGGGTGTGACAGAGAGAGGGGTGTAAGAGAGAGAGGGGTGAGAGAGAAAGGGTGAGAGAGATGTGTGTGAGAGAGAGAGGGTTAAGAGGGAGAGGGGTTAGTGAGAGAGGGGTTAGAGAGAGAGAGGGTAAGAGAGAGAGAGAAAGGTGTGAGAGAGAGAAGGGGGTGAGAGAGAGGGTGAGAGAGAGAGGTGTGTGAGAGAGACAGAGGGTTGAGAGAGAGCTCTGTGAGAGAAGTGGGGTGTGAGAGAAAGAAGGGCTGAAAGAGAGAGAGACGTGTGAGAGAGAGGGGGTGAGAGGGAGAGGTAAGAGAGAGAGAGAGGGGGTGAAAGACAGTGAGAGGGTGAGAGAGAGAGGGTCTGAGAGAGAGAGGGGGTGAGATAGAGAGAGGTGTAAGAGAGAGAGGCGTGAGAGAGAAGGTGAGTGAGAGAGATCAGGTTGGGAGAGACTGGGTATAGCAAGAGGATTCTGAGAGAGAGTGGTGTGTGTGAGAGAGAGAGAGATCGGAGTGGAAGAGAGCAGGTGAGAAAGAGAGAGGGGGTGAGAGAAAGAAACGTGAGAGGGAGGCATGAGAGAGAGGGGGTAAGAGAGTGAGAGGGCTAAGAAAGAGAGGGTGTGGGAGAGTGAGAGAGGGGAGAGAGAGAGGGGAGACAGATAGAGCGAGGTGAGGGAGAGAGGGGGTGAGAGAGTGAGGGGTGAGAGAGAGGGGGTAAGAGAGAGGGCGTACGAGAGAGAGGGGTGTGAGAGTGAGGGGGATGAGAGAAGGGGTGTGTGAGAAAGAGGGGTGAAAGAGAGGGGTGTGTGACAGAGAGGGGATGAGAGAGAGGGTGTGAGAGGGAGGGGATGACAGATAGAGCGGGGTGAGGGAGAGAGGGGGTGAGAGAGAGAGAGAAGGGTGAGAGAGAGAGGGGTGTGAGAGTGAGGGGGGTGAGAGAGGGGGTGCGTGAGAAAGAGGGGTGAAAGAGAGGGGTGTGTGACAGAGAGGGGATGAGAGAGAGGGGGTGAGAGGGAGTAGAGAGAGAGGGGTGAGAGGGAGTAGAGAGAGAGGGGAAGTGAGAGAGAGGGGGTGAGGGAGAGGGGTGTGTGAGGGAGAGAGGGGTGTGAGAGAGAGGGGTGTGAGAGAGAGGGGTGAGAGAGAGAGGGGTGAGAGAGAGAGGGGTGAGAGAGAGAGGGGTGAGAGAGAGAGGGGTGAGAGAGAGACGGGCGAGAGAGAGAGGGGGCCTGAGAGAGAGGGTATGAGAGAGAAGGGGGTGAGAGAGAAGGGGGTGAGAGAGAAAGGGTGAGAGAGATAGAGGGGTAAGAGAGTGAGAGGGGGTGGAAGAGATAGCCTGAGAGAGGGGGATGAGAGTGGCAGTGAGAGAGAAGTGGTGAGAGAGAGAGAGTGTGTGAGAGAGAGGGGGGTAAGAGAGAGGGGTGAGAGAGAGAGGGACTGTGAGAGAGATCAGGGTGGGAGAGACTGGGGAAAGAGAGAGGGGCTGAGAGAGAGAAGGGCTGCCAAAGAGAGGGAGAGAGAAGGCGTGAGAGAGAGAGGCTGAGAGAGAGAGGTGTGAGAGAGGAAGAGACGGGTTAGAGAGAGAAGATTGAGAGAGGGGTGACAGATAGAGGGGTGAAAGAGAGAGAGGAGTGAGGGAGCGAGGGGGTGTGAGAGAGATAGGGGGTGAGAGAGAGAGACAGGCTGACAGAGAGAGAGGGTGAGAGAGAGAAGCGGTGTGAGAGAGAGAGGGGTAAGAGAGAGAGAGAGGGTGAGAGAGAGAGAAGGGTGTGACACAAAGAGAGGTTGAGAGAGAGGGTGCTAGAGAGAGAGAGAGGGCCTGAGATAGAGGGTGTGAGAGAGAGTAGGTGAGAGAGAAGGGGTAAGAGAGAAAGGGGTGAGAGAGAGGGTGAGAGAGAGAGAGGTGTGTGAGAGAGAGGGGTGAGAGAGAGGGGGGCTGAAAGAGAGGGCCTGAGAGAGAGGGTGTGAAAGAAAGTAGGAGAGAGAGAAGGGGTGAGAGAGAAAGGGGTGAGAGAGAGGGTGTAAGAGAGAGAGAGGGTGTGAGAGAGGGGGGTGAGAGAGAGAGAGGGGGGCTGAAAGAGAGGGGGTGAGAGAGGGTGCAAGAGAGATGGGGTGAGAGAGAGAGGGTGAGAGTGAGGTGAGAGAGAGAGGGGTGAGAGAGAGAGGGGTGTGTGTGAGAGAGAGGGGGGTGAGAGTGAGAGAGGGGTGAGAGAGAGAGAGAAGTGGTGTGAGAGAAGCGCTGAGGGAGAGTGAGAGAGACGTGTGAGAAGAGAGAGGGGTAAGAGAGAGAGGGGTGAGAGAGAGGGTGTGTGTGTGTGAGAGAAGGGATAAGAGAGAGAGGGTGAGAGCGAGAGGAGTGAGAGTGAGAGAAGGCTGAGAGAGAGAGAAGCGGTGTGAGAGAGAAGCGCTGAGGGAGAGAGAGAGAGAGGGGTGAGATAGAGAGAGGAGTGATAGATAGAGAGGACCACATCGGCTGTGTCCCTAACTGCACTCACCATGATATATCTCGGAATACCGGTGGTTAGGATTGCAGGCTGTAACAGATGGGTACGGTCATGGTGAATAATACCTAGACACACCCCCAGGGGCTGGAAGGTAGATGGAACTCCCCGGGTGATCACCTTTAGTTTCATTCATTTGCAGCGTTTGAGTGTTCCTGACTGGGCCCAGTATTGATTGCCTGTCCGTAGCTGCTCGGGAGCTGGTTTTGGTGGTGAGCTGCCTCCTTGAACTGTTGCAGGTGGTGGACCCACAATGTCCTTAGGGAGGGAATTCCAGGAGTTTGAGCGAGCAGGTCTCATTCCCTTGCATTTATTCTGCTCACTGGATGTTGGCTATGCATCACAATTCTGTATGGATTCTCAGAACGGAATATGTTTTGTCGAAACAGTTACAAGTGCCACAGTCGCTCAGTGGTTAGCACTGTTACCTCACAGCGCCAGAGACCTGGGTTTGATTCCACTCCTGAGCGACTGTCTGTGTGGTGTTTGTACATTCTCCCTGCATCTGCACATTTTTGACAGCTTGCCCATAGTGTCGAGGGATATTCAGGTTAGCTGGAATAGCCATGGGAAATGCAGGGTTTCAGGGATATCATCAGGGGATGGATCTGAGTTGCATTCTCTTCAGAGGGTCATTGTGGACTCGATGGGCTGAAGGGCCTGTTTCTGCTCTGTAGGGATTCAATGATATCACTTATCAGCCATAGGACAATCGGTTTGACCAATGTACAAAATGGCTTTCGCTCAAACATCAGGCTACTCTGACAACAAACATAACCAGCTTTTAAAATTAGGTTTGTAATTCATTGTATAAGCTTCTTTCCATTCTAAAGACTGGGTGGGGGAGGGGGAATGGGTGAAATGTTGCGGCCTCCTTGCTAAAACACAGATAGACAGCCAAGAGATGCTGGGTATATTGGACAAGTTATACTCCCAAACCACAAAAGCCAGACACCAGCCAGATGGTTATCCCATCAGCATAATGTCAAAGGCAGCAGGTCCCCTGGGCAGACATATCCCTAACAACGTCTCCACCAAACAAAGGAGGGCCCAGATAGGAAGGCACCGGGTCCTGCTACACAAAGAAACTAACAGGAACAAGCCATCCAAATGATCAGCAACACTTCAAACTATTAACGGATTCTCCGAATTGGCCAGAAGTATAGAAAGTTCTGGGAAACCATCCAGAAATGAACCAAAACCAGGGATCACCTGCAGACTGATCTCTTGAATTTTCTGGAGGCTTTCTGAGGTGACCAACATGGCAAGGGACAGAGACCAGCTCACCATCCAGAGAGAGGGAGAGAGAGAGGGAGCGAGACAAGCTGAAGGAATCCCCAGGAGCATGGGAGAGAGGGGGTGTTAAAAACCATTGAGAGAGAGGGAGCTGGAACCACCTGGAATACTGAGTGTCACCCCTTCAGTCTGTCCATGCTTCAACGCCTGTTTCTCTCAGTCTGACTTCCCCTTCTCTCTTTGTCCTTCTCTCTCCCTGTCTGTCTCTTTCTCTCAATCTGCCTTTCTCTCACACCCTCCCTCTCACTGTCTGTCTCTGGCCCATCTTTCTCTCATCCCCCTTCTCCATCCCCACTCTCTCTACCTCTCTCTCTTTTTCTCACCCTCCCTTTCTCTTTTTCTTTATTTCAGACCTGAAAGTGCTCACCTAATTTTGAACCCCCTAAAAACAATTGCCCATCAATTTCACTCTCCTCCCAAATTTATTCCCTTCCCCAAATACCTTCCCTCCAAAATACCTACCACACCAACTGTGCCCCCCTCAAATATTTTGCTGCCTCCCAACATTGCTGTGAGACCCATTCCCTGGGGCAGAGGGAGTTGAGTGGAAAAGTGTGGAGCTGGAAAAGCCCAGCAGGTCAGGCCTGAACCATTGACTCTCCTGGCTGACCTGCTGGGCTTCTCCAGCTCCTCACTTTGTAACTCTGACTCTCCAACATCTGCAGTCCTCACTTTCTCACACCGGTAAATGAGTCTGGGTTGACTGACCTGTGACTTATTTTAATGTACAGCAAGATCCCAGCCCGAGAATTACAGAAGGTTTGCATCACAGATGGAGTCCTTTCTGCCCATCATCCCCCTGCCCCATTAAATGATCCTGGTTCGGTTCAGGATCCTCAGGATTGGCCCCTGAATGGCCTCATTGACTATCCTTCGTGTGAAGACCTCTTCTCCACCCTGTCTCAGACTTTGCATCACATGCTATCCCTCCCTCCATCTCTCTATGACAACAGCCCCTCCTTTCTCCACCAACCCCAAAACCCCATCAAACCCTCCCCCTGTCTCTGGCTGTCCCACTCCCTCCGTGTCTCCCACTCTCCCCCTTCCCATGCAGACTTACAGCCCCTGGGCTGGAGGACATAGTGCAGAGACTAACTCGCCTTTTGACACTGACTGCTGTAATGCACAGCAAGATCCCACTCTGAAACCATCGCCAAGTACACACACTGTCCTTCTCCCTCCATATATGTCCTTCTCACTCTCTCTCTCTCTCCCTGTCTCTCTCACTCTGTCCTTTTCTCACTCCACCTCCCTGACTCTCACTGCCCATTTCTCTCTCTCCACTTTCTCCATCTCCACTCTCTCCATGTCTCTCTTTTTGTCACTCTCCCTTTCTCTTTCTCTTTTTCTCTTTTTCAGACGCACTCAGAAAAGTACTTCATGTTCCTTCCATTCACCCCCTCCCCACAGTCGGGTTAAATCCTGGGATAGACGAGGCAATGAGGCAAACTCTTCCCAATGCCCCTTCCCCAGTCACTGGGACAGAGCAGAGGGGTCCAGGGAGAAAGAGGGAGAGAAACTACCGGAGAGAAAGAGAGATGGACGGACAGACAGCGTGAGGGAGGGAGAGAACAAGACAAAAACAGGCGGGGGGGGGGGGTGAAGGGGAGAGGAAGTGAGAAGAACTGAGAGAGAGCAGGACAGAGAGAGACAGAGAGAGAGAGAGTGAAACTCCAAGAAGAGAAATACAATGTCAGACAGATACAAGGCGAAAATGGGGAGAGAAAGGCAGGGAGAGAAGTTCAGGCAGACAGCAAGACGGAAATCCCAGGGAGAGAGATAGGACAGAGAGAGAGAGAGAGAGAGAGAGAGAGAGGAGCTGGAGCAGCAGAGAGGTAGAGCTGAGAGAGTGGGGTGGTGGTGGGGGCTGTGATGTGGCTAGAGTGATGTACAGACAGGAATAGCAAGATCCCACAGAGCTGTCAGACAGATGCAGAGAGAGATTTGCAGAACACTGGGAAATGTACATTGGACAGAGATGTGAAGGATGTTGAGAGATAGGGATTGAAGGAAAGATGTGGGAGAGAGAACTGGGAACACAGAAATAGACACGAGAGCTGCAGAGAGAGAGGGAAGCAGTGAAATCTGTGGGATCAGATCCCTTTCTAGCATTTTGCTCCTTTGTCTCTCCCCGTTCCCACAGACAGCCTGAATCCCACTGTGTGTGTTTGTGTGTGTGTGTGTATATATGTGTGTGTGTGTGTGTCTGTGTGCGTGTATGTCTCTGTGTGTGTGTGTGTGTGTGCGTGCGTGGTATGTGTGTGTGAGTGTGTGTGTCTGTGTTTGTGTCTGTGTGTCTGCGTGTGTGTGTGTCTGTGTCTGTGTGCGTCTGTGTGTGTGTGTGTGTGTGTCTGTGTCTGTGTCTGTGTGTGTCTGTGTCTGTGTGTGTGTGTGTTTGTATGTGTCTGTGTGTGTGTGTGGGTGTGTCTGTGTGTGTGTGTGTCCGTGTGTGTGTGTGTGTGTCTGTGTCTGTGTGTGTGTGTCCGTGTCCGTGTGTGTGTCTGTGTGTGTGTGCGTCCGTCCGTGTGTGTGTCCGTGTGTGTGTGTGTCTGTGTGTCTGTGTGTGTGTGGGTGTGTCTGTGTGTGTGTGGGTGTGTCTGTGTGTGTGTGTGGGTGTGTCTGTGTGTGTGTGTCCGTGTGTGTGTGTGTCTGTGTGTCTGTGTGTGTGTGTGTGTGTCTGTGTGTGTGTGTCTGTGTGTGTGTCTGTGTGTGTGTGTCTGTGTCTGTGTGTGTGTCTGTGTCTGTGTCTGTGTCTGTGCGTGTGTGTGTCCGTGTGTGTGTGTGCTTTCGTCTGATGATTCCTCATGGCAGAATAATTTGATTCTCTGTCTCTGTATTGTCCTAGTTTCAGCTCCCAAATGGATTGTTGAATCATCCACGATCCTATTGAATACCAGAGCAGGCTCGAGGGGCTGGATGGTCTGCTGTTCCTATTTTGGATGGTCTTATGTTCTTAACACTACCTCCAAGCTCTTGGCCCCCACACTGGAGGTTAGGACGACACAAGGGCCTGATCTGTAGAGTGCTGCCCTCTTCCATGAGTCTCGGAGGGAACCAGCCTGATTTGGATTGGAGTTGCAGCCTCTCAGTGAGAAGTGAAATCTCCTTGAGGTTCCCCTCAGTCTCTCACTGTAAGGTGGAGCAGGCCAGTCTCGGGGAAGCAAACAGCAGGCCAGATGTGCTCTGTCCCTCCAGCTCCATTTCAGACGGCCAGATGGGAGGGGCTTGTTTCCTTCATCAGCTTCCCGTGCTCTCCCTTCTGGGTTAGGGTGGGGCCGAATGGCCTTGCTCCTGCTCCTATTGAGGTGCAGGCTGGCTATGAGTGGGTTATACAGGGCATGCCCCTGGAGTGAGGTTGGTTAGCTCAGTTGGCTGGGCAGTTAGCTTAACACACTAGCTAGAGTTACTCTGAAGGACTCTCCTTCCCAACCTCTCCCCTCAGCTGGGCCATGGTGACCCTCTGTTTACATCCCCACCAGATACCGCTCTGTAATGAGGAACTGTCCCATGCTCTGGTAAGGCTATGGTGACATTACATTGGTTTGTACCTGGAGCATTGTGTGCAGGACTAGTCACTGCATTGCCAGAGGGATGTTAGTGTGTGGGGAAGGTTTACTGGATGAATCCCCACTGGAATGAACAGCACTCTCTTTCCCCCAGTTAAGTCACTCTTACAGCTTTTGTGTCTTTGAAGACACAAGGACCAATTCATCTGAAACAGCAGCTGGATTTTATATTCACGGGCACCCAATAAGATTGGCTCGTTTACATAGACACACACACTCCCTCAAACACAAACACAGACACACTCTTACAAACACATACACACAGGCACAACTCCCTCACACACACATACACACACAAGCACACACTTTCTCTCTCACACATACACGCACAGACATACGCTCCCTCAAATACACACATGGACACGCTCTCTCACACATACATGCAGACACACACTCTCTCTCTCACAGAAACACTCTCTCACACACACAGACACTCTCTCTCATGCACACAGACACACACTCTCTCTCACACAGACACGCACTCTCTCTCACACACACACATACACACACGCTCTCTCATTTACACTCACACACACATTCTTATTCTCTCACACACCTACTCACTCTCACGCACATAGACACACTCTCTCTCTCACACACACTCTCTGTCTCTCACACACACACTCTCTCTCACACACATACACACAGACAGACACATGATCCCTCAAACACACACAGACACATTCTCTCACACACAAACATAAACACGCAGTTACTCTCTCTCACACACATACACACGCTGACACACGCTCCCTGAAACACACATAGACACACTCTTTCTCACACACACACTCTCTGTCTCTCTCACACACACTCTCTCACACACATGCACACAGACAGACACACGATCCCACAAACACACACAGACACTCTTTCTCACACACACAAAAACACACAGTTACACTCTCTCTCACACACACATACACACGCAGACACACACTCCATCAAATACACGTAGACACACTCTCACACACATGCACACATACACACACTCTCTCACACACACATACACACTCTCTAGCACACAAGACAAACTGTCATACACACACATAGACACACAGATACATTCTCTCACACACAGACACACTCTCTCACACACATACACACACATACACACTCTCTCACATACACCCTCACTCACACACATGCACACAGAGACACACACAACGTCAAATACACACACAGCCACACACTCTCACATGAAGAAGCACTTTCCCTCTCACGCACACATATACAGACACGCAGAGATACACATGCATCCACTCTTTCACACACACAAACACGGACATACTGTCTCTCTCTCTCTGACTGTTTCTCTACCTCAGATAGTTCTCCCTCAGTACCTCAGAGAGTGCTTCCTCAATATCTCAGAAAATGCTCCCTCAGTACCTCAGAGAGTGCTCCCTCAATACCTCAGAAAGTGCTCCCTCAGTACCTCAGAAAGTGCTTCCTCAATAACTCAGAAAGTGCTTCCTCAATACCTCAGATAGTACTCCCTCAATACCTCAGAAAGTGCTCCCTCAATACCTCAGAAAGTGCTCCATCAGTACCTCAGAAAGTGCTTCCTCAATACCTCAGAAAGTGATTTTTTTTAGATTAGATTACATTACAGTGTGGAAACAGGCCCTTCAGCCCAACAAGTCCACACCGACCCGCCGAAGCGAACCCACCCATACCCCTACATTTACCCCTTACCTAACACTACGGGAAATTTAGTATGGCCAATTCACCTGACCCTGCACATCTTTGAACTGTGGGATGAAACCGGAGCACCCGGAAGAAACCCACGCAGACACAGGGAGAATGTGCAAACTCCACACAGTCAGTCGCCTGAGGCGGGAATTGAACCCGGGTCTCAGGCGCTGCGAGGCAACAGTGCTAACCACTGTGCCACCGTGCCGCCCACAAGTGCTTCCTCAATACCTCAGAAATTGCTCCCTGAGTACCTTAGATAGTACACCCTCAATACCTCAGAAAGTGCTCTCTCAATACCTCAGAAATTGCTTCCTCAATACCTCAGATAGTGTTCCCTCAATACCTCAGAAAGTGCATCTTCAATACCTCAGAAAGTGCTCACTCAATACCTCAGATAGTGCTCCCTGAATACCTCAGGTAGTGCTCCCTCAATGCCTCAGATAGTTCCACCTCAATACCTCAGGAAGTGCTCCCTCAGAACCTCAGAAAGTGCTCCTTCAATAACTCAGAAAGTGCTTCATCAATACCTCAGAAAGTGCACCCTCACAACCTCAGATAGTTCTCCCTCAGTACCTCAGATAGTGCTCCCACAGTACCTCAGATAGTACTCCCTCAGAACCTCAGATAGTTCTCGCTCAGTACCACAGAAAGTACTCCCTCAATACCTCAGCAAGTGCTCCCTCAGTACCTCAGACATTGCTCACTCAATGCCTCAGATAGTGCTCCCTTAATATCTCAGAAAGTGCTCTCTCAGTACCTCAGGTACATCTGCCTCAGTACCTCAGATAGTTCTCCCTAAATACTTCAGAAAGTGCTCCCTTAATACCTCAGAAAGTGCACCCTCAATACCTCAGAAAGTGCTCCCTCAATAGCTCAGAAAGTGCACCCTCAGTACCTCAGATAGTGCTCCCTCAATACCTCAGAAAGTGCTCCCTCAATAGCTCAGAAAGTGCTCCCCCAGTACCTCAGATAGTGCTCCCTCAATACCTCAGAAAGTGCTCCCTCATTACCTCAGAAAGTGCTCCATCAATACCTCAGAAAGTGCTCCATCAGTACCTCAGAGTGTGCTTCCTCAATACCTCAGAACTTGCTCCCTCAGTACCTCAGATAGGGCTCCCTCAATACCTCAGAAAGTGCTTCCTCAATACGTCAGAAAGTGCTTCCTCAATACCTCAGATAGTGGTCCCTCAATACCTCAGAACGTGCTCCCTCAATACTTCAGAAAGTGGTCCCTCAGTACCTCAGATAGTTCTCCCTCAGTACCTCAAAAAGCGCTCCCTCAGTACCTCAGATAGTGCTTCCTCAGTACCTCAGAAGGTGCTCCCTCAATACCTCAGATAGTGCTTCCTCAGTACCTCAGAAAGTGCTCCCTCAATACCTCAGGTAGTTCTCCCTCAATACATCGAAAGTGCTCCTTCAATACCTCAGAGAGTGTTCCATCACTACCTCAGAAAGTGCTCCCTCAATACCTCAGAAAGTGCTCCATCAATACCTCAGATAGTTCTCCATCAGTACCTCTGATAGTGCTTCCTCAGTACGTCAGATAGTGCTCCCTCAATACCTCAGAAAGTGCTACCTGAATACCTCAGAAAGTGCTCCATCAATACCTCAGAGAGGGCTCCCTCAATACCAAAGATAGCTCTCCTTCAATACCTCAGATAGTTCTCCCTCAAAACCTCTGAAAGTGCTCGCTCAATAACTCAGATAGTTCTATCTCAATACCTCAGATAGTGCTCCTCAATACCTCAGATAGTTCTCCCTCAATACCTCAGATAGTGCTCCCTCAGTACCACAGATAGTTCTCCCACAATACCTCTGAAAGTGCTCCCTCAATACCTCAGATAATTCTCCCTCAATGCCTCAGATAGTGCTCCCACAAAACCTCAATACCAAAGATAGCTCTCCTTCAATACCTCAGATAGTTCTCCCTCAAAACCTCTGAAAGTGCTCGCTCAATAACTCAGATAGTTCTATCTCAATACCTCAGATAGTTCTCCCTCAATACCTCAGATAGTGCTCCCTCAGTACCACAGATAGTACTCCCTCAATACCTCTGAAAGTGCTCCCTCAATACCTCAGATAATTCTCCCTCAATGCCTCAGTTAGTGCTCCCACAATACCTCAGATAGTTCTCCCTCAATACCTCAGATAGTGCTCTCGCAGTACCTCAGAAAGTGCTCCCTGAATACCTCAGAAAGTGATCCCTCACTACCTCAGATAGTACTCACTCAGAACCTCAGCTAGTGCTTCCTCAGTACGTCAGAAAGTGCTCCCTCAATACCTCAGAAACTGCTCCCTCAGTACCTCAGATAGTTCTTCCTCAGTACCTCAAATAGTCCTCACTCAGTACCTCAGAAAGTGCTCTCTAAATACCTCAGAAAGTGCTCCCTCAGTACCTCAGATTTTGCAACCTCAATGCCTCAGATAGTGCTCCCTTAATACCTCAGAAAGTGCTCCCTCAGTACCTCAGATAGTTCTCCCTCAGTACCTCAGATAGTTCTCCCTCAGTACCTCAGATAGTTCTCCCTCAATACCTCAGAAAGTGCTCCCTCAGTAACTCAGAGAGTGCTTCCTCAATACCTCAGAACTTGTTCCCTCAATACCACAGATAGTGCTTCCTCAGTACCTCAGAAAGTGCTCCCTCAATACCTCAGGTAGTTCTCCCTCAATACCTCGAAAATGCTCCCTCAATACCTCAGAGAGTGTTCCATCAGTACCTCAGAAAGTGCTCCCTCAAGACCTTAGATAGTGCTCCCTCAATACCTCAGAAAGTGTCCCCTCAATACCTCAGGAAGTGCTCACTCAGAACCTCAGAAAGTGCTCTCTCAATACCTCAGAAAATGCTTCCTCAATACCTCAGATAGTGCTCCCTCAATAACTCAGAAAGTGTTTCCTCAATACCTCAGAAATTGCTCCCACACAACCTCAGATAGTTCTCCCTCAGTACCTCAGATAGTGCTCCCTCAATAACTCAGAAAGCCCTCCCTCAGGACCTCAGATACTTTTCCCTCAGGACCTAAGATAGTACTGCCTCAGTACCTCAGAAAGTGCTCCCTCTATACTTCAGAAAGTGCTCCCTCAGTACCTCAGATAGTGCTCCCTCAATACCTCGAGGAGAAAGTGAGGTCTGCAGATGCTGGAGATCCAAGTTGAAACTTTATTGCTGGAACAGCACAGCAGGTCAGGCAGCATCCAGGGAACAGGAGATTCGACGTTTCGGGCACAGGCCCTTCTTCAGGAATGAAGAAGGGCCTGTGCCCGAAACGTCGAATCTCCTGTTCCCTGGATGCTGCCTGACCTGCTGTGCTGTTCCAGCAATAAAGTTTCAACTCCCTCAATACCTCAGAAAGTGCTCCCTCAATACGTCAGAAAGCGCTTCCTCAATACCTCAGATAGTGGTCCCTCAATACCTCAGAAAGTGCACCCTCAATACTTCAGAAAGTGGTCCCTCAGTACCTCAGATAGTTCTCCTTCAGTACCTCAAAAAGCCCCCACTCAGTACCTCAGATAGTGCTTCCTCAGTACCTCAGAAGGTGCTCCCTCAATACCTCAGATAGTGCTTCCTCAGTACCTCAGAAAGTGCTCCCTCAATACCTCAGAGAGTGTTCCATCACTACCTCAGAAAGTGCTCCGTCAATGCCTCAGAAAGTGCTCCATCAATACCTCAGTACCTCTGACAGTGCTTCCTCAGTACGTTAGATAGTGCTCCCTCAATACCTCAGAAAGATCCCCTCAGCACCTCAGAAAGTGCTACCTGAATACCTCAGAAAGTGCTCCATCAATACCTCAGAGAGGGCTCCCTCAATAGCAAAGATAGCTCTCCTTCAATACCTCAGATAGTTCTGCCTCAAAACCTCTGAAAGTGCTCGCTCAATACCTCAGATAATTCTCCCTCAATGCCTCAGATAGTGCTCCCACAATACCTCAGATAGTTCTCCCTCAATACCTCAGATAGTGCTCTCGCAGTACCTCCGAAAGTGCTCCCTCAATACCTCAGAAAGTGATCCCTCACAACCTCAGATAGCACTCACTCAGAACCTCAGCTAGTGCTTCCTCTGTACGTCAGAAAGTGCTCCCTCAATACCTCAGAAACTGCTCCCTTAGTACCTCAGATATTTCTCACATAATGCTTCAGATTGTGCTCCCTTAATACCTCAGAAAGTGCTCCCTCAGTACCTCAGATAGTTCTCCCTCACTACCTCAAATAGTCCTCACTCAGTACCTCAGAAAGTGCTCTCTAAATACCTCAGAAAGTGCTCCCTCAGTACCTCAGATATTGCTATCTCAATGCCTCAGATAGTGCTCCCATAATACCTCAGAAAGTGCTCCCTCAGTACCTCAGATAGTTCTCCCTCAATACCTCAGATAGTTCTCCCTCAATACCTCAGATAGTGCTCTCGTAGTACCTCAGAAAGTGCTCCCTCAATACCTCAGAAAGTGATCCCTCACAACCTCAGATACTACTCACTCAGAACCACAGCTAGTGCTTCCTCTGTTCGTCAGAAACTGCTCCCTCAATACCTCAGAAACTGCTCCCTTAGTACCTCAGATATTACTCCCTCAATGACTCAGATTGTGCTCCCTTAATAACTCAGAAAGTGCTCCCTCAGTACCTCAGATAGTTCTCCCTCAGTACCTCAAAAAGTCCTCACTCAGTCCCTCAGAAAGTGCTCTGTTAATACCTCAGAAAGTGCTCCCACAGTACCTCAGATATTGCTACCTCAATGCCTCAGATAGTGCTCCCATAATACCTCAGAAAGTGCTCCCTCAGTACCTCAGAGAGGGCTCCCTCAGTACCTCTGATAGTGCTTCCTCAGTACGTCAGATAGTGCTCCCTCAATACCTCAGAAAGATCCCCTCAGCACCTCAGAAAGTGCTACCTGAATACCTCAGAAAGTGCTCCATCAATACCTCAGAGAGGGCTCCCTCAATACCAAAGATAGCTCTCCTTCAATACCTCAGATAGTTCTGCCTCAAAACCTCTGAAAGTGCTCGCTCAATAACTCAGATAGTTCTATCTCAATACCTCAGATAGTGCTCCTCAATACCTCAGATAGTTCTCCCTCAATACCTCAGATAGTGCTCCCTCAGTACCACAGATAGTTCTCCCACAATACCTCTGAAAGTGCTCCCTCAATACCTCAGATAATTCTCCCTCAATGCCTCAGATAGTGCTCCCACAAAACCTCAGATAGTTCCCCCTCAATACCTCAGATAGTGCTCTCGCAGTACTTCAGAAAGTGCTCCCTCAATACCTCAGAAAGTGATCCCTCACAACCTCAGATAGCACTCACTCAGAACCTCAGCTAGTGCTTCCTCTGTACGTCAGAAAGTGCTCCATCAATACCTCAGATAGTTCTCCCTCAGTACCTCAGAGTGTGCTTCCTCAATACTTCAGAACTTCCTCCCTTAGTACCTCAGATAGTGCTCCCTCAATACCTCAGAAAGTGCTTACTCAGTACCTCAGAAAGAGCTTCCTCAATAACTCAGAAAGTGCTTCCTCAATACCTCAGATAGTGCTCCCTCAAAACCTCAGAAAGTGCTCCCTCAATACCTCAGAAAGTGTCCCCTCAATACCTCAGGAAGTGCTCCCTCAGAACCTCAGAAAGTGCTCCCTCAATACCTCAGAAAATGCTTCCTCAATACCTCAGATAGTGCTCCCTCAACAACTCAGAATTTGCTCCCACACTACCTCAGATAGTTCTCCCTCAGTACCTCAGATAGTGCTGCCTCAATAACTCAAAAAGTGCTCCCTCAGTACCTCAGATACTTCTCCCTCAACACCTCAGAAAGTTTTCCCTCAGTACCTCAGATAATTCTCCCTCAGAACCGAAGATAGTACTCCCTCAGTACCTCCGAAAGTGCTCCCTCAATACTTCAGAAAGTGATCACTCAGTACCTCAGATATTTCTCCCTCAGGACCTAAGATAGTACTCCCTCAGTACCTCAGATAGTTCTCCCTCAGTACTTCAGATAGTTCTCCCTCAGTACCTCAGGTAGTGCTCGCTCAATACCTCAGAAAGTGCTCCCTCAATTCCTCTGATAGTTCTCCCTCAATACCTCTGAAAGTGCTCCCTCAATACCTAAGATAGTTCTCCCTCAATACCTCAGATAGTGCTCCCTCAATACCTCAGATAGTGCTCCCTCAATACCTCAGATAGTTCTCCCTCAATACCTCTGAAAGTGCTCCCGCAGTACCTCAGAAAGTGCTCCCTCAGTACCTCAGAAAGTGCTCCCTCAGTACCCCAGATAGTACTCCCTCAGAACCTCAGGTAGTTCTCGCTCAGTACCTCAGATAGTGCTCCCTCAGTACCTCAGACATTGCCCCCTCAATGCCTCAGATAGTGCTCCTTTAATACCTCAGAAAGTGCTCCCTCAGTAACTCAGGAAATTCTGCCTCAGTACCTCAGATAGTTCTCCCTAAATACCTCAGAAAGTGCTCCCTCAATACCTCAGAAAGTGCTTCCTCAATACAACAGATTGTGTTCCCGCAATACCTCAGAAAGTGCTTCCACAATAGCTCAGAAAGTGCTCCCTCAGTACTTCAGATAGTGCTCCCTCAATACCTCAGAAAGTGCTCCATTAATACCTCAGATAGTTCTCCCTCAGTACCTCAGAGTGTGCTTCTTCAATACCTCAGAACTTGCTCCCTCAGTACCTCAGATAGGGCTCCCTCAATATCTCAGGAAGTGCTCCCTCAGTACCTCATGAAGTGCTTCCTCAATACCTCAGATAGTACTTCCTCAATACCTCAGAAAGTGTTTCCACAATACCGCAGAAAGTGCTCCCTCAATACCTCAGAAAGTGCTCCCTCAGTACCTCAAATAGTGCTCGCTCAATACCTCAGAAGGTGCTCCCTCAATACGTCAGAAAGTGCTTCCGCAATACCTCAGATAGTGGTCCCTCAATACCTCAAAAAGTGCTCCCTCAGTACCTCAGATAGTGCTTCCTCAGTACCTCAGAAGGTGCCCCCTCAATACCTCAGATAGTGCTTCCTCAGTACCTCAGGAAGTGCTCCCTCAATACCTCAGAAAGTGCTCCATCAATACCTCAGATAGTGCTTCCTCAGTACCTCAGACGGTGCTCCCTCCATACCTCAGAAAGTGCTCCCTCAATACCTCTGATAGATCTCCCTCAATACCTCTGAAAGTGCTCCCTCAATACCTAAGATAGTTCTCCCTCAATACCTCAGACGGTGCTCCCTCAATACCTCAGATAGTGCTCCCTCAATACCTCAGATAGTTCTCCCTCAATACCTTGAAAGTGCTCCCGCAGTACCTCAGAAAGTGCTCTTTCAGTACCTCAGAAAGTGCCCCCTCAGTACCTCAGATAGTACTCCCTCAGACCCTCAGGTAGTTCTCGCTCAGTACCTCAGAAAGTGCTCCCTCAGTACCTCAGACATTGCCCCCTCAATGCCTCAGATAGTGCTCCCTTAATACCTCAGAAAGTGCTCCCTCAGTAACTCAGGAAATTCTGCCTCAGTACCTCAGATAGTTCTCCCTAAATACCTCAGAAAGTGCTCCCTCAATACCTCAGAAAGTGCTTCCTCAATACATCAGATTGTGTTCCCTCAATACCTCAGAAAGTGCTTCCACAATAGCTCAGAAAGTGCTCCCTGAGTACATCAGGTAGTGCTCCCTCAATACCTCAGAAAGTGCTCCATTAATACCTCAGATAGTTCTCCCTCAGTACCTCAGAGTGTGCTTCCTCAATACCTCAGAACTTGCTCCCTCAGTACCTCAGATAGGGCTCCCTCAATATCTCAGAAAGTGCTCACTCAGTACCTCAGAAAGTGCTTCCTCAATACCTCAGAAAGCGCTTCCTCAATACCTCAGATAGTACTTCCTCAATACCTCAGAAAGTGCTTCCACAATACCTCAGAAAGTGCTCCCTCAATACCTCAGAAAGTGCTCCCTCAATACCTCAGAAAGTGCTCCCTCAGTACCTCAAATAGTGCTCGCTCAATACCTCAGAAAGTGCTCCCTCAATACGTCAGAAAGTGCTTCCGCAATACCTCAGATCGTGGTCCCTCAATACCTCAGACAGTGCTCCCTCAATACTTCAGAATTTGGTCCCTCAGTACCTCAGATAGTGCTTCCTCAGTACCTCAGAAGGTGCCCCCTCAATACCTCAGATAGTGCTTCCTCAGTATCTCAGGAAGTGCTCCCTCAATACCTCAGGTAGTTCTCCCTCAATACCTCGAAAGTGCTCCCTCAATATCTCAGAAAGTGCTCCATCAATACCTCAGATAGTTCTCCATCAGTACCTCTGATAGTGCTTCCTCAGTACGTCAGATAGTGCTCCCTCAATACCTCAGAAAGTGTCCCCTCAGTACCTCAGAATTTGCGACCTCAATACCACAGAAAGTGCTCCATCAATACCTCAGAGAGGGCTCCCTCAATACCTAAGATAGTTCTCCTTCAATACCTCAGATAGTTCTCCCTCAAAACTTCAGATAGTTCTCCCTCAATACCTCAGATAGTGCTCCCTCAGTACCTCGGATAGTTGTGCCTCAATAACTCTGAAAGTGCTCCCTCAATACCTCAGATAATTCTCCCTCAATACCTCAGATACTGCTCTCGCAGTACCTCAGAAAGTGCTCCCTCAATACCTCAGAAAGTGATCCCTCAGTACCTCAGATAGTTCTCCATCAGTTCCTCAGATAATGCTTCCTCAGTACCTCAGACAGTGATCCTTTAAAAACCTCAGAAAGTGCTCTCTCAATACCTCAGACAGTGCTCCCTTAATATCTCAGAAAGTGCTCCCTCAGTACCTCAGAGAGTGCTCCCTCAGTACCTCAGATAGTACTCACTCAGAACCTCAGCTAGTGCTTCCTCAGTATGTCAGAAAGTGCTCCCTCAATAGCTCAGAAACTGCTCCCGCAGTACCTCAGATAGTTCTCACTCAGTACCTCAGAAAGTGCTCCCTAAACACTTCAGAAAGTGCTCCCTCAGTACTTCAGATATTGCTCCCTCAATGCCTCAGATAGTGCTCCCTTAATACCTCAGAAAGTGCTCCCTCAGTACCTCAGATAGTTCTCACTCAGTACCTCAGATAGTTCTCACTCAGTACCTCAGAGAGTGCTTCCTCAATACCTCAGAACTTGTTCCCTCAGTACCTCAGAAAGTGCTCCCTCAATACCTGAGGAAGTGCTCCCTCAGTACCTCAGATAGTGCTCCCTCAATACCTCAGAAAGTGCTCCCTCAATACCTCATAAAATGCTTCCTCAATACATCAGATTGTGTTCCCTCAATACCTCAGAGTGTGCTTCCTCAATACCGCAGAAAGTGCTCCCTTAGTACCTCAGATAGTGCTCCCTTAATAACTCAGAAAGTGCTCCCTCAGTACCTCAGATAGTTCTCCCTCAGTACCTCAAAAAGTCCTCACTCAGTCCCTCAGAAAGTGCTCTGTTAATACCTCAGAAAGTGCTCCCACAGTACCTCAGATATTGCTACCTCAATGCCTCAGATAGTGCTCCCATAATACCTCAGAAAGTGCTCCCTCAGTACCTCAGAGAGGGCTCCCTCAGTACCTCTGATAGTGCTTCCTCAGTACGTCAGATAGTGCTCCCTCAATACCTCAGAAAGATCCCCTCAGCACCTCAGAAAGTGCTACCTGAATACCTCAGAAAGTGCTCCATCAATACCTCAGAGAGGGCTCCCTCAATACCAAAGATAGCTCTCCTTCAATACCTCAGATAGTTCTGCCTCAAAACCTCTGAAAGTGCTCGCTCAATAACTCAGATAGTTCTATCTCAATACCTCAGATAGTGCTCCTCAATACCTCAGATAGTTCTCCCTCAATACCTCAGATAGTGCTCCCTCAGTACCACAGATAGTTCTCCCACAATACCTCTGAAAGTGCTCCCTCAATACCTCAGATAATTCTCCCTCAATGCCTCAGATAGTGCTCCCACAAAACCTCAGATAGTTCCCTCAATACCTCAGATAGTGCTCTCGCAGTACCTCAGAAAGTGCTCCCTCAATACCTCAGAAAGTGATCCCTCACAACCTCAGATAGCACTCACTCAGAACCTCAGCTAGTGCTTCGTCTGTACGTCAGAAAGTGCTCCATCAATACCTCAGATAGTTCTCCCTCAGTACCTCAGAGTGTGCTTCCTCAATACTTCAGAACTTCCTCCCTTAGTACCTCAGATAGTGCTCCCTCAATACCTCAGAAAGTGCTCCCTCAGTACCTCAGAAAGAGCTTCCTCAATAACTCAGAAAGTGCTTCCTCAATACCTCAGATAGTGCTCCCTCAAAACCTCAGAAAGTGCTTCCTCAATACCTCAGAAAGTGCTTCCTCAGTACCTCAGAAGGTGCTCTCTCAATACCACAGATAGTGCTCCCTCAATACCTCAGGTAGATCTCCCTCAATACCTCGAAAATGCTCCCTCAATACCTCAGAGAGTGTTCCATCAGTACCACAGAAAGTGCTCCCTCAATACCTCAGAAAGTGTCCCCTCAATACCTCAGGAAGTGCTCCCTCAGAACCTCAGAAAGTGCTCCCTCAATACCTCAGAAAGTGCTCCCTCAATACCTCAGAAAATGCTTCCTCAATACCTCAGATAGTGCTCCCTCAACAACTCAGAATTTGCTCCCACACTACCTCAGATAGTTCTCCCTCAGTACCTCAGATAGTGCTGCCTCAATAACTCAAAAAGTGCTCCCTCAGTACCTCAGATACTTCTCCCTCAACACCTCAGAAAGTTTTCCCTCAGTACCTCAGATAATTCTCCCTCAGAACCGAAGATAGTACTCCCTCAGTACCTCCGAAAGTGCTCCCTCAATACTTCAGAAAGTGATCACTCAGTACCTCAGATATTTCTCCCTCAGGACCTAAGATAGTACTCCCTCAGTACCTCAGATAGTTCTCCCTCAGTACTTCAGATAGTTCTCCCTCAGTACCTCAGGTAGTGCTCGCTCAATACCTCAGATAGTGCTTCCTCAGTACCTCAGAAGGTGCTCCCTCAATACCTCAGAAAGTGCTCCCTCAATTCCTCTGATAGTTCTCCCTCAATACCTCTGAAAGTGCTCCCTCAATACCTCAGAAAGTGCTCCATCAATACCTCAGATAGTTCTCCCTCAGCACCTCAGAGTGTGCTTCCTCAATACTTCAGAACTTCCTCCCTTAGTACCTCAGATAGTGCTCCCTCAATACCTCAGAAAGTGCTTCCTCAGTTCCTCAGAAAGAGCTTCCTCAATACCTCAGAAAGTGCTTCCTCAATACCTCAGATAGTGCTCCCTCAATACCTCGAAAGTGCTCCCTCAATACCTCAGAGAGTGTTCCATCAGTACCTCAGAAAGTGCTCCCTCAATACCTCAGATAGTTCTCTATTAGTACCTCTGATAGTGCTTCCTCAGTACGTCAGATAGTGCTCCCTCATTACCTCAGAAACTTTCCCCTCAGTACCTCAGAAATTGCCACCTCAATACCTCAGAAAGTGCTCCATCAATACCTCAGAGAATGCTCCCTCAATACCTAAGATAGTTCTCCTTCATTACCTCAGACAGTTCTCCCTCAAAACCTCTGAAAGTGCTTGCTCAATACCTCAGATAGTTCTCCCTCAATACCTCTGGAAGTGCTCCCTCAATACCTCAGAAAGTGCTTCCACAGTACGTCAGATAGTGCTCCCTCAATACTTCAGAAAGTGCTCCATCAATACCTCAGACAGTGCTCACTCAATACCTAAGATAGTTCTCCCACAATACGTCAGATAGTTCTCCCTCAAAACCTCTGAAATTGCTCCCTCAATACCTCAGAGAGTGGTTCCTCAATAACTCAGATAGCGCTGTCTCAATACCTCAGAAAGTGCTTCCTCAACACCTCACAAAGTGCTCCCTCAATACCTCAGCAAGTGCTCCCTCAATACCTCAGAAAGTGCTTCCTCAACACCTCAGAAAGTGCTCCATCAAAACCTCTGAAATTGCTCCCACAATACCTCAGATAGTGGTCCCTCAATACCTCAGATAGCGCTCCCTCAATACCTTTGAAAGTGCTCCCTCAATACCTCAGCAAGTGCTCCCTCAATACCTTAGAAAGTGCTTCCTCAACACCTCAGAAAGTGCTCCCTCAAAACCTCTGAAATTGCTCCCTCAATACCTCAGATAGTGGTCCCTCAATACCTCAGATAATGCTCCCTCAATACCGCAGAAAGTGCTTCCTCAACACCTCAGATAGTTCTCCCCCAATACCTCAGATAGTGCTCCTCAAAACCTCAGATAGTTCTCCCTCAGTACCTCAGATAGTGCTCCCTCAATACCTCAGATAATTCTCCCTCAATACCTCTGGAAGTGCTCCCTCAATACCTCAGAAAGTGCTTCCTCAGTACGTCAGATAGTGCTCCCTCAATACTTCAGAAAGTGCTCCATCAATACCTCAGACAGTGCTCACTCAATACCTAAGATAGTTTTCCCACAATACGTCAGATAGTTCTCCCTCAAAACCTCTGAAATTGCTCCCTCATTACCTCAGAGTGGTCCCTCAATAACTCAGGTAGCGCAGCCTCAGTACCTCAGAAAGAGCTTCCTCAATACCTCAGAAAGTGCTTCCTCAATACCTCAGATAGTGCTCCCTCAATACCTCGAAAGTGCTCCCTCAATACCTCAGAGAGTGTTCCATCAGTACCTCAGAAAGTGCTCCCTCAATACCTCAGATAGTTCTCTATTAGTACCTCTGATAGTGCTTCCTCAGTACGTCAGATAGTGCTCCCTCATTACCTCAGAAACTTTCCCCTCAGTACCTCAGAAATTGCCACCTCAATACCTCAGAAAGTGCTCCATCAATACCTCAGAGAATGCTCCCTCAATACCTAAGATAGTTCTCCTTCATTACCTCAGACAGTTCTCCCTCAAAACCTCTGAAAGTGCTTGCTCAATACCTCAGATAGTTCTCCCTCAATACCTCTGGAAGTGCTCCCTCAATACCTCAGAAAGTGCTTCCACAGTACGTCAGATAGTGCTCCCTCAATACTTCAGAAAGTGCTCCATCAATACCTCAGACAGTGCTCACTCAATACCTAAGATAGTTCTCCCACAATACGTCAGATAGTTCTCCCTCAAAACCTCTGAAATTGCTCCCTCAATACCTCAGAGAGTGGTTCCTCAATAACTCAGATAGCGCTGTCTCAATACCTCAGAAAGTGCTTCCTCAACACCTCACAAAGTGCTCCCTCAATACCTCAGCAAGTGCTCCCTCAATACCTCAGAAAGTGCTTCCTCAACACCTCAGAAAGTGCTCCATCAAAACCTCTGAAATTGCTCCCACAATACCTCAGATAGTGGTCCCTCAATACCTCAGATAGCGCTCCCTCAATACCTTTGAAAGTGCTCCCTCAATACCTCAGCAAGTGCTCCCTCAATACCTCAGAAAGTGCTTCCTCAACACCTCAGAAAGTGCTCCCTCAAAACCTCTGAAATTGCTCCCTCAATACCTCAGATAGTGGTCCCTCAATACCTCAGATAATGCTCCCTCAATACCGCAGAAAGTGCTTCCTCAACACCTCAGATAGTTCTCCCCCAATACCTCAGATAGTGCTCCTCAAAACCTCAGATAGTTCTCCCTCAGTACCTCAGACAGTGCTCCCTCAATACCTCAGATAATTCTCCCTCAATACCTCTGGAAGTGCTCCCTCAATACCTCAGAAAGTGCTTCCTCAGTACGTCAGATAGTGCTCCCTCAATACTTCAGAAAGTGCTCCATCAATACCTCAGACAGTGCTCACTCAATACCTAAGATAGTTCTCCCACAATACGTCAGATAGTTCTCCCTCAAAACCTCTGAAATTGCTCCCTCAATACCTCAGAGTGGTCCCTCAATAACTCAGGTAGCGCTGCCTCAGTACCTCAGAAAGAGCTTCCTCAATACCTCAGAAAGTGCTTCCTCAATACCTCAGATGGTGCTCCCTCAATACCTCGAAAGTGCTCCCTCAATACCTCAGAGAGTGTTCCATCAGTACCTCAGAAAGTGCTCCCTCAATACCTCAGATAGTTCTCTATTAGTACCTCTGATAGTGCTTCCTCAGTACGTCAGATAGTGCTCCCTCATTACCTCAGAAACTTTCCCCTCAGTACCTCAGAAATTGCCACCTCAATACCTCAGAAAGTGCTCCATCAATACCTCAGAGAATGCTCCCTCAATACCTAAGATAGTTCTCCTTCATTACCTCAGACAGTTCTCCCTCAAAACCTCTGAAAGTGCTTGCTCAATACCTCAGATAGTTCTCCCTCAATACCTCTGGAAGTGCTCCCTCAATACCTCAGAAAGTGCTTCCACAGTACGTCAGATAGTGCTCCCTCAATACTTCAGAAAGTGCTCCATCAATACCTCAGACAGTGCTCACTCAATACCTAAGATAGTTCTCCCACAATACGTCAGATAGTTCTCCCTCAATACCTCTGAAATTGCTCCCTCAATACCTCAGAGAGTGGTTCCTCAATAACTCCGATAGCGCTGTCTCAATACCTCAGAAAGTGCTTCCTCAACACCTCACAAAGAACTCCCTCAATACCTCAGCAAGTGCTCCCTCAATACCTCAGAAAGTGCTTCCTCAACACCTCAGAAAGTGCTCCCTCAAAACCTCTGAAATTGCTCCCACAATACCTCAGATAGTGGTCCCTCAATACCTCAGATAGCGCTCCCTCAATACCTTTGAAAGTGCTCCCTCAATACCTCAGCAAGTGCTCCCTCAATACCTTAGAAAGTGCTTCCTCAACACCTCAGAAAGTGCTCCCTCAAAACCTCTGAAATTGCTCCCTCAATACCTCAGATAGTGGTCCCTCAATACCTCAGATAATGCTCCCTCAATACCGCAGAAAGTGCTTCCTCAACACCTCAGATAGTTCTCCCCCAATACCTCAGATAGTGCTCCTCAAAACCTCAGATAGTTCTCCCTCAGTACCTCAGATAGTGCTCCCTCAATACCTCAGATAATTCTCCCTCAATACCTCTGGAAGTGCTCCCTCAATACCTCAGAAAGTGCTTCCTCAGTACGTCAGATAGTGCTCCCTCAATACTTCAGAAAGTGCTCCATCAATACCTCAGACAGTGCTCACTCAATACCTAAGATAGTTCTCCCTCAAAACCTCTGAAATTGCTCCCTCAATACCTCAGAGTGGTCCCTCAATAACTCAGATAGCGCTGTCTCAATACCTCAGAAAGTGCTTCCTCAACACCTCACAAAGTGCTCCCTCAATACCTCAGCAAGTGCTCCCTCAATACCTCAGCAAGTGCTTCCTCAACACCTCAGAAAGTGCTCCCTCAAAACCTCTGAAATTGCTCCCACAATACCTCAGATAGTGGTCCCTCAATACCTCAGATAGCGCTCCCTCAATACCTTTGAAAGTGCTCCCTCAATACCTCAGCAAGTGCTCCCTCAATACCTTAGAAAGTGCTTCCTCAACACCTCAGAAAGTACTCCCTCAAAACCTCTGAAATTGCTCCCTCAATACCTCAGATAGTGGTCCCTCAATACCTCAGATAATGCTCCCTCAATACCGCAGAAAGTGCTTCCTCAACACCTCAGATAGTTCTCCCCCAATACCTCAGATAGTGCTCCTCAAAACCTCAGATAGTTCTCCCTCAGTACCTCAGATAGTGCTCCCTCAATACCTCAGATAATTCTCCCTCAATACCTCTGGAAGTGCTCCCTCAATACCTCAGAAAGTGCTTCCTCAGTACGTCAGATAGTGCTCCCTCAATACTTCAGAAAGTGCTCCATCAATACCTCAGACAGCGCTCACTCAATACCTAAGATAGTTTTCCCTCAAAACCTCTGAAATTGCTCCCTCAATACCTCAGAGTGGTCCCTCAATTACTCAGGTAGCGCTGCCTCAATACCTCAGAAAGTGCTTCCTCAATACCTCAGAAAGTGCTCCCTCAATACCTCAGCAAGTGCTCCCTCAATACCTCTGAAAGTGCTTCCTCAACACCTCAGAAAGTGCTCCCTCAAAACCTCTGAAATTGCTCCCACAATACCTCAGATGGTGGTCCCTCAATACCTCAGATAGCGCTCCGTCAATACCTTTGAAAGTGCTCCCTCAATACCTCAGCAAGTGCTCCGTCAATACCTTAGAAAGTGCTTCCTCAACACCTCAGAAATTGCTCCCTCAAAACCTCTGAAATTGCTCCCTCAATACCTCAGATAGTGGTCCCTCAATACCTCAGATAATGCTCCCTCAATACCGCAGAAAGTGCTTCCTCAACACCTCAGAAAGTGCTCCCTCAATACCTCAGAAAGTGCTTCCTCAACACCTCAGAAAGTGCTCCCTCAAAACCTCTGAAATTGCACCCTCAATACCTCAGATAGTGGTCCCTCAATACCTCAGATAATGCTCCCTCAATACCACAGAAAGTGCTTCCTCAACACCTCAGAAAGTGTTCCATCAATACCTCAGCAAGTGCTCCCTCAATACCTCACAGAGTTCTCCCTCAATACCTCAGAAAGTGCTCCCTCAATACCTCATAAAGTGCTTCCTCAATACATCAGACTGTGTTCCCTCAATACCTCACAAAGTGCTTCCTCAATAGCTCAGGAAGTGCTCCCTCAGTACCTCAGAAAGTGCTTCCTCAGTACCTCAGAAAGTGCTTCCTCAATACCTCAGATAGTGCTCCCTCAATATCTCAGAAAGTGATTCCACAATACCTCAGAAAGTCCTTCCTCAATACCTCAGAAAGTGCTCCCTCAGTACCTCAGATAGTGCTCCCTCAATACCTCAGAAAGTGCTCCCTCAGTCTCTCAGAAAGTGCTCCCTCAATACCTCAGATAGTTCTCCCTCAATACCTCAGAAAGTGCTCCCTCAGTACCTCAGAAAGTGCTTCCTCAATACCTCAGAAAGTGCTTCCTCAACACCTCAGAAAGTGCTCCCTCAATACCTCAATAAGTGCTCCCTCAATACCTCAGAAAGTGCTCCCTCAAAACCTCTGAAATTGCTCCCTCAATACCTCAGATAGTGGTCCCTCAATACCTCAGATAATGCTCCCTCAATACCACAGAAAATGCTTCCTCAACACCTCAGAAAGTGTTCCATCAATACCTCAGCAAGTGCTCCCTCAATACATCACAGAGTTCTCCCTCAATACCTCAGAAAGTGCTCCCTCAATACCTCATAAAGTGCTTCCTCAATACATCAGACTGTGTTCCCTCAATACCTCACAAAGTGCTTCCTCAATAGCTCAGAAAGTGCTCCCTCAGTACCTCAGGAAGTGCTCCCTCAGTACCTCAGAAAGTGCTTCCTCAGTACCTCAGAAAGTGCTTCCTCAATACCTCAGATAGAGCTCCCTCAATATCTCAGAAAGTGATTCCACAATACCTCAGAAAGTCCTTCCTCAATACCTCAGAAAGTGCTCCCTCAGTACCTCAGATAGTGCTCCCTCAATACCTCAGAAAGTGCTCCCTCAATACGACAGAAAGTGCTCCATCAATACCTCAGAGAGGGCTCCCTCAATACCAAAGATAGTTCTCCTTCAAGACATCAGATAGTTCTCCCTCAAAACCTCTGAAAGTGCTCGCTCAATACCTCATATAGTTCTCCCTCAATACCTCAGATAGTGCTCCTCAATGCCTCAGATAGTTATTCCTCAATACCTCAGATAGTGCTCCCTCAATACCTCAGATAGTTTTCCCACAATGCCTCAGATTATGCTCCCACAATACCTCAGATAGTGCTCCCACAATACCTCAGATAGTTCTCCCTCAATACCTCAGATAGTGCTCTCGCAGTACCTCAGAAAGTGCTCTCGCAAAACCTCAGAAAGTGATCCCTCAGTACCTCAGATAGTACTCACTCAGAACCTCAGCTAGTGCTTCCTCAGTACGTCAGAAAGTGCTCATTCAATACCTCAGAAACTGCTCCCTCAGTACCTCGGATAGTTCTCCCTCAGTACCTCAGATAGTTCTCACTCAGTACCTCAGAGAGTGCTTCCTGATTACCTCAGAACTTGTTCCCTCAGTACCACAGATAGTGCTCCCTCAACACCTCAGAAAGTGCTTCCTCAATACCTCAGCAAGTGCTCCATCAATACCACAGATAGTTCTGCCTCAATACCTCAGATAGTGCTCCCTCAATACCTCAGAAAGTGCTCCCTCAATACCTCAGAAAGTGCTCCCTCAATACCTCAGAAAGTGCTTCCTCAATACATCAGATTGTGTTCCCTCAATACCTCAGAAAGTGCTTCCTCAATACCTCAGAAACTGCTCACTCAGTACCTCAGATAGTGCTCCCTCAATACCTCAGAAAGTGCTCCATCAATACCTCAGATAGTTCTCCCTCAGTACCTCAGAGTGTGCTTCCTCAATACCTCAGAACTTGCTCCCTCAGTACCTCAGATAGTGCTCCCTCAATACCTTAGAAAGTGCTCCCTCAATACCTCAGATTGTTCTTCCTCAATACCTCTGTAAGTGCTCCCTCAATACCACAGATAGTTCTCCCTCAATACCTCAGAAAGTGCTCCCTCAGTACCTCAGATAGTTCTTCCTCAATACCTCTGTAAGTGCTCCCTCAGTACCTCAGAAAGTGCTTCCTCAATACCTCAGATAGTGCTCCCTCAATACGGCAGAAAGTGCTTCCTCAATACCACAGCAAGTGCTTTCTCAATACCTCAGAAAGTGCTCCCTCAGTACCACAGATAGTGCTCCCTCAATACCTCAAAAAGTGCTCCCTTAATACCTGAGAAAGTGCCTCCTCAATACCTCAGATAGTGGTCCCTCAATACCTCAGAAAGTGCTCCCTCAATACTTCAGAAAGTGCTCCCTCAGTACCTCAGATAGTTCTCCCTCAGTACCTCAGAAAGTGCTTCCTCAGTACCTCAGATAGTGCTTCCTCAGTACCTCAGAAGGTGCTCCCTCAATACCTCTGATAGTGCTTCCTCAGTACCTCAGAAAGTGCACCCTCAATACCTCAGGTAGTTCTCCCTCAATACCTCGAAAGTGCTCCCTCAATACCTCAGAGAGTGTTCCATCAGTACCTCAGAAAGTGCTCCGTCAATACCTCAGAAACTGCTCCCTGAATACCTCAGAAAGTGCTCCATCAATACCTCAGATACTTCTCCATTAGTACCTCTGATAGTGCTTCCTTAGTACGTCAGATAGTGCTCCCTCAATACCTCAGAAAGTGTCCCCTCAGTACCTCAGAAAGTGCTACCTCAATACCTCAGAAAGTGCTCCATCAATAACTCAGAGAATGCCCCCTCAATACGTAAGATATTTCGACATCAATACATCAGATAGTATTCCATCAGTACCTCAGATAGTGCTCCCTCAATACCTCAGAGAGTTCTCCCTCAATACCTCAGATAGTTTTCCCTCAATACCTCAGACAGTTCTCCCTCAGTACCACAGAAAGTGCTCCCTCTATACCTCAGAAAGTGCTCCCTCAGTGCCTCAGATTGTACTCACTCAGAACCTCAGCTAGTGCTTTCTCAGTAGGTCAGAAAATGCTCCCTCAATACCTCAGAATCTGCTCCCTCAGTACCTCAGATCGTTCTCCCTCAGTACCTCAGAGAGTTCTCACTCAGTACCTCAGAATGTGCTCCCTCAGTACCTCAGGTAGTTGTCCCTCAGTACCTCAGAGAGTGCTTCCTGAATGCCTCAGAACTTGTTCCCTCAGTACCTCAGATAGTGCTACCTCAATGCCTCAGAAAGTGCTCCCTCAGTACCTCAGAAAGTGCTTCCTCAATACCTCAGCAAGTGCTTTCTCAATACCACATATAGTTCTGCCTCAGTACCTCAGATAGTGCTCCCTCAATACCTCAGAAAGTGCTCCCTCAATACCTCAGAAAGTGCTTTCTCAATACATCAGATTGTGTTCCCTCAATACCTCAGAAAGTGCTTCCTCAATACCTCAGAAAGTGCTCACTCAGTACCTCAGGTAGTGCTCCCTCAATACCTCAGAAAGTGCTCCATCAATACCTCAGATAGTTCTCCCTCAGTACCTCAGAGTGTGCTTCCTCAATACCTCCGAACTTGCTCCCTCAGTACCTCAGATAGGGCTCCCTCAATACCTCAGAAAGTGCTCCCTCAATACCTCAGATAGTTCTCCATCAATACCTCTGAAAGTGCCCCCTCAATACCTCAGATAGTGCTCCCTCAATACCTCAGGACGTGCTCCATCAGTACCTCAGAAAGTGCTCCCTCAATAACTCAGAAAATGCTTCCTCAATACCTCAGAAAGTGCTCCCTCACAACCTCAGATAGTTCTCCCTCAGTACCTCAGATAGTGCTCCCTCAATAACTCAGAAAGAGCTCCCTCAGTACCTCAGATACTTCTCCTTCAATACCTCAGAAAGTGCTCCCTCAGTACCTCAGATAATTCTCCCTCAGGACCTAAGATAGTACTCCCTCAGTACCTCAGAAAGTGCTCCCTCACAACCTCAGATAGTTCTTCCTCAGTACCTCAGATAGTGCTCCCTCAATAACTCAGAAAGTGCTCCCTCACAACCTCAGATACGTCTCCTTCAATACCTCAGGTAGTGCTCCCTCAATACCTCAGATAGTGCTTCCTCAGTACCTCAGAAGGTGCTCCCTCCCTACCTCAGAAAGTGCTCCCTCAATACCTCTGATAATTCTCCCTCAATACCTCTGAAAGTGCTCCCTCAAAACCTCAGAAAGTGCTCCATCAGTACCTCAGATAGTTCTCCCTCAGTACCTCACATAGTGCTTTCTCAGTACGTCAAATATATCTCCCGCAATACCTCAGAAAGTGCTCCATCAATACCTCAGACAGTGCTCGCTCAATACCTCTGAAAGTGCTCCCTGAATACCTAAGATAGTTCTCCCTCAATACCTCAGATAGTTCTCCCTCAATACCTCAGAGATTGCTGACTCAATACCTCAGATAGTGCTCCCTCAATACCTCAGATAGTGCTCCCTCAATACCTCAGAAAGTGCTCCCTCAATACCTCAGAAAGTGCTTTCTCAATACATCAGATTGTGTTCCCACAATACATCAGAAAGTGCTTCCTCAATACCTCAGAAAGTGCTCCCTCAGTACCTCAGGTAGTGCTCCCTCAATACCTCAGAAAGTGCTCCATCAATACCTCAGATAGTTCTCCCTCAGTTCCTCAGAGTGAGCTTCCTCAAAACCTCAGAACTTGCTCCCTCAGTACCTAAGATAGGTCTCCCTCAATACCTCAGAAAGTGCTCCCTCAATACATCAGATTGTTCTCCCTCAATACCTCTGAATTTGCTCCCTCAATACCTCAGATAGTTCTCCCTCAATATCTCTGTAAGTGCTCCCTCAGTACCTCAGAAAGTGCTACCCAAATACCTCAGAAAATAATTCCTCAATACCTCTGACAGTGCTCCCTCAATAACTCAGAAAGTGCATCCTCAATACCTCAGAATGTGCTCCCTCACAACCTCAGATAGTTCTCCCTCAGTACCTCAGAAAGTGCTCCCTCAATAACTCAGAAAGTGCTCCCTCAGTACCTCAGATACTTCTCCTTCAATACCTCAGAAAGTGCTCCCACAGTACCTCAGATAATTCTCCCTCAGTGCCTCAGATAGTTCTGCCTCAGTACCTCAGGTAGTGCTCCCACAATACCTCAGATAGTGCTTCCTCAGTACCTCAGAAGGTGCTCCCTCCATACCTCTCAAAGTGCTCCCTCAATACCTCAGACAGTGCTCGCTGCATACCTCTGAAAGTGCTCCGTAAATATCTAAGATAGTTCTCCCTCAAAACCTCTGAAATTGCTCCCTCAATACCTCAGATAGTTCTCCCTCAATACCTCAGAGAGTGCTCCCTCAGTACCTCAGATAGTTCCCCTCAATACCTCAGATAGTGCTCCCTCAGTACCTCAGATAGTGCTCCCTCAGTACTTCAGACATTAAAACCTCAATGCCTCAGATAGTGCTCCCTTAATACCTCAGAAAGTGCTCCCTCAATACCTCAGGTAGTTCTACCTCAATACCTCAGATAGTTCTCCCTAAATACCTCAAAAGGTGCTCCCTCAATACCTCAGAAAGTGCATCCTCAGTACCTCAGAAAGTGCTTCCTCATAAGCTCAGAAAGTGCTCCCTCAGTACCTCAGATAGTGCTCCCTCCATCCCTCAGAAAGTGCTTCCTTAACACCTCAGATAGTGCTCCCTCAATACCTCAGAAAGTGCTCCCTCAATACGGCAGAAAGTGCTTCCTCAATACCACAGATAGTGGTCCGTCAATACCTCAGAAAGTGCTCCCTCAATACTTCAGAAAGTGGTCCCTCAGTACCTCAGATAGTGCTTCCTCAGTACCTCAGAAGGTGCTCCATCAATACCTCAGATAGTGCTTCCTCAGTACCTCAGAAAGTGCTCCCTCAATACCTCACGTAGTTCTCCCTCAATACATCGAAAGTGCTCCCTCAATACCTCCGAAAGTGCTCCATCAATACCTCAGATAGTTCTCCATCAGTACCTCTGATAGTGCTTCCTCAGTACGTCAGATAGTGCTCCATCAATACCTCAGATAGTTCTCCCTCAGTACCTCAGGTAGTTCTCCCGCAGTACCTCTGAACTTGCTCCCTCAGTACCTCAGACAGTGCTCGCTCAAAACCACTGAAAGTGCTCCCTAAATACCTAAGATCGTTCTCCCACAATACGTCAGATCGTTCTCCCTCAAAACCTCTGAAATTGCTCCCTCAATACCTCAGATAGTTCTCCCTCAATACCTCAGATAGTGCTCCCTCAATACCTCTGAAAGTGCTCCCGCAGTACCTCAGAAGGTGCTCCCTCAGTACCTCAGAAAGAACTCCCTCAGAACCTCAGATACTTCTCGCTCAGTACCTCAGAAAATGCTCCCTCAATACCTCAGCAAGTGCTCCCTCAGTACCTCAGACATTTCTCCCTCAATGCGTCAGAAAGTACTCCCTGAAAAACCTCAGAAAGTGCTCCCTCAGTACCTCAGGTCGTTCTGCCTCAGTACCTCAGATAGTTCTCACTAAATACCTCAGATAGTTCTCACTAAATACCTCAGAAAGTGCTTCCTCAACACCTCAGAGAGTGCACCCTCAGTACCTCAGATAGTGCTCCCTCAATACCTCATAAAGTCCTTCCTCAATACATCAGATTATGTTCCCTCAATACCTCAGAAAGTGCTTCCTCAATAGCTCAGAAAATGATCCATCAATACCTCAGATAGTTCTCCCTCAGTACCTCAGAGTGTGTTTCCTCAATACCTCAGAACTTGCTCCCTCAGTACCTCAGATAGGGCTCCCTCAATATTTCAGAAAGTGCTCCCTCAGTACCGCAGAAAGTGCTTCCACAATACCTCAGAAAGTGCTTCCTCAATACCTCAGATAGTGCTCCCTCAATACCTCAGAAAATGCTTCCACAATACCTCAGAAAGTGCTTCCTCAATACCTCAGAAAGTGCTCCCTCAGTACCTCAGAAAGTGCTCCCTCAATACGGCAGAAAGTGCTCCCTCAATACGGCAGAAAGTGCTTCCTCAATACCACAGATAGTGGTCCGTCAATACCTCAGAAAGTGCTCCCTCAATACTTCAGAATGTGGTCCCTCAGTACCTCAGATAGTGCTTCCTCAGTACCTCAGAAGGTGCTCCATCAATACCTCAGATAGTGCTTCCTCAGTACCTCAGAAAGTGCTCCCTCAATACCTCAGGTAGTTCTCCCTCAATACATCGAAAGTGCTCCCTCAATACCTCAGAAAGTCCTCCATCAATACCTCAGATAGTTCTCCATCAGTACCTCTGATAGTGCTTCCTCAGTACGTCAGATAGTGCTCACTCAATACCTCAGAAAGTTCTCCATCAATACCTCAAAGAGGGCTCCCTCAATACCTCTGAAAGTGCTCGCTCAATACCTCAGATAGTTCTCCCTCAATACCTCAGATAGTGCTCCTCAATACCTATGATTGTTATCCCTCAATACCTCAGATTGTGCTCCCTCAATACCTCAGATAATTCTCCCTCAATACCTCTGAAAGTGCTCCCTCTATACCTCAGATAATTCTCCCTCCATGCCTCTGATAGTGCTCCCACAATACCTCAGATAGTTCTCCCACAATACCTCAGATAGTGCTCTCGCAGTACCTCAGAAAGTGCTCCCTCAATACCTCAGAAAGTGATCCCTCAGTACCTCAGATAGTTCTCCCTCAGTACCTCAGATAGTTCTCACTCAGTATCTCACAAAGGGTTCCCTAAATACCTCAGAAAGTGCTCCCTCAGTACCTCAGATATTGCTCCCTCAATGCTTCAGATACTGCTCCCTTAATACCTCAGAAAGTGCTCCCTCAGTACCTCAGATAGTTCTCCCTCAGTACCTCAGATAGTTCTCCCTCAGTACCTCAGAGAGTGCTTCCTCAATACCTCAGAACTTGTTCCCTCAGTACCTCAGAAAGTGCTCCCTCAATACCTCAGAAAGAGCTCCCTCGGTACCTCAGAAAGTGCTTCCTCAATACCTCAGAAAGTGTTCCATCAATACCACAGATAGTATTCCCTCAGTACCTCAGATAGTACTCCCTCAATACCTCAGAAAGTGCTCCCTCAATACCTCATAAAGTGCTTCCTCAATACCTGAGAAAGTGCTCCCTCAGTACCTCAGATAGTGCTCCCTCAATACCTCAGAAAGTGCTCCTTCAATTACTCAGATAGTTCTCCCTCAGTACCTCAGAGTGTGCTTCCTCAAAACCTCAGAAAGTGCTTACTCAATACCTCAGAAAGTGCTTTCTCAATACCTCAGAAAGTTCTCCCTCCATACCTCAGAAAGTGCTCCCTCAATACCTCGGAAAGTACTTGCTCAATACCTCAGAAAGTGCTTCCTCAATACCTCAGATAGTGGTCCCTCAATACCTCAGAAAGTGCTCCCTCAGTATCTCAGAAAGTGCTCCCTCAGTACCTCAGATAGTGCTCCCTCAATACCTCAGAAAGTGCTTTCTCAATACCTCCGAAAGTGCTCCCTCAGTACCTCAGATAGTGCTCCCTCAATACCTCAGAAAGTGCTCCCTCAGTACCTCAGGATGTGCTTCCTCAATACCTCAGAAAGTGCTCCCTCAATACCTCAGAAATTGCTTCCTCAATACCTCAGAAAGTGCTTTCTCAATACCTCAGAAAGTGCTCCCTCAGTACCTCAGATCGTTCTCCCTCAGTACCTCAGAAAGTGCGTCCTCAGTACCTCAGATAGTGCTTCCTCAGTACCTCGAAAGTGCTCCCTCAATACCACAGATAGTGTTTCCTCAGTACCTCAGAAAGTGCTCCCTCAATATATCAGGTAGTTCTCCCTCAATACCTCGAAAGTGCTCCCTCAATACCTCAGAGAGTGTTCCATCAGTACCTCAGAAAGTGCTCCCTCAATACCTCAGAAAGTGCTCCATCAATACCTCAGATAGTTCTCCATTAGTACCTCTGATAGTGCTTCCTCAGTACGTCAGATAGTGCTCCCTCAATACCACAGAAAGTGTCCCCTCAGTACCTCAGAAAATGATACCTGAATACCTCAGAAAGTGCTCCATCAATACCTCAGAGAATGCTCCCTCAATACCGAAGATAGTTTTCCTTGAATAAATCAGATAGTTCTCCCTCAAAACCTCTGAAAGTGCTCGCTCAAGACCTCAGATAATTCTGCCTCAATACCCCAGATAGTGCTCCTCAAAACCTCAGATATTTCTCCCTCAGTACATCAGATAGTGCTCCCTCAATACCTCAGATAGTTCTCCCTCAATACCTCTGAAAGTGCGCCCTCAATACCTCAGATAGTTCTCCCTCAATACCTCAGATAGTGCTCCCACAATACCTCAGATAGTTCTCCCTCAATACCTCAGATAGTTCTCCCTCAGTACCTCAGAAAGTGCTCCCTCAGTACCTCAGATAGTACACACTCAGAACCTCAGCAAGTGCTTCCTCAGTACGTCAGAAAGTGCTCCCTCAATACCTCAGAAACTGCTCCCTCGCTACCTCAGATACCTCTCCCTCAGTACCTCAGATAGTTCTCACTCAGTCCCTCAGAAAATGCTTCCTGAATACCTCAGAACTTGTTCCCTTAGTACCTCAGATAGTGCTCCCTCAATACCTCAGAAAGTGCTCCCTCAGTACCTCAGAAAGTGCTTCCTCAATACCTCAGAAAGTGCTACATCAATACCACAGATTGTTCTGCATCAGTACCTCAGATAGTGCTCCCTCCATACCTCAGAAAGTGCTCCCTCAATACCTCAGAAAGTGCTTCCACAATACCTCAGAAAGTGCTTCCTCAATACCTCAGAAAGTGCTCCCTCAGTACCTCAGATAGTGCTCCCTCAATACCTCAGAAAGTGCTCCCTCAATAAGGCAGAAAGTGCTTCCTCAATACCACAGATAGTGGTCCGTCAATACCACGAAAGTGCTCCCTCAATACTTCAGAATGTGGTCCCTCAGTACCTCAGATAGTGCTTCCTCAGTACCTCAGAAGGTGCTCCATCAATACCTCAGATAGTGCTTCCTCAGTACCTCAGAAAGTGCTCCCTCAATACCTCAGGTAGTTCTCCCTCAATACATCGAAAGTGCTCCCTCAATACCTCAAAAAGTGCTCCATCAATACCTCAGATAGTTCTCCATCAGTACCTCTGATAGTGCTTCCTCAGTACGTCAGATAGTGCTCCCTCAATACCTCAGAAAGTGCTCCATCAATACCTCAGAGAGGGCTCCCTCAATACCTCTGAAAGTGCTCGCTCAATACATCAGATAGTTCTCCCTCAATACCTGAGATAGTGCTCCTCAGTATCTATGATTGATATCCCTCAATACCTCAGAGTGTACTCCCTCAATACCTCAGGTAATTCTCCCTCAATACCTCTGAAAGTGCTCCCTCTATACCTCAGATAATTCTCCCTCAATGCCTCTGATAGTGCTCCCACAATACCTGAGATATTTCTCCCACAATACCTCAGATAGTGCTCTCGCAGTACCTCAGAAAGTGCTCCATCAATACCTCAGAAAGTGATCCCTCAGTACCTCAGATAGTACTCACTCAGAACCTCAGCTCGTGCTTCCTCAGTACGTCAGAAAGTGCTCCCTCAATACCTCAGAAACTGCTCCCTCAGTACCTCAGATAGTTCTCCCTCAGTACCTCAGATAGTTCTCACTCAGTATCTCACAAAGGGTTCCCTAAATACCTCAGAAAGTGCTCCCTCAGTACCTCAGATATTGCTCCCTCAATGCCTCAGATAGTGCTCCCTTAATACCTCAGAAAGTGCTCCCTCAGTACCTCAGATAGTTCTCCCTCAGTACCTCAGATAGTTCTCCCTCAGTACCTCAGAGAGTGCTTCCTCAATACCTCAGAACGTGTTCCCTCAGTACCTCAGAAAGTGCTCCCTCAATACCTCAGAAAGAGCTCCCTCGGTACCTCAGAAAGTGCTTCCTCAATACCTCAGAAAGTGTTCCATCAATACCACAGATAGTATTCCCTCAGTACCTCAGATAGTACTCCCTCAATACCTCAGAAAGTGCTCCCTCAATACCTCATAAAGTGCTTCCTCAATACCTGAGAAAGTGCTCCCTCAGTACCTCAGATAGTGCTCCCTCAATACCTCAGAAAGTGTCCCCTCAGTACCTCAGAAAATGATACCTGAATACCTCAGAAAGTGCTCCATCAATACCTCAGAGAATGCCCCATCAATACCTCAGATAGTTCTCCTTGAATAAATCAGATAGTTCTGCCTCAAAACCTCTGAAAGTGCTCGCTCAAGACCTCAGATAGTTCTGCCTCAATACCCCAGATAGTGCTCCTCAAAACCTCAGATATTTCTCCCTCAGTACATCAGATAGTGCTCCCTCAATACCTCAGATAGTTCTCCCTCAATACCTCTGAAAGTGCGCCCTCAATACCTCAGATAGTTCTCCCTCAATACCTCAGATAGTGCTCCCACAATACCTCAGATAGTTCTCCCTCAATACCTCAGATAGTTCTCCCTCAGTACCTCAGAAAGTGCTCCCTCAGTACCTCAGATAGTACTCACTCAGAACCTCAGCAAGTGCTTCCTCAGTAGGTCAGAAAGTGCTCCCTCAATACCTCAGAAACTGCTCCCTCACTACCTCAGATACCTCTCCCTCAGTACCTCAGATAGTTCTCACTCAGTACCTCAGAGAATGCTTCCTGAATACCTCAGAACTTGTTCCCTTAGTACCTCAGATAGTGCTCCCTCAGTACCTCAGAAAGTGCTTCCTCAATACCTCAGAAAGTGCTACATCAATACCACAGATTGTTCTGCATCAGTACCTCAGATAGTGCTCCCTCAGTACCTCAGATAGTACTCCCTCAATACCTCAGAAAGTGCTCCCTCAATACCTCATAAAGTGCTTCCTCAATACCTGAGAAAGTGCTCCCTCAGTACCTCAGATAGTGCTCCCTCAATACCTCAGGAAGTGCTCCCTCAGTACCTCAGAAAGTGCTTCCTCAATACCTCAGAAAGTGCTTCCTCAATACTTCAGAAAGTGCTTCCTTAATACGTCAGATAGTGGTTCCTCAATACCTCAGAAAGTGCTTCCTCAATACCTCAGAAAGTGCTCCTTCAATTACTCAGATAGTTCTCCCTCAGTACCTCAGAGTGTGCTTCCTAAAAACCTCAGAAAGTGCATCCTCATTACCTCAGAAAGTGCTTTCTCAATACCTCAGAAAGTGCTCCCTCCATACCTCAGATAGTGCTCCCTCAATACCTCAGAAAGTGCTTGCTCAATACCTCAGAAAGTGCTCCCTCAGTACCTCAGAGTGTGCTTCCTCAAAACCTCAGAAAGTGCTTACTCAATACCTCAGAAAGTGCTTTCTCAATACCTCAGAAAGTTCTCCCTCCATACCTCAGATAGTGCTCCCTCAATACCTCAGAAAGTACTTGCTCAATACCTCAGAAAGTGCTTCCTCAATACCTCAGATAGTGGTCCCTCAATACCTCAGAAAGTGCTCCCTCAGCACCTCAGAAAGTGCTCCCTCAGCACCTCAGAAAGTGCTCCCTCAATACCTCAGAAAGTGCTTTCTCAATACCTCAGAAAGTGCTCCCTCAGTACCTCAGATAGTGCTCCCTCAATACCTCAGGATGTGCTTCCTCAATACCTCAGAAAGTGCTCCCTCAATACCTCAGAAATTGCTTCCTCAATACCTCAGAAAGTGCTTTCTCAATACCTCAGAAAGTGTTCCCTCAGTACCTCAGATCGTTCTCCCTCAGTACCTCAGAAAGTGCGTCCTCAGTACCTCAGATAGTGTTTCCTCAGTACCTCGAAAGTGCTCCCTCAATACCACAAATAGTGTTTCCTCAGTACCTCAGAAAGTGCTCCCTCAATATATCAGGTAGTTCTCCCTCAATACCTCGAAAGTGCTCCCTCAATACCTCAGAGAGTGTTCCATCAGTACCTCAGAAAGTGCTCCCTCAATCCCTCAGAAAGTGCTCCATCAATACCTCAGATAGTTCTCCATCAGTACCTCTGATAGTGCTTCCTCAGTACGTCAGATAGTGCTCCCTCAATACCTCAGAAAGTGTCCCCTCAGTACCTCAGAAAATGATACCTGAATACCTCAGAAAGTGCTCCATCAATACCTCAGAGAATGCTCCCTCAATACCTCAGATAGTTCTCCTTGAAAAAATCAGATAGTTCTGCCTCAAAACCTCTGAAAGTGCTCGCTCAAGACCTCAGATAGTTCTGCCTCAATACCCCAGATAGTGCTCCTCAAAACCTCAGATATTTCTCCCTCAGTACATCAGATAGTGCTCCCTCAATACCTCAGATAGTTCTCCCGCAATACCTCTGAAAGTGCGCCCTCAATACCTCAGATAGTTCTCCCTCAATACCTCAGATAGTTCTCCCTCAGTACCTCAGAAAGTGCTCCCTCATTACCTCAGATAGTACTCACTCAGAACCTCAGCAAGTGCTTCCTCAGTAGGTCAGAAAGTGCTCCCTCAATACCTCAGAAACTGCTCCCTCACTACCTCAGATACCTCTCCCTCAGTACCTCAGATAGTTCTCACTCAGTACCTCAGAGAATGCTTCCTGAATACCTCAGAACTTGTTCCCTTAGTACCTCAGATAGTGCTCCCTCAGTACCTCAGAAAGTGCTTCCTCAATACCTCAGAAAGTGCTACATCAATACCACAGATTGTTCTGCATCAGTACCTCAGATAGTGCTCCCTCCATACCTCAGAAAGTGCTCCCTCAATACCTCAGAAAGTGCTACCGCAATACATCAGATTATGTTCCCTCCATACCTCAGAAAGTGCTTCCTCAGTACCTCAGAAAGTGCTCATTCAGTACCTCAGATAGTGCTCCCTCAATATCTCAGAAAGTGCTCCATCAATACATCAGATAGTTCTCCCTCAGTACCTCAGAGTGAGCTTCCTCAATACCTCAGAACTTGCTCCCTCAGTACCTCAGATAGTGCTCCCTCAATACCTCAGGAAGTGCTCCCTCAGTACCTCAGAAAGTGCTTCCTCAATTCCTCAGAAAGTGCTTCCTCAATACCTCAGAAAGTGCTTCCTTAATACGTCAGATAGTGGTTCCTCAATACCTCAGAAAGTGCTTTCTCAATACCTCAGAAGGTGCTCGCTCAATACCTCAGATAGTGCTTCCTCAGTACCTCTGAAAGTGCTCCCTCAATAACTCAGGAACTTCTACCTCAATACCTGGAAAGTGCTCCCTCAGTACCTCAGAGAGTGTTCCATGAGTACCTCAGAAATTGCTCCCTCAATACCTCAGAAAGTGCTCCATCAATACCTCAGATAGTTCTCCATTAGTACCTCTGATAGTGCTTCCTCTGTACGTCGGATAGTGCTACCTCAATATCTCAGAAATTGCTCCATCAATACCTCAGTGAGTGCTCCCTCAATACCTAAGATAGTTCTCCTTCAATACATCAGATATTTCTCCCTCAAAAACTCTGAAAGTGCTCGCTCAATACCTCAGATAGATTTCCCTCAGTACCTCTGAAAGTGCTCCCTCAATACCTCAGATAGATCTCGCTCAGTACCTCAGTTACTGCTCCCACAATACCTCAGATAGTTCTCCATCAATACCTCAGATAGTGCTCCCGCAGTACCTCAGAAAGTGTTCCCTCAGTACCTCAGAAGGTGCTCCCTCAATACCTCAGATAGTACCTCCTCAGTACCTCAGAAAGTGCTCCCTCCATACCTCAGGTAGTTCTCCCTCAATACCTCGAAAGTGCTCCCTCAATACCTCAGAGAGTGCTCCATCAGTACCTCAGAAAGTGCTTCCTCTGTACCTCAGAAAGTGCTCCATCAATACCTCAGATCGTTCTCTATCAGTACCTCTGATAGTGCTTCCTCAGTACGTCAGATAGTGGTCCCTCAATACCTCAGAAAGTGTCCCCTCAGTACCTCAGAAAGTGCTACCTCAATACCTTAGAAAGTACTCCATCAAAACCTCAGACAGTGCTCCCTCAATACCTAAGATAGTTCTCCTTCAATACCTCAGAGAGTGCTCCCTCAAAACCTCTGAAAGTGTTCGCTCAATACCTCAGATAGTTCTCGCTCAATACCTCAGATAGTGCTCCTCAATACCTCAGATAGTTCTCCCACAATACCTCAGATAATGCTCCCTCAATACCTCAGATAGTTCTCCCTCAATACCTCGGAAAGTGCTCCCGCAATACCTCAGATAGTTCTCCCTCAATGCCTCAGATACTGCTCCCACAATACCTCAGATAGTTCTCCATCAATACCTCAGATAGTGCTCCCGCAGTAACTCTGAAAGTGCTTCCTCAATACATCAGAAAGTGCTTTCTCAATACCTCAGATAGTGCTCCCTCAATACCTCAGAAGGTGTTCCCTCAATACCTCAGAAAGTGCTTCCGCAATACCTCAGAAAGTGCGTTCTCAATACCTCAGAGAGTGCTCACTCAATACCACAGATAGTGCTCCCACAATACCTCAGAAAGTGCTTCCTCAATACCTCAGAAAGTGCTCCCTCAGAACCTCAGAAAGTGCTCCCTCAGTACCTCAGAGAGTACTCACTCAGAACCTCAGCTAGTGCTTCCTCAGTATGTCAGAAAGTGCTCCCTCAATACCTCAGAAACTGCTCCCTCAGTACCTCAGATAGTTCTCCCTAAGTACCTCAGATAGTTCTCACTCAGTACCTCAGAAAGTGCTCCCTAAATACCTCAGAAAGTGCTCGCTCAGTACCTCAGATATTGCTCCCTCAATGCCTCAGATAGTGCTCCCTTAATACCTCAGAAAGTACTCCCTCAGTACCTCAGATAGTTCTCCCTCAGTACGTCAGAGAGTGCTTCCTGAATACCTCAGAACTTGTTCACTCAGTACCTCAGATAGTGCTCCCTCAATACCTCAGAAAGTGCTCCCTCTGTACCTCAGAAAGTGCTTCCTCAATACCTCAGAAAGTGCTTTCTCAATACCTCAGATAGTGCTCCCTCAATACCACAGATAGTGCTCCCTCAATACCTCAGATAGTGCTCCCTCAATACCTCAGAAAGTGTTCCCTCAATACCTCAGAAAGTGCTTCCTCAATACCTCAGAAAGTGCTTCCTCAATACCTCAGATACTGGTCCCTCAATACCTCAGATAGTTCTCCCTCAATACTTCAGTAAGTGGTCCCTCTGTACCTCAGAAAGTGCTCCCTCAGTACCTCAGAAGGTGCTCCCTCAATACCTCAGAAGGTGCTCCCTCAATACCTCAGATAGTACCTCCTCAGTACCTCAGAAAGTGCTCCCTCAATATCTCAGGTACTTCTCCTTCAATACCTCGAAAGTGCTCCCTCAATACCACAGAGAGTGTTCCATCAGTACCTCAGAAAGTGCTCCCTCAATACCTCAGAAAGTGCTCCATCAATACCTCAGATAGTTCTCTATCAGTACCTCTGATAGTGCTTCCTCAGTACGTCAGATAGTGCTCCCTCAATACCTCAGAAAGTGTCCCCTCAGTACCTCAGCAAGTGCTACCTCAATACCTTAGAAAGTGCTCCATCATTACCTCAGAGAGTGCTCCCTCAATACCAAAGGTTTTTCTCCTTCAATACCTCAGAGAGTGCTCCCTCAAAACCTCTGAAAGTGCTCGCTCAATACCTCAGATAGCTCTCGCTCAATACCTCAGATAGTGCTCCTCAAAGCCTCAGATAGTTCTCCCTCAATGCCTCAGATAGTTCTCCAATAATACCTCAGATAGTTCTCCCTCAATACCTCTGAAAGTGCTCTACCGGTACCTCAGATAGTATTCACTCAGAACCTCAGCTGGTGCTCCCGCAGTACCTTAGAAAGTGCTCCCTCAATACCTCAGAAACTGCTCCCTCAGTACCTCAAATAGTTCTCCCTCAGTACCTCAGAAAGTGCTCCCTAAATACCTCAGAAAGTGCTCCCTCAATACCTCAGATATTGCTCCCTCAATGCCTCAGATAAAGCTCCCTTAATACCTCAGAAAGTGCTCCCTCAGTACCTCAGATAGTTCTCCCTCAGTACGTCAGAGAGTGCTTCCTGAATACCTCAGAACTTGTTCCCTCAGTACCACAGATAGTGCTCCCTCAATACCTCAGAAAGTGCTCCCTCAGTACCTCAGAAAGTGCTTCCTCAATACCTCAGGAAGTGCTCCATCAATACCACAGATAGTTCTGCCTCAGTACCTCAGATAGTGCTCCCTCAATACCGCAGAAAGTGCTCCCTCAGTACCTCAGATAGTTCTCCCTCAATGCCTCAGATAGTGCTCCCACAATACCTCAGATAGTTCTCCCTCAATACCTCAGGTAGTGTTCCCGCAGTACCTCACAAAGTGCTCCATCAATACCTCAGAAACTGCTCCCTCAATACCTCAGATAGTTCTCCCTCATTACCTCAGATAGTTCTCACTCAGTAACTCAGAAAGTGCTCCCTAAATACCTCAGTAAGTGCTCCCTCAGTACCTCAGATATTGCTCCCTCAATGCCTCAGATAGTGCTCTCTCAATACCTCAGAAAGTGCTCCCTCAGTCCCTCGAATAGTTCTCCCTCAGTACCTCAGAGAGTGCTTCCTGAATACCTCAGAACTTGTTCCCACAGTACGTCAGATAGTGCTCCCTCAATACCTCAGAAAGTGCTCCCTCTGTACCTCAGAAAGTGCTTCCTCAATACCTCAGCAAGTGCTCCCTCAATACCTCAGAAAGTGCTTCCTCAATACCTCAGAAAGTGACTCCTCAATACCTCAGATAGTGCTCCCTCAATACCTCAGAATGAGCTTCCTCTGTACCTCAGAAGGTGCTCCCTCAGTACCTCAGATAGTGCTCCCTCAATTCCTCAGTAAGTGCTCCATCAGTACCTCAGATAGTGATTCCTCAATACCTCAGGTAGTTCTCCCTCAATACCTCTGAAAGTGCTCCCTCAATACCTCAGATAGTTCTCCCTCTATGCCTCAGATAGTACTCCACAATACCTCAGAAAGTGCTCCCTCAATACCTCAGATAGTTCTCCCTCAATACCTCTGAAAGTGCTACCTCAATATTCAGATAGTTTTCCCTCAATGCCTCAGATAGTGCTCCCACAATACCTCAGATAGTTCTCACTCAATACCTCAGATAGTTCGCCCTCAGTACCTCAGTTAGTTCTCCCTCAGTACCTCAGAAAGTGCTTTCTCAATACCTCAGAAAGTGCTCCCTGAGTCCCTCAGAAAGTGCTTCTCAATACCTCAGATAGTGCTCCCTCAGTACCTCAGAAAGTGCTTCCTCAATACCTCAGAAAGTGCTTTCTCTGTACCTCAGAAAGTGCTCCCTCAGTACCTCAGATAGTGCTCCCTCAATACCTCAAAACGTGCTCCCTTCAAACCTCAGAAAGTGCTTCCTCAATACCTCAGATAGTGGTCCCTCAATACCTCAGATAGTTCTCCCTCAATACTTCAGTAAGTGGTCCCTCAGTACCTCAGATAGTTCTCCCACAGTACCTCAGAAAGTGCTCCCTCTGTACCTCAGAAAGTGCTTCACAATACCTCAGCAAGTGCTCCCTCAATACCTCAGAAAGTGCTCCCTCAATACCTCAGAATGTGCTTCCTCTGTACCTCAGAAAGTGCTCCCTCAGTACCTCAGATAGTGCTCCCTCAATTCCTCAGAAAGTGCTCCATCAGTAGCTCAGATAGAGATTGCTCAATACCTCAGGTAGTTCTCCCACAATACCTCAGAAAATGCTCCCTCAATACCTCAGATAGTTTTCCCTCAATGCCTCAGATAGTGCTCCCACAATACCTCAGATAGTTCTCACTCAATACCTCAGATAGTTCGCCCTCAGTACATCAGAAAGTGCTCCCACAGTACCTCAGTTAGTTCTCCCTCAGTACCTCAGAAAGTGCTTTCTCAATACCTCAGAAAGTGCTCCCTGAGTCCCTCAGAAAGTGCTTCTCAATACCTCAGATAGTGCTCCCTCAGTACCTCAGAAAGTTCTCCCTCAGGACCTCAGAAAGTGCTTTCTCAATACCTTAGAAAGTGCTCCCTAAGTCCCTCAGAAAGTGCTTCTCAATACCTCAGATAGTGCTCTCTCAGTACCTCAGAAAGTGCTTCCTCAATACCTCAGAAAGTGCTTTCTCAATACCTCAGAAAGTGCTCTCTCAGTACCTCAGAAAGTGCTTCCTCAATACCTCAGAAAGTGCTTTCTCAATACCTCAGAAAGTGCTCCCTCAGTACCTCAGAAAGTGCTTCCTCAATACCTCAGATAGTGGTCCCTCAATACCTCAGATAGTTCTCCCTCAATACTTCAGTAAGTGGTCCCTCAGTACCTCAGATAGTTCTCCCACAGTACCTCAGAAAGTGCTCCCTTAGTACCTCAGGTTTTGCTTCCTCAGTACCTCAGAAGGTGCTCCCTCAATACCTCAGATAGTACCTCCTCAGTACCTCAGAAATTGCTCCCTTAATACCTCAGGTAGTTCTCCCTCAATACCTCGAAAGTGCTCCCTCAATACCTCCGAGAGTGTTCCATCAGTACCTCAGAAAATGCTCCCTCAATACCTCAGAAAGTGCTCCATCAATACCTCAGATAGTTCTCTATCAGAACCTCTGATAGTGCTTTCTCAGTACGTCAGATCGTGCTCCCTCAATACCTCAGAAAGTGTCCCCTCAGTACCCAAGAAAGTACTACCTCAATACCTCAGAAAGTGCTCCATCAATACCTCAGAGAGTGCTTCCTCAATACCTAAGATAGTTCTCCTTCAATACCTCAGATAGTGCTCCCTCAAAACCTCTGAAATTGATCGCTCAATACCTCAGATTGTTCTCCCTCAATACCTCAGGTAGTGCTCCCGCAGTACCTCACAAAGTGATCCCTCAATACCTCAGAAAGTGCTCCCTCAGTACCTCGAATAGTTCTCGCTCAGTACCTCAGAGAGTGCTTCCTGAATACCTCAGAACTTGTTCCCTCAGTACCTCAGATAGTGCTCCCTCAATACCTCAGAAAGTGCTCCCTCTGTACCTCAGAAAGTGCTTCACAATACCTCAGCAAGTGCTCCCACAATACCTCAGAACGTGCTCCCTTAATACCTCAGAATGTGCTTCCTCTGTACCTCAGAAAGTGCTCCCTCAGTACCTCAGATAGTGCTCCCTCAATTCCTCAGAAAGTGCTCCATCAGTACCTCAGATAGAGATTCCTCAATACCTCAGAAAGTGCTACCTCAATACCTCAGATAGTTTTCCCTCAATGCCTCAGATAGTGCTCCCACAATACCTCAGATAGTCCTCACTCAATACCTCAGATAGTTCGCCCTCAGTACCTCAGAAAGTGCTCCCTCAGTACCTCAGTTAGTTCTCCCTCAGTACCTCAGAAAGTGCTTTCTCAATACCTCAGAAAGTGCTCCCTGAGTCCCTCAGAAAGTGCTTCTCAATACCTCAGATAGTGCTCCCTCAGTACCTCAGAAAGTTCTCCCTCAGTACCTCAGAAAGTGCTTTCTCAATACCTCAGAAAGTGCTCCCTAAGTCCCTCAGAAAGTGCTTCTCAATACCTCAGATAGTGCTCTCTCAGTACCTCAGAAAGTGCTTCCTCAATACCTCAGAAAGTGCTTTCTCAATACCTCAGAAAGTGCTACCTCAGTACCTCAGATAGTGCTCCCTCAATATCTCAAAAAGTGCTCCCTCAATACCTCAGAAAGTGCTTCCTCAATACCTCAGATAGTGGTCCCTCAATACCTCAGATAGTACTCCGTCAATACTTCAGTAAGTGGTCCCTCAGTACCTCAGATAGTTCTCCCTCAGTACCTCAGAAAGTGCTCCCTTAGTACCTCAGGTTTTGCTTCCTCAGTACCTCAGAAGGTGCTCCCTCAATACCTCAGAAAGTGCTCCATCAACACCTCAGATAGTTCTCTATCAGAACCTCTGATAGTGCTTTCTCAGTACGTCAGATAGTGCTCCCTCAATACCTCAGAAAGTGTCCCCTCAGTACCTCAGAAAGTACTACCTCAATACCTCAGAAGGTGCTCCACCAATACCTCAGATAGTGCTTCCTCAATACCTAAGATAGTTCTCCTTCAATACCTCAGATAGTGCTCCCTCAAAACCTCTGAAATTGATCGCACAATACCTCAGATATTTCTCCCTCAATACCTCAGATAGTGCTCCTCAATACCTCAGATAGTTCTCCCTCAATACCTCAGATAATGCTCCCACAGTAGCTCAGATAATGCTCCCACAATACCTCAGATAGTTCTCCCTCAATACCTCAGATAGTTCTCCCTCAATGCCTCAGATATTTCTCCCTCAATACCTCAGATAGTGCTCCCGCAGTACCTCAGAAAGTGCTCCCTCAATACATCAGAAAGTACTCCCTCAGTACCTCAGATAGTACTCACTCAGAACCTCAGCTGGTGCTTCCTCAGTACATCAGAAAGTGCTCCCTCAATACCTCAGAAACTGCTCCCTCAGTACCTCAAATAGTTCTCCCTCAGTACCTCAGTTAGTTCTCACTCAGTTCCTCAGAAAGTGCTCCCTAAATACCTCAGAAAGTGCACCCTCAATACCACAGAAAGTGCTCCCTCAGTACCTCAGATAGTGCTCCCTCAATACCTCAGAAAGTGCTACCTCAATACCTCAGATAGTTTTCCCTCAATGCCTCAGATAGTGCTCCCACAATACCTCAGATAGTTCTCACTCAATACCTCAGATAGTTCGCCCTCAGTACCTCAGAAAGTGCTCCCTCAGTACCTCAGTTAGTTCTCCCTCAGTACCTCAGAAAGTGCTTTCTCAATACCTCAGAAAGTGCTCCCTGAGTCCCTCAGAAAGTGCTTCTCAATACCTCAGATAGTGCTCCCTCAGTACCTCAGAAAGTTCTCCCTCAGGACCTCAGAAAGTGCTTTCTCAATACCTCAGAAAGTGCTCCCTAAGTCCCTCAGAAAGTGCTTCTCAATACCTCAGATAGTGCTCTCTCAGTACCTCAGAAAGTGCTTCCTCAATACCTCAGAAAGTGCTTTCTCAATACCTCAGAAAGTGCTACCTCAGTACCTCAGATAGTGCTCCCTCAATATCTCAAAAAGTGCTCCCTCAATACCTCAGAAAGTGCTTCCTCAATACCTCAGATAGTGGTCCCTCAATACTTCAGATAGTACTCCGTCAATACTTCAGTAAGTGGTCCCTCAGTACCTCAGATAGTTCTCCCTCAGTACCTCAGAAAGTGCTCCCTTAGTACCTCAGGTTTTGCTTCCTCAGTACCTCAGAAGGTGCTCCCTCAATACCTCAGATAGTACCTCCTCAGTACCTCAGAACATGCTCCCTCAATACCTCAGAAAGTGCTCCATCAACACCTCAGATAGTTCTCCATCAGAACCTCTGATAGTGCTTTCTCAGTACGTCAGATAGTGCTCCCTCAATACCTCAGAAAGTGTCCCCTCAGTACCTCAGAAAGTACTACCTCAATACCTCAGAAGGTGCTCCACCAATACCTCAGATAGTGCTTCCTCAATACCTAAGATAGTTCTCCTTCAATACCTCAGATAGTGCTCCCTCAAAACCTCTGAAATTGATCGCACAATACCTCAGATATTTCTCCCTCACTACCTCAGATAGTGCTCCTCAATACCTCAGATAGTTCTCCCTCAATACCTCAGATAATGCTCCCACAGTAGCTCAGATAATGCTCCCACAATACCTCAGATAGTTCTCCCTCAATACCTCAGATAGTTCTCCCTCAATGCCTCAGATATTTCTCCCTCAATACCTCAGATAGTGCTCCCGCAGTACCTCAGAAAGTGCTCCCTCAAGACATCAGAAAGTGCTCCCTCAGTACCTCAGATAGTACTCACTCAGAACCTCAGCTGGTGCTTCCTCAGTACGTCAGAAAGTGCTCCCTCAATACCTCAGAAACTGCTCCCTCAGTACCTCAAATAGTTCTCCCTCAGTACCTCAGTTAGTTCTCACTCAGTTCCTCAGAAAGTGCTCCCTAAATACCTCAGAAAGTGCACCCTCAATACCACAGAAAGTGCTCCCTCAGTACCTCAGATAGTGCTCCCTCAATACCTCAGAAAGTGCTTTCTCAATACCTCAGATAGTGGTCCCTCAATACCTCAGATAGTACTCCGTCAATACTTCAGTAAGTGGTCCCTCAGTACCTCAGATAGTTCTCCCTCAGTACCTCAGAAAGTGCTCCCTTAGTACCTCAGGTTTTGCTTCCTCAGTACCTCAGAAGGTGCTCCCTCAATACCTCAGATAGTACCTCCTCAGTACCTCAGAAAATGCTCCCTCAATACCTCAGAAAGTGCTCCATCAATACCTCAGATAGTTCTCTATCAGAACCTCTGATAGTGCTTTCTCAGTACGTCAGATAGTGCTCCCTCAATACCTCAGAAAGTGTCCCCTCAGTACCTCAGAAAGTACTACCTCAATACCTCAGAAGGTGCTCCACCAATACCTCAGATAGTGCTTCCTCAATACCTAAGATAGTTCTCCTTCAATACCTCAGATAGTGCTCCCTCAAAACCTCTGAAATTGATCGCACAATACCTCAGATATTTCTCCCTCAATACCTCAGATAGTGCTCCTCAATACCTCAGATAGTTCTGCCTCAATACCTCAGATAATGCTCCCACAGTAGCTCAGATAATGCTCCCACAATACCTCAGATAGTTCTCCCTCAATACCTCAGATAGTTCTCCCTCAATGCCTCAGATATTTCTCCCTCAATACCTCAGATGGTGCTCCCGCAGTACCTCAGAAAGTGCTCCCTCAATACATCAGAAAGTGCTCCCTCAGTACCTCAGATAGTACTCACTCAGAACCTCAGCTGGTGCTTCCTCAGTACGTCAGAAAGTGCTCCCTCAATACCTCAGAAACTGCTCCCTCAGTACCTCAAATAGTTCTCCCTCAGTACCTCAGTTAGTTCTCACTCAGTTCCTCAGAAAGTGCTCCCTAAATACCTCAGAAAGTGCACCCTCAATAACACAGAAAGTGCTCCCTCAATACCTCAGAAAGTGCTTCCTCAATTCCTCAGATCGTGGTCCCTCAATACCTCAGATAGTTCTCCCTCAATACTTCAGAAAGTGGTCCCACAGTACCTCAGAAAGTGCTCCCTCAGTACCTCAGAAGGTGCTCCCTCAATACCTCAGATAGAACCAAATCAGTACCTCAGAAAGTGCTCCCTCAATACCTCAGGTTGTTCTCCCTCAATACCTCGAAAGTGCTCCCTCAATACCTCAGAGAGTGTTCCATCAGTACTTCAGAAAGTGCTCCCTCAATGCCTCAGATAGTGCTCCCTCAATACCTCAGAATTTGCTTCCTCTGTACCTCAGAAAGTGCTCCCTCAGTACCTAAGATAGTGCTCCCTCAATACCTCAGAAAGTGCTCCATCAATACCTCAGATAGTTCTCCCTCAGTACCTCAGATAGTGCTCCCTCAATACCTCAGAACTTGCTCCCTCAGAACCTCAGATAGTTCTGCATCAGTACTTCGGAAAGTGATTCCTCATTACCTCAGGTAGTTCTCCCTCAATACCTCTGAAAGTGCTCCCTCAATACCTCAGATAGTTCTCCCTCTATGCCTCAGATAGTACTCCACAATACCTCAGAAAGTGCTCCCTCAATACCTCAGATAGTTCTCCCTCAATACCTCTGAAAGTGCTACCTCAATATTCAGATAGTTTTCCCTCAATGCCTCAGATAGTGCTCCCACAATACCTCAGATAGTTCTCACTCAATACCTCAGATAGTTCGCCCTCAGTACCTCAGTTAGTTCTCCCTCAGTACCTCAGAAAGTGCTTTCTCAATACCTCAGAAAGTGCTCCCTGAGTCCCTCAGAAAGTGCTTCTCAATACCTCAGATAGTGCTCCCTCAGTACCTCAGAAAGTGCTTCCTCAATACCTCAGAAAGTGCTTTCTCTATACCTCAGAAAGTGCTCCCTCAGTACCTCAGATAGTGCTCCCTCAATACCTCAAAACGTGCTCCCTTCAAACCTCAGAAAGTGCTTCCTCAAAACCTCAGATAGTGGTCCCTCAATACCTCAGAAAGTGCTCCATCAATACCTCAGATAGTTCTCCCTCAGTACCTCAGATAGTGCTCCCTCAATACCTCAGAACTTGCTCCCTCAGAACCTCAGATAGTTCTGCATCAGTACTTCGGAAAGTGATTCCTCAATACCTCAGGTAGTTCTCCCTCAATACCTCTGAAAGTGCTCCCTCAATACCTCAGATAGTTCTCCCTCAATGCCTCAGATAGTGCTCCCACAATACCTCAGATAGTTCTCACTCAATACCTCAGATAGTTCTCCCTCAATACCTCTGAAAGTGCTACCTCAATACCTCAGATAGTTCTCCCTCAATGCCTCAGATAGTGCTCCCATAATACCTCAGATAGTTCTCACTCAATACCTCAGATAGTTCTCCTTCAATGCCTCAGATAGTTCTCCCTCAATACCTCAGATAGTGCTCCCGCAGTACCTCAGAAAGTGCTCCCTCAATACCTCAGAAAGTGCTCCATCAATACCTCAGATAGTACTCACTCAGAACCTCAGCTGGTGCTTCCTCAGTACGTCAGAAAATGCTCCCTCAGTACCTCAGATAGTTCTCCCTCAGTACCTCAGAAAGTACTTTCTCAATACCTCAGAAAGTGCTCCCTGAGTCCCTCAGAAAGTGCTTCTCAATACCTCAGATAGTGCTCCCTCAGTACCTCAGAAAGTGCTTCCTCAATACCTCAGATAGTTCTCCCTCAGTACCTCAGAAAGTGCTTTCTCAATACCTCAGAAAGTGCTCCCTGAGTCCCTCAGAAAGTGCTTCTCAATACCTCAGATAGTGCTCCCTCAGTACCTCAGAAAGTGCTTCCTCAATACCTCAGTAAGTGCTTTCTCAATACCTCAGAAAGTGCTACCTCAGTACCTCAGATAGTGCTCCCTCAATACCTCAAAAAGTGCTTCCTCAATACCTCAGATAGTGGTCCCTCAATACCTCAGAAAATTCTCCCTTAGTACTTCAGTAAGTGGTCCCTAAGTACCTCAGATAATTCTCCTTCAGTACCTCAGAAAGTGCTCCCTTAGTACCTCAGATAGTGCTTCCTCAATACCTCGAAGGTGCACCCTCAATACTTCAGAGAGTGTTCCATCAGTACCTCAGAAAGTGCTCCCTCAATACCTCAGAAAGTGCTCCATCAATACCTCAGATAGTTCTCTATCAGTACCTCTGATAGTGCTTCCTCAGTGCGTCAGATAGAGCTCCCTCAATACCTTAGAAAGTGTCCCCTCAGTACCTCAGAAAGTGCGATCTCAATAACTTAGAAAGTGCTCCATCAATATCTCAGAGAGTGCTACCTCAACACCTAAGATAGTTCTACTTCAATACCTCAGAGAGTGCTACCTCAAAACCTCTGAAAGTGTTCGCTCAATAACTCAGATAGTTCTCCCTCAATACCTCTGAAAGTGCTCCCTCAATACCTCTGAAAGTGCTCACTCAAGGCCTCAGAAAGTGCTCCCACTATACCTCAGATAGTTCTCCCTCAATACCTCAGATAGTGCTCCCGCAGTACCTCAGAAAGTGCTCCCTCAATACCTCAGAAAGTGCTCCCTCAGTACCTCAGATAGTACTCACTCAGAACCTCAGCTAGTGCTTCCTCAGTACGTCAGAAAGTGCTCCCTCAATCCCTCAGAAACTGCTCCCTCAGTACCGCAGATAGTTCTCCCTCAGTACCTCAGAAAGTTCTCACTCAGTACGTCAGAAAGTGTTCCCTAAATATCTCTGAAAGTGCTCCCTCAGTACCTCAGATAGTTCTCCCTCAGTACGTCAGAGAGTGCTTCCTGAATACCTCAGAACTTGTTCCCTCAGTATCTCAGGTAGTGCTCCCTCAATACCTCAGAAAGTGCTCCCTCAGTACCTCAGAAAGTGCTTCCTCAATACCTCAGCAAGTGCTCCATCCAAACCACAGATAGTTCTCCCTCAATGCCTCAGATAGTGCTCCCACAATACCTCAGATTGTTCTCCCTCAATACCTCAGGTAGTTCTCCTGCAGTACCTCAGAAAGTGCTCACTCAATACATCAGAAAGTGCTCCCTCAGTACCTCAGATAGTCCTCACTCAGAACCTCAGCTGGTGCTTCCTCAGGACGTCAGAAAGTGCTCCCTCAATACCTCAGAAACTGCTGCCTCAGTACCTCAGATAGTTCTCACTCAGTACCTCAGAAAGTGCTCCCTAAATACCTCAGAAAGTGCTCCCTCAGTACCTCAGATATTGCTCCCTCAATGCCTCAGATAGTGCTCTCTTAATACCTCAGAAAGTGCTCCCTCAGTACCTCAGATAGTTCTCCCTCAGTACCTCAGAGAGTGCTTCCTGAATACCTCAGATAGTGCTCCCTCTGTACCTCAGAAAGTGCTTCGTCTGTACTCAGAAAGTGCTCCCTCAGTACCTCAGATAGTGCTCCCTCAATACCTCAGCAAGTGCTCCATCAATACCTCAGATAGTTCTCCCTCAGTACCTCAGATAGTGCTCCCTCAATACCTCAGAACTTGCTCCCTCAGTACCTCAGATAGTTCTCCATCAGTACCTCAGAAAGTGATTCCTCAATACCTCAGGTAGTTCTCCCTCAATACCTCTGAAAATGCTCCCTCAATACCTCAGATAATTCTCCCTCAATGCCTCAGATAGTGCTCCCACAATACCTCAGATAGTTTCCCTCAATACTTCAAATTGGTCTCCCTCATTACCTCAGAAAGTGCTCCCTCAGTACCTCAGATAGTTCTCCCGCAGTACCTCAGATAGTGGTCCCTCAATACCTCAGAAATAGCTCCCTCAGTACCTCAGATAGTGCTCCCTCGATCCCTCAAAAAAGTGCTCCCTCAATACCTCAGAAAGTACTTCCTCAATTCCTCAGATAGTGGTCCCTCAATACGTCAGATAGTTCTCCCTCAATACTTCACTAAGTAGTCCCTCAGTACCTCAGATAGTGCTTCCTCAGTACCTCAGAAGGTGCTCCCTCAAAACCTCAGATAGCACCTCCTCAGTACCTCAGAAAGTGCTCCCTCAATAGCTCAGGTAGTTCTCCCTCAATACCTCGAAAGTTCTCCCTCAATACCACAGATAGTTCCCCCTCAATGCCTCAGATAATGCTCCCACAGTACCTCAGATCGTTCTCACTCAGTACCTCAGATAGTTCTCCCTCAGTACCTCAGATAGTTCTCCCTCAGTACCTCAGAAAGTGCTTTCACAACACCTCAGAAAGTGCTCCCTGAGTACCTCAGAAAGTGCTTCTCAATACCTCAAATAGTGCTCCCTTAATACCTCAGAAAGTGCTTCCTCATTACCTCAGAAAGTGCTTTCTCAATACCTCAGAATGTGCTCCCTCCGTACCTCAGATAGTGCTCCCTCAATAACTCAAAAAGTGCTCCCTCAATACCTCAGAAAGTGCTTCCTCAATACCTCAGATAGTGGTCCCTCAATACCTCAGATAGTTCTCCCTCAATACTTCAGTAAGTGGTCACTCAGTACCTCAGATAGTTCTCTCTCAGTACCTCAGAAAGTACTCGCTCAGTACCTCAGATAGTGCTTCCTCAGTACCTCAGAAGGTGCTCCCTTAATACCTCAGATAATACCTCCTCAGTACCTCAGATAGTTTTCCCTCAATACCTCTGAAAGTGCGACCTCAATACCTCAGATATTTCTCCCTCAATGCCTCAGATAGTGCTCCCACAATACCTCAGATGGTTCTCCCTCAATACCTCAGATGGTTCTCACTCAGTACCTCAGAAAGTGCTCCCTCAGTACCTCAGACAGTTCTCCCTCAGTACCTCAGAATGTGCTTTCTCAATACCTCAGAAAGTGCACCCTCAGTACCTCAGAAAGTGCTTCCTCAATACCTAAGATAGTGCTCCGTCAATACCTCCGAAAGTGCTTTCTCAACACCTCAGAAAGTGCTCCCTCAGTACTTCAGAAAGTGCTTTCTCAATACCTCAGATAGTGCTCCGTCAATACCTCAGAAAGTGCTTCCTCAATACCTCAGAAAGTGCTTTCTCAATACCTCAGATAGTGCTCCCTCAATACCTCAGATAGTTCTCCCTCAATACTTCGGTAAGCAGTCCCTCAGTACCTCAGATAGTTCTCCCTCAGTAGCTCAGAAAGTGCTCCCTCAGTTCTTCAGATAGTGCTTCCTCAGTACCTCAGAAGGTGCTCCCTCAATAACTCAGATAGTACCTCCTCAGTACCTCAGAAAGTGCTCCCTCAATAGCTCATGTAGTTCTCCCTCAATACCTCGAAAGTGCTCCCTCAATACCTCATATAGTTCCCCCTCAATGCCTCAGATAGTGCTACCACAGTACCTCAGATAGTTCTCCCTCAATACCTCAGATAGTTCTCCCTCAATACCTCAGAAAGTGCACCCTCAGTACCTCAGAAAGTGCTTCCTCAATACCTAAGATAGTGCTCCGTCAATACCTCCGAAAGTGCTTTCTCAACACCTCAGAAAGTGCTCCCTCAGTACTTCAGAAAGTGCTTTCTCAATACCTCAGATAGTGCTCCGTCAATACCTCAGAAAGTGCTTCCTCAATACCTCAGAAAGTGCTTTCTCAATACCTCAGATAGTGCTCCCTCAATACCTCAGATAGTTCTCCCTCAATACTTCGGTAAGCAGTCCCTCAGTACCTCAGATAGTTCTCCCTCAGTAGCTCAGAAAGTGCTCCCTCAGTTCTTCAGATAGTGCTTCCTCAGTACCTCAGAAGGTGCTCCCTCAATAACTCAGATAGTACCTCCTCAGTACCTCAGAAAGTGCTCCCTCAATAGCTCATGTAGTTCTCCCTCAATACCTCGAAAGTGCTCCCTCAATACCTCATATAGTTCCCCCTCAATGCCTCAGATAGTGCTCCCACAGTACCTCAGATAGTTCTCCCTCAATACCTCAGATAGTTCTCCCTCAGTACCTCAGACAGTGCTCCCTCAATACCTCAGAAAGTGCTCCCTCTGTACCTCAGAAAGTGCTTCTCAAATACCTCAGATAGTGCTCCCTCAATACCACAGAATGTGCTTCCTCTGTACTCAGAAAGTGCTCCCTCAGTACCTCAGATAGTGCTCCCTCAATACCTCAGCAAGTGCTCCATCAAGACCTCAGATAGTTCTCCCTCAGTACCTCAGATAGTGCTCCCTCAATACCTCAGAACTTGCTCGCTCAGTACCTCAGATAGTTCTCCATCAGTACCTCAGAAAGTGATTCCTCAATACCTCAGGTAGTTCTCCCTCAATACCTCTGAAAGTGCTCCCTCAATACCTCAGATAGTTTCCCTCAATACTTCAGATTGTTCTCCCTCTGTACCTCAGAAAGTGCTCCCTCAGTACCTCAGATAGTTCTCCCTCAGTACCTCAGATAGTGGTTCCTCAATACCTCAGAAATAGCTCCCTCAGTACCTCAGATAGTGCTCACTCGATCCCTCAAAAAAGTGCTCCCTCAATACCTCAGAAAGTACTTCCTCAATTCCGCAGATAGTGGTCCATCAATACCTCAGATAGTTCTCCCTCAATACTTCAGTAAGTAGTCCCTCAGTACCTCAGATAGTTCTCCCTCAGTACCTCAGAAAGTGCTCCCTCAGTACCTCAGATAGTGCTTCCGCAATACCTCAGATAGTGCGCCCTCAATACCTCAGAATGTGCTCCCTCAATACCTCATAAAGTGCTTCCTCAATACAACAGATTGTGTTCCCTCAATACCTCAGATAGTTCTCCCTCAGTACCTCAGATAGTTCTCCCTCAGTACCTCAGATAGCTCTCCCTCAATACCTCAGATAGTTCTCCCTCAGTACCTCAGATAGTTCTCCCTCAGTACCTCAGAAAGTGCTCCATCAATACCTCAGAAAGTGCTCCATCAATACCTCAGATAATTCTCCCTCAGTACCTCTGATAGTGCTTCCTCAATTCGTCAGATAGTGCTCCCTCAATACCTCAGAAAGTGTCCCCTCAGGACCTCAGAAAGTGCTACCTCAATACCTCAGAAAGTGCTCCATCAAAACCTCAGAAAGTGCTCGCTCAATACCTCAGATATTTCTCCCTCAATACCTCAGATAGTGCTCCTCAATACCTCAGATAGTTCTCCCTCAATACCACAGATAATGCTCCCTCAATAGCTCAGAAACTGCTCCCTCAGTACCTCAGATAGTTCTCCCTCAGTACCTCAGATAGTTCTCACTCAGTACCTCAGAAAATGCTCCCTCAATACCTCAGAAAGTGCTCCTTCAGTACCTCAGATATTGCTCCCTCAATACCTCAGATAGTGCTCCGTCAATACCTCAGAAAGTGCTCCCTCAGTACCTCAGATAGTGCTCCCTCAGTACCTCAGAGAGTGCTTCCTGAATACCTCAGAACTTGTTCCCTCAGTACCTCAGATAGTGCTCCCTCAATACCTCAGAAAGTGCTCCCTCAGTACCTCAGATACTGCTTCCTCAATACCTCAGCAAGTGCTCCATCAATACCACAGATAGTTCTCAGTACCTCAGAGAGTGCTTCTTCAATACCTCAGAAAGTACTCCCTCAGTACCTCAGAAAGTGCTCCCTCAATGCCTCAGAATTTGCTTCCTCAGTACCTCAGAAAGTGCTCCCTCAGTACATCAGAAAGTGCTCCCTCAATACTTCAGAAAGTACTCCCTCAATACCTCAGAAAGTGCTCCCTCAATACCTCAGATTGTGCTCCGTCAATACCTCTGAAAGTGCTTCCGTAATACCTCAGAAAGTGCTTTCTCAATACCTCAGAAAGTGCTCCCTCAGTACCTCAGATAGTGCTCCCTCAATACCTCAAAAAAGTGCTCCCTCAATACCTCAGAAAGTGCTTCCTCAATTCCTCAGATAGTGGTCCCTCTATACCTCAGATAGTTCTCCCTCAATACTTCAGTAAGTAATCCCTCAGTACCTCAGATAGTGCTTCCTCAGTACCTCTGAAGGTGCTCCCTCAATACCTCAGATTGTACCTCCTCAGTACCTCAGAAAGTGCTCCCTCAATAGCTCAGGTAGATCTCCCTCAATACCTTGAAAGTGCTCCCTCAATACCTCAGAGAGTGTTCCATCAGTACCTCAGAAAGTGCTCCATCAATACCGAAGATAGTTCTCCTTCAATACCTCAGATAGTGCTCCCTCAAAACCTCGGAAAGTGCTCGCTCAATACCTCAGATAGTTCTCCCTCAATACCTCAGATAGTGCTCCTCAACACCTCAGATAGTTCTCCCTCTATACCACAGATAATGCTCCCTCAATAGCTCAGAAACTGCTCCCTCAGTACCTCAGATAGTTCTCCCTCAGTACCTCAGAAAATGTTCCCTAAATACCTCAGAAAGTGCTCCCTCAGTACCTCAGATATTGCTCCCTCAATGCCTCAGATAGTGCTCTCTTAATACCTCAGAAAGTGCTCCCTCAGTACCTCAGATAGTTCTCCCTCAGTACCTCGGAGAGTGCTTCCTGAATACCTCAGAACATGTTCCCTCAGTACCTCAGATAGTGCTCCCTCAATACCTCAGAAAGTGCTTCCTCAGTACCTCAGAAAGTGCTCCCTCAATACCTCAGAAAGTGCTTTCTCAATACCTCAGAAAGTGCTCCCTCAGTACCTCAGAAAGTGCTCCCTCAATACCTCAGAAAGTGCTTCCTCAATACCTCCGAAAGTGCTTCCTCTGTACCTCAGAAAGTGCTCCCTCAGTACCTCAGATAGTGCTCCCTCAATACCTCAGCAAGTGCTCCAACAGTACCTCAGATAGTTCTCCCTCAGTACCTCTGATAGTGCTCCCTCAATACCTCAGAACTTGCTCCCTCAGTACCTCATATAGTTCTCCATGAGTACCTCAGAAAGTGATTCCTCAATACCTCAGATAGTTCTCCCTCAATACCTCTGAAAGTGCTCCCTCAATACCTCAGATAGTTCTCCCTCAATGCCGCAGATAGTGCTCCCACAATACCTCAGATAGTTCTCCCTCAGTACCTCAGAAAGTGCTCCCTCAATAACTCAGATATTTCTCCCTCAGTACCTCAGAAAGTGCTTCCTCAATACCTCAGAAAGTGCTCCCTCAATTCTTCAGATAGTTCTCCCCTCAATACCTCTGAAAGTGCTCCCTAAATACCTCAGATAATTCCCCCTCAATGCCTCAGATAGTGCTCCCACAATACGTCAGATATTTCTCCCTCAATACCTCAGATAGTCCTCCCTCAGTACCTCAGAGAGTGTTCCATCAGTACCTCAGAAAGTGCTCCCTCAATACCTCAAAAAGTGTTCCCTCAATACCTCAGAAAGTGCTCCCTCAATACCTCAGATAGTGCTCCCTCAATACCTCAGATAGTTCTCCCTGAATACCTCTGAAAGTGCTCCTTCAATACCTCAGATAGTTCTCCGTCAATGCCTCAGATCGTGCTCCCACAATACCTCAGATAGCTCTCCCTCAATACCTCAGATAGTGCTCCCGCAGTACCTCAGAAAGTGCTCCCTCAATACCTCCGAAAGTGATCGCTCAGTACCTCAGATAGTACTCACTCAGAACCTCAGCTAGTGCTTCCTCAGTACGTCAGAAAGTGCTCCCTCAATTACCTCAGAAACTGCTCCCTCAGTACCTCAGATAGTTCTCCGTCAGTATCTCAGATAATTCTCACTCAGTACCTCAGAAAGTGCTCCCTAAATACCTCAGAAAGTGCTCCCTCAGTACCTCAGATAGTTCTGCCTCAGTTCCTCAGAGAGTGCTTCCTGAATACCTCAGAACTTGTTCCCTCAGTACCTCAGATAGTGCTCCGTCAATACCTCAGAATGTGCTCCCTCAGTACCTCAGAAATTGCTTCCTCAATACCTCAGAAAGTGCTCCATCAATACCACAGATAGTTCTCCCTTAGTACCTCAGAGAGTGCTTCCTCAATACCTCAGAAAGTCCTCCCTCAGTACCTCAGAAAGTGCTCCCACAATACCTCAGAAAGTGCTTCCTCAATACCTCAGAAAGTGTTCCCTCAGTACCTCAGAAAGTGCTTCCTCAATACCTCAGATAGTTCTCCCTCAGTACCTCAGATAGTGCTCCCTCTATACCTCAGAAAGTGCTCCCTTAATAACTCAGAAAGTGCTTATTCAATACCTCAGGTAGTGCTCCCTCAATACCTCAGAAAGTGCTCGTTCAATACCTCAGATAGTTCTCCCACAATGTCTCAGATTGTGCTCCCTCAATTCCTCAGATAGTGCTCCCTCAATACCTCAGAACTTGCTCCCTCAGTACCTCAGATAGTTCTCCTTCAGTACCTCAGAAATTGCTTCCTCAATACCTCAGAAAGTGCTCCTTCAGTACCTCAGATAGTTCTCCCTCAGTAACTCAGATAGTGCTCCTTTAATACCTCAGAAAGTGCTCCCTCAGTACCTCAGATAATTCTCCCTCAGTACCTCAGATATTTCTCCCTCAGTACCTCAGAGAGTGCTTCCTGAATACCTCAGAACTTGTTCCCTCAGTACCTCAGATAGTGATCCCTCAATACCTCAGAAAGTGCTCGCTCAGTACATCAGAATGTGCTTACCCAATACCTCAGAAAGTGCTCCAACGATACCAGAGATAGTTCTCCCTCAGTACCTCAGCGAGTGCTTCCTCGTTACCTCAGAAGGTGCTCCCTCATACTTCAGATAGTGCACCCTCAATACCACAGAAAGAGCTACCTCAGTACCCTCAGATAGTGCTCCCTCAATACCTCAGATAGTGCTTCCTCAGTACCTAAGAAAGTACTTCCTCAATAAATCAGATAGTGCTCCCTCAATACCTCAGATAGTGCTCCCTTAATACCTCAGAAAGTGCTCCCTCAATACCTCAGAAAGTGCGTCCTCAATACCTCAGAAAGTGCTTCCACAATACCTCAGAAAGTGCTCCCTCAGTACCTCTGATAGTGCTCCCTCAATACCTCAGAAAGTGCTCCCTCAATACCTCAGAAAGTGCTTCCTCAATACCTAAGAAAGTGCTTCCTCAATAAATCAGATAGTGCTCCCTCAATACCTCAGATAGTGCTCCCTCAATACCTCAGAAAGTGCTCCCTCATTACATCAGAAAGTGCGTCCTCAATACCTCAGAATGTGCTCCCTCAATACCTAAGAAAGTGCATCCTCATTACCTCAGATCGTGCTCCCTCAATGCCTCAGAAAGTGCTTCCTCAATACCTCAGAAAGTGCTCCCTCAGTACCTCAGATAGTGTTCCCTCTATACCTCAGAAAGTGCTACCTCAATGCCTCAGAAAGTGCTTCCTCTGTACCTCAGAAAGTACTCCCTCAGTACCTCAGATAGTGCTCCCTCAATACCTAAGAAAGTGCTCCATCAATACCCCAGGTAGTTATCCCTCAGTACCTCAGATAGTGCTCCCTCAATACACTAGAACTTGCTGCCTCTGTACCTCAGATAGTTCTCCCTCAGTACCTCAGAAAATGCTTCCTCAATACCTCAGAAAGTGCTCCCTCAATACTTCAGAAAGTGGTCCCTCAGTACCTCAGATAGTTCTCCCTCAGTACCTCAGATAGTGCTCCCTCAATACCTCAGATAGTGCTCCATCAATACCTCAGATAGTACTCGCCAGGACCTCAGATACTGCTCCTCAGTACCTCCGAAAGTTCTCCCTCAGTACCTCAGATAGTTCTCCATCAGTACCTTAGAAAGTGCTCCCTCAGTACCTCAGATAGTGCTCCCTCAATGCCTCAGACAGTGCTTTCTCAATACTGCAGATAGTGCTACCTCAGTACCTCAGATAGTTTTCCCTCAGTACCACAGAAAGTGCTTCCTCAATACCTCAGAAAGTGCTCCATCAATCCCTCAGATAATTCTCCCTCAGTACCTCAGATACATCTCCCTCAGTACCTCAGAAAGTGCTCCCTCAATACCTCAGAATGTGCTTCCTCAATACCTCAGAAAGTGCACCCTCAGTTCCTCAGATAGTGCGCCCTCAATACCTCAGAAAGTGCTCCCTCAATACCTCATAAAGTGCTTCCTCAATTCATCAGATTGTGTTTCCTCAATACTTCAGAAAGTGCTCCATCAATACCTCAGATAGTTCTCCCTCAGTACCTCAGATACTTCTCCCTCAGTACCTCAGAAAGTGCTCCCTCAATACCTCAGAATGTGCTTCCTCAATACCTCAGAAATTGCTCCATCAGTACCTCAGATAGTACTCGCTCAGGACCTCAGATAGTGCTTCCTCAGGACCTCCAAAGTTCTCCCTCAGAATCTCAGATAGTTCTCCATCAGTACCTCAGAAAGTGCTCCCTCAGTACCTCAGATAGCGCTCCGTCAATGCCTCAGATAGTGCTCCCTCAATGCCTCAGATAGTTCTCCCTCAATACCTCTGAAAGTGCTCCCTCAATACCTCAGATATTTCACCCTCAATACCTCTGAAAGTGCAACCTCAATACCTCAGATAGTTGTCTCTCAATGCCTCAGACTGTGCTCCCACAATACCTCAGATAGTTCTCCCACAATATCTCAGATTGTTCTCCCTCAGTACCTCAGAAAGTGCTCCCTCAGTACCTCAGATAGTTCTCCCTCAGTTCCTCAGAAAGTGCTTTCTCAATACCTCAGAAAGTGCTCCCTCAGTACCTCCGAAAGTGCTTCCTCAATACCTCAGATAGTGCTCCCTCAATACCTCATAAATTGTTCCTCAATACCTCAAAAAGTGCTTTCTCAATGCCTCAGAAAGTGCTCCCTTAGTACCTCAGATAGTGCTCCTCAATACCTCAAAAAAGCTCCCTCAATACCTCAGAAAGTGCTTCCTCAATACCTCAGATCGTGGTCCCTCAATACCTCAGATAGTTCTCCCTCAATACTTCAGTAAGTGATCCCTCAGTACCTCAGATAGTTCTCCCTCAGTACCTCAGAAAGTGCTCCCTCAGTACCTCAGATAGTGCTTCCGCAGTACCTCAGAAGGTGCTCCATCAATACCTCAGATAGTACCTCCTCAGTTCCTCAGAAAGTGCTCCCTCAACACCTCAGTAGTTCTCCCTCAATACCTCGAAAGTGCTCCCTCAATACCTCAGAGAGTGTTCCATCAGTACCTCAGAAAGTGCTCCCTCAATACCTCAGAAAGTGCTCCATCAATACCTCAGATAGTTCTCTATCAGTACCTCTGACAGTGCATCCTCAGTACGTCAGATAGTGCTCCCTCAATACCTCAGAAAGTGTCCTCTCAGTACCTCAGAAAGTGCTACCTCATTACCTCAGAAAGTGCTCCATCAATACCTCAGAGAGTGCTCCCTCAATACCTAAGATAGTTCTCCTTCAATACCTCAGATAGTGCTCCCTCAAAACCTCTGAAAGTGCTCGCTCAATACCTCACACAGTTCTCCCTCAATGCCTCAGATAGTGCTCCCACAATACCTCAGATAGTTCTACCTCAATACCTCAGATAGTGCTCCCACAGTACCTCAGATAGTGCTCCCTCAATACCTCAGAAACTGCTCCCTCAGTAGCTCAGATAGTTCTCCCTCCGTACCTCCGAAAGTGCTCCCTAAATACCTCAGAACGTGCTCGCTCAGTACCTCAGATATTGCTCCCTCAATGCCTCAGATAGTGCTCTCTTAATATCTCAGAAAGGGCTCCTTCAGTACCTCAGATAGTTCTCCCTCAGTGAATCAGATAGTTCTCCCTCAGTACCTCAGAGATTGCTTCCTGAATACCTCAGATCTTGTTCCCTCAGTACCTCAGATAGAGCTCCCTCAATACCTCAGATAGTGCTAACTTAATACCTCAGAAACTGCTCCCTCAATACCTGAGAAAGTTCTCCATCAATACCACAGATAGTTCTGCCTCAGTACCTCAGATAGTGCTCCCTCAATACCTCAGAAAGTGCTCCCTCAGTACCTCAGATAGTTCTCGCTCAGTACCTCAGAAAGTGTTCCCTCAATACCTCAGAAATTGCTTCCTCAATACATCAGAAACTGCTTCCTCAGTACCTCAGATAGTGCTCCCTCTATACCTCAGAAAGTGCTCCCACAATACTTCAGAAATTGCTTCAATACCTCAGAAAGTGCTCCCTCAATACGTCAGAAAGTGCTTCATCTGTTCTTCAGAAAGTGCTCCCTCAGTACCTCAGATAGTGCTCCCACAGTACCTCAGATAGTGCTCCCTCAATACCTCAGAAACTGCTCCCTCAGTACCTCAGATAGTTCTCCCTCAGTACCTCCGAAAGTGCTCCCTAAATACCTCAGAACGTGCTCCCTCAGTACCTCAGATATTGCTCCCTCAATGCCTCAGATAGTGCTCTCTTCATACCTCAGAAAGGGCTCCCTCAGTACCTCAGATATTTCTCCCTCAGTGAATCAGATAGTTCTCCCTCAGTACCTCAGTGAGTGCTTCCTGAATACCTCAGATCTTGTTCCCTCAGTACCTCAGATAGAGCTCCCTCAATACCTCAGATAGTGCTCCCTTAATACCGCAGAAACTGCTCCCTCAATACCTGAGAAAGTTCTCCATCAATACCACAGATAATTCTGCCTCAGTACCTCAGATAGTGCTCCCTCAATACCTCAGAAAGTGCTCCCTCAGTACCTCAGATAGTTCTCCCTCAGTACCTCAGAAAGTGTTCCCTCAATACCTCAGAAAGTGCTTCCTCAATACATCAGAAACTGCTTCCTCAGTACCTCAGATAGTGCTCCCTCTATACCTCAGAAAGTGCTCCCACAATACTTCAGAAATTGCTTCAATACCTCAGAAAGTGCTCCCTCAATACGTCAGAAAGTGCATCCTTTGTTCTTCAGAAAGAGCTCCCTCAGTACCTCAGATAGTGCTCCCTCAATACCTCAGAAAGTGCTCCATCAATACCTCAGATAGTTCTCCCACAGTACCTCAGATAGTGCTCCCTCAGTACCTCAGAACTTGCTCCCTCAGTACCTCATATAGTTCTCCATGAGTACCTCAGAAAGTGATTCCTCAATACCTCAGATAGTTCTCCCTCAATACCTCTGAAAGTGCTCCCTCAATACCTCAGATAGTTCTCCCTCTATGCCTCAGATAGTACTACACAATACCTCATAAAATGCTCCCACAGTACCTCAGATAGTTCTCCCTCAATACCTCAGATAGTGCTCCCTCAGTACCTCAGAAAGTGCTCCCTCAGTACCTCAGATAGTTCTCCCTCAATACCTCAGAGAGTGCTTCCTGAATACCTCAGAACCTGTTCCCTCAGTACCTCAGATAGTGCTCCCTGAATACTTCAGAAAGTGCTCCCTCAGTACCTCAGATAGTGCTTCCTCAATACCTCAGAAAGTGCTCCATCAATACCACATATATTTCTGCCTCAGTACCTCAGATAGTGCTCCCTCAATACCTCAGAAAGTGCTCCCTCAGTACCTCAGAAAGTGTTCCCTCAATACCTCAGAAAGTGCATCCGCAATACCTCAGAAAGTGCTCCCTCAGTACCTCAGAAAGTGCACCCGCAATACCTCAGATGGTGCTTCCTCAATACATCAGAAAGTGCTTCCTCAGGACCTCAGATAGTGCTCCCTCAATACCTCAGAACTTGCTTCCTCAGTAACTCAGATAGTTCTCCATCAGTACCTCAGAAAGTGATTCCTCAATAACTCAGATAGTTCTTCCTCAATACCTCTGAAAGTGCTCCCTCAATACCTCAGATAGTTCTCCCTCTATGCCTCAGATAGTACTCCACAATACCACAGAAAGTGCTCCCTCAATATCTCAGAAATTGCTTCCTCAATACCTCAGAAAGTGCTCCCTCAACACCTCAGAAAGTGCTTCCTCTGTACTTCAGAAAGTGCTCCCTGAGTACCTCAGATAGTGCTCCCTCAATACCTCAGAAAGTGCTCCATCAATACCTCAGATATCTCTCCCTCAGTACCTCAGATAGTGCACCCTCAATACCTCAGAACTTGCTCCCTCAGAATCTGAGATAGTTCTCCATCAGTACCTCAGAAAGTGATTCCTCAATACCTCAGATAGTTCTCCCTTAATACCTCTGAAAGTGCTCCCTCAATACCTCAGATAGTTCTCCCTCTATGCCTCAGATAGTACTCCACAATACCTCAGAAAGTGCTCCCTCAGTACCTCAGATAGGTCTCCCTCAATACCTCAGATAGTTCTCCCTCAGTACCTCAGAAAATGCTCCCTCAGTACCTCAGATTGTTCTCCCTCAGTACCTCAGAGAGTGCTTCCTGAATACCTCAGAACCTGTTCCCTCAGTACCTCAGATAGTGCTCCCTCAATACCTCAGAAAGTGCTCCCTCAGTACCTCAGAAAGTGCTTCCTCAATACCTCAGCAAGTGCTCCATCAATACCACAGGTAGTTCTGCCTCAGTACCTCAGATAGTGCTCCCTCAATACCTCAGAAAGTGCTTCCTCAATACCTCAGAAAGAGCTCCCTCAGTACCTCAGAAAGTGCTCCCACAATACCTCAGAAGGTGCTTCCTTAATACATGAAGAAAGTGCTTCCTCAGTACCTCAGATAGTGCTTCCTCAATACCTCAGAAATTGCTTCCTCAATACCTCAGAAAGTGCTCCCTCAATGCCTCAGAAAGTGCTTCCTCAGTACTTCAGAAAATGCTCCCTCAGTAACTCAGATAGTGCTCCCTCAATACCTCAGAAAGTGCTCCATCAATACCTCAGATAGTTCTCCCTCAGTACCTCAGAAAGTGCTCCCTCAATACCTCAGAACTTGCTCCCTCAGTACCTCAGATAGTTCTCTATCAGTACCTCAGAAAGTGATTCCTTAAGACCACAGATAGTTCTCCCTCAATACCTCTGAAAGTGCTCCGTCAATACCTCAGATAGTTCTCCCTCTATGCCTCAGATAGTACTCCACAATACATCAGAAAGTGCTCCCTCAATACCTCAGATAGTTCTCCCTCAGTACCTCAGAAAGTGCTACCTCAGTAACTCAGATAGTTCTCCCTCAGTACCTCAGAAAGTGCTTCCTCAATACCTCAGAAAGTGCTGCCTCAATACCTCAGCTAGTTCTCCCTCAATACCTCTGAAAGTTCTTCCTCAATACCTCAGAAAGTGCTGCCTCAATACCTCAGATAATTCTCCCTCAATACCTCAGATAGTTCTCCCTCAGTACCTCTGAAAGTGCTCCCTTAGTACCTCAGATAGTACTCACTCAGATCCTCAGCTAGTGCTTACTCAGTATGTCAGAAAGTGCTCCCTCAAGCCCTCAGAAACTGCTCCCTCAGTACCTCAGATAGTACTCACTCAGAACCTCAGCTAGTGCTTCCTCAGTATGTCAGAAAGTGCTCCCTAAATACCTCAGAAAGTGCTCCCTCAGTACCTCAGATAGTTGACCCTCAGTACCTCAGAGAATGCTTCCTCAATACCTCAGAACTTTTGCCCTCAGTACCTCAGATTGTGCTACCTCAATACCTCAGATAGTTCTCCCTCAGTACCTCAGAGAGTGCTTCCTCAATACCTCAGAACTTGTTCCCTCAGTACCTCAGATAGTGCTCCCTCAATACCTCAGAAAGTGCTCCCTCAGTAACTCAGAACGTGCTTCCTCAATACCTCAGAAAGTGCTCCATCAATACCACAGATAGTTCTCCGTCAGTATATCAGATAGAGCCCACTCATTACCTCAGAAAGTGCTCCCTCAATACCTCATAAATTGCTTCCTCAATACAACAGATTGTGTTCCCTCAATACCTCAGAAAGTGCTTCCTCAATACCTCAGAAAGTTCTCCCTCAGTACCTCAGATAGTTCTCCCTCAGTACCTCAGATAGTGCTCACTCAGCACCTCAGATAGTGCTCATTCAATACCTCAGAAAGTGCTTCCTCAATACCTCAGAAAGTGCTTCCTCAATACCTCAGATAGAGCTCCCTCAATACCTCAGAAAGTACTCCCTCAGTACCTCAGAATGTGCTTCCTCAGTACGTCAGAAAGTGCTCCCTCAATAACTCAGAGAGTGTTCCGTCAGTATCTCAGAAAGTGCTCCCTCAATACCTCAGATAGTTCTCCCTCAGCACCTCAGAAAGTTCTCCCCCAATACCTCAGATAGTTCTCCCTCAATACCTCAGATAGTTCTCACTCAGTACCTCAGAAATTGCCCCCTCAGTACCTCAGATAGTTCTCCCTCTGTACCTCAGACAGTGCTTCCTGAATACCTCAGAACCTGTTCCCTCAGTACCTCAGCAAGTGCTCCATCAAACCACAGATAGTTCTGCCTCAGTACCTCAGATAGTGCTCCCTCAATACCTCAGAAAGTGCTCCCTCAGTACCTCCGAAATTGCTCACTCAATACCTCAGAAATTGCTCCCTCAATACCTCAGAAAGTGCTTCCTCAATACCTAAGAAAGTGCTTCCTCAATAAATCAGATAGTGCTCCATCAATACCTCAGATAGTGCTCCCTTAATACCTCAGAAAGTGCTCCCTCAATACCTCAGAAAGTGCGTCCTCAATACCTCAGAATGTGCTCCCTCAATACCTAAGAAAGTGCTTCCTCAATACCCGTGATAGTGCTCCCTCAATGCCTCAGAGAGTGCTTCCTCTGTACCTCAGAAAGTGCTCCATCAATACCTCAGATAGTTATCCCTCAGTACCTCAGATAGTGCTCCCTCAATACACTAGAACTTGCTGCCTCTGTACCTCAGATAGTTCTCCCTCAGTACCTCAGAAAGTGCTTCCTCAATACCTCAGAAAGTGCTCCCTCAATACTTCAGAAAGTGGTCCCTCAGTACCTCAGATAGTTCTCCCTCAGTACCTCAGATTGTGCTCCCTCAATACCTCAGATAGTGCTCCATCAATAACTCAGATAGTACTCGCCAGGACCTCAGATAGTGCTTCCTCAGAACCTCCGAATGTTCTCCCTCAGTATCTCAGATAGTTCTCCATCAGTACCTCAGAAAGTGCTCCCTCATTACCTCAGATAGTGCTCCTTCAATGCCTCAGACAGTGCTTCCTCAATACCGCAGATAGTGCTACCTCAGTACCTCAGATAGTTTTCCCTCAGTACCGCAGAAAGTGCTTCCTCAATACCTCAGAAAGTGCTCCATCAATACCTCATATAGTTCTCCCTCAGTACCTCAGATACATCTCCCTCAGAACCTCAGAAAGTGCTCCCTCAATACCTCAGAAAGTGCACCCTCAGTACCTCAGATAGTGCGCCCTCAATACCTCAGAATGTGCTCCCTCAATACCTCATAAAGTGCTTCCTCAATACATCAGATTGTGTTTCCTCAATACCTCAGAAAGTGCTTCCTCAATACCTCAGAAAGTGGTCCCTCAGTACCTCAGATAGTGCTCCCTCAATACCTCAGAAATTGCTCCATCAATACCTCAGATAGTACTCGATCAGGACCTCAGATATTGCTTCCTCAGTACCTCCGAAAGTTCTCCCTCAGTACCTCAGATAGTTCTCCATCAGTACCTCAGAGAGTGATCCCTCAGTACCTCAGATAGTGCTCCGTCAATGCCTCAGATAGTGCTCCCTCAATACCTCAGGTAGTTCTCCCTCAATGCCTCAGATAGTGCTCCCACAATACCTCAGATCGTTCTCCCTCAATACCTCAGATTGTTCTCCCTGAGTACCTCAGAAAGCGCTCCCTCAGTACCTCAGATATTTCTCCCTCAATACCTCAGAAAGTGCTTCCTCAATACCTCAGAAAGTGCTTTCTCAATACCTCAGAAAGTGCTCCATCAGTACCTCAGATAGTGCTCCATCAGTACCTCAAAAAAAGCGAACTCGATATCTCAGAAAGTGCTTCCTCAATACCTCAGATAGTGGTCCCTCAATACCTCAGATAGTTCTCCCTCAATACTTCAGTAAGTGGTCCCTCAGGACCTCAGATAGTTCTCCCTCAGTACCTCAGAAAGTGATCCCTCAGTACCTCAGATAGTGCTTCCTCAGTACCTCAGAAGGTGCTCCCTCAATACCTCAGATAGTACCTCCTCAGTACCTCAGAAAGTGCTCCCTCAATACCTCAGGTAGTTCTCCCTCAATACCTCGAAAGTGCTCCCGCAATACCTCAGAGAGTGTTCCATCAATACCTCAGATAGTCCTCTATCAGTATCTCTGACACTGCATCCTCAGTACCTCAGATAGTGCTCCCTCAATACCTCAGAAAGTGCTCCATCAATACCTCAGAGAGTGTTCCCTCCGTACCTCTGAAAGTGCTCGCTCAATACCTCAGATAGTTCTCCCTCAATACCTCAGATAATGCTCCCCCAATACCTCAGATAGTTCTCCCTCAATACCTCTGAAAGTGCTCCCTCAGTACCTCAGAAAGTGCTTCCTCAATATCTCAGAAAGTGCTCCATGAATACCACAGATAGTTCTGCCTGAGTAGCTCAGATAGTGCTCCCACAATACCTAAGAAAGTGCTCCCTCAATACCTCAGAAAGTGCTCTCTCAGTGCCACAGATAGTTCTCCCTCAGTACCTCAGAGAGAGCTTCCAGAATACCTTAGAACTTGTTCCCTCAGTACCTCAGATAGTGCTCCCTCAATACCTCAGATAGTGCTCCCTTAGTGCCTAAGGAAGTGCTCCCTCAATACCTCAGAAAGTTCTCCATCAATACCACAGATAGTTCTGCCTCAGTACCTCAGATAGTGCTCCCTCAATACCTCAGAAAGTGCTCCCTCAGTACCTCAGATAGTTCTCCCTCAGTACCTCAGGGAGTGCTTCCTGAATACCTCAGAACCTGTTCCCTCAGTACCTCAGATAGTGCTCCCTCAATACCTCAGAATGTGCTCCCTCAGTACCTCAGAAAGTGCTTCCTCAATATCTCAGAAAGTGCTCCATGAATACCACAGATAGTTCTGCCTGAGTAGCTCAGATAGTGCTCCCACAATACCTCAGAAAGTGCTCCCTCAGTACCTCAGAAAGTGCTTCCTCAATACCTCAGAAAGTGCTCCCTCAATACTTCAGAAAGTGGTCCCTCAGTACCTCAGATAGTTCTCCCTCAGTACCTCAGATTGTGCTCCCTCAATACCTCAGATAGTGCTCCATCAATAACTCAGATAGTACTCGCCAGGACCTCAGATAGTGCTTCCTCAGAACCTCCGAATGTTCTCCCTCAGTATCTCAGATAGTTCTCCATCAGTACCTCAGAAAGTGCTCCCTCATTACCTCAGATAGTGCTCCTTCAATGCCTCAGACAGTGCTCCCACAATACCTCAGATCGTTCTCCCTCAATACCTCAGATTGTTCTCCCTGAGTACCGCAGATAGTGCTACCTCAGTACCTCAGATAGTTTTCCCTCAGTACCGCAGAAAGTGCTTCCTCAATACCTCAGAAAGTGCTCCATCAATACCTCATATAGTTCTCCCTCAGTACCTCAGATACATCTCCCTCAGAACCTCAGAAAGTGCTCCCTCAATACCTCAGAATGTGCTTCCTCAATACCTCAGAAAGTGCACCCTCAGTACCTCAGATAGTGCGCCCTCAATACCTCAGAATGTGCTCCCTCAATACCTCATAAAGTGCTTCCTCAATACATCAGATTGTGTTTCCTCAATACCTCAGAAAGTGCTTCCTCAATACCTCAGAAAGTGGTCCCTCAGTACCTCAGATAGTGCTCCCTCAATACCTCAGAAATTGCTCCATCAATACCTCAGATAGTACTCGATCAGGACCTCAGATATTGCTTCCTCAGTACCTCCGAAAGTTCTCCCTCAGTACCTCAGATAGTTCTCCATCAGTACCTCAGAGAGTGATCCCTCAGTACCTCAGATAGTGCTCCGTCAATGCCTCAGATAGTGCTCCCTCAATACATCAGATAGTTCTCCCTCAATACCTCTGAAAGTGCTCCCTCAATACCTCAGGTAGTTCTCCCTCAATGCCTCAGATAGTGCTCCCACAATACCTCAGATCGTTCTCCCTCAATACCTCAGATTGTTCTCCCTGAGTACCTCAGAAAGCGCTCCCTCAGTACCTCAGATATTTCTCCCTCAATACCTCAGAAAGTGCTCCCTCAGTACCTCAGAAAGTGCTTCCTCACTACCTCTGATAGTGCTCCCTCAATACCTCAGAAAGTGCTTCCTCAATACCTCAGAAAGTGCTTTCTCAATACCTCAGAAAGTGCTCCATCAGTACCTCAGATAGTGCTCCCTCAATACCTCAAAAAAAGCGAACTCGATATCTCAGAAAGTGCTTCCTCAATACCTCAGATAGTGGTCCCTCAATACCTCAGATAGTTCTCCCTCAATACTTCAGTAAGTGGTCCCTCAGGACCTCAGATAGTTCTCCCTCAGTACCTCAGAAAGTGATCCCTCAGTACCTCAGATAGTGCTTCCTCAGTACCTCAGAAGGTGCTCCCTCAATACCTCAGATAGTACCTCCTCAGTACCTCAGAAAGTGCTCCCTCAATACCTCAGGTAGTTCTCCCTCAATACCTCAAAAGTGCTCCCGCAATACCTCAGAGAGTGTTCCATCAATACCTCAGATAGTCCTCTATCAGTATCTCTGACACTGCATCCTCAGTACCTCAGATAGTGCTCCCTCAATACCTCAGAAAGTGTCCACTCAGTACCTCAGAAAGTGCTACCTCAATACCTCAGAAAGTGCTCCATCAATACCTCAGAGAGTGTTCCCTCCGTACCTCTGAAAGTGCTCGCTCAATACCTCAGATAGTTCTCCCTCAATACCTCAGATAATGCTCCCCCAATACCTCAGATAGTTCTCCCTCAATACCTCTGAAAGTGCTCCCTCAATACCTCAGATAGTTCTCCCTCAATGCCTCAGATAGTGCTCCCACAATACCTCAGATAGTTCTACCTCTATACCTCAGGTAGTGCTCCCACAGTTACTCAGAAAGTGCTCCCGCAATACCTCAGAAAGTGCTCTCTCAGTACCACAGATAGTTCTCCCTCAGTACCTCAGAGAGAGCTTCCAGAATACCTTAGAACTTGTTCCCTCAGTACCTCAGATAGTGCTCCCTCAATACCTCAGATAGTACTCCCTTAGTGCCTAAGGAAGTGCTCCCTCAATACCTCAGAAAGTTCTCCATCAATACCACAGATAGTTCTGCCTCAGTACCTCAGATAGTGCTCCCTCAATACCTCAGAAAGTGCTCCCTCAGTACCTCAGATAGTTCTCCCTCAGTACCTCAGGGAGTGCTTCCTGAATACCTCAGAACCTGTTCCCTCAGTACCTTAGATAGTGCTCCCTCAATACCTCAGAATGTGCTCCCTCAGTACCTCAGAAAGTGCTTCCTCAATATCTCAGAAAGTGCTCCATGAATACCACAGATAGTTCTGCCTGAGTAGCTCAGATAGTGCTCCCACAATACCTAAGAAAGTGCTCCCTCAATACCTCAGAAAGTGCTCTCTCAGTACCACAGATAGTTCTCCCTCAGTACCTCAGAGAGAGCTTCCAGAATACCTTAGAACTTGTTCCCTCAGTACCTCAGATAGTGCTCCCTCAATACCTCAGATAGTGCTCCCTTAGTGCCTAAGGAAGTGCTCCCTCAATACCTCAGAAAGTTCTCCATCAATACCACAGATAGTTCTGCCTCAGTACCTCAGATAGTGCTCCCTCAATACCTCAGAAAGTGCTCCCTCAGTACCTCAGATAGTTCTCCCTCAGTACCTCAGGGAGTGCTTCCTGAATACCTCAGAACCTGTTCCCTCAGTACCTCAGATAGTGCTCCCTCAATACCTCAGAATGTGCTCCCTCAGTACCTCAGAAAGTGCTTCCTCAATATCTCAGAAAGTGCTCCATGAATACCACAGATAGTTCTGCCTGAGTAGCTCAGATAGTGCTCCCACAATACCTCAGAAAGTGCTCCCTCAGTACCTCAGAAAGTGTTCCCTCAATACCTCAGAAAGTGCTTCCTCAGTACCTCAGAAAGTGCTCCCTCAATAACTCAAAAAGTGCTCCCTCAGTACATCAGAAAGTGCTTCCTTAGTACCTCAGATAGTGCTCCCTCAATACCTCAGAAAGTGCTCCCTCAATACGTCAGAAAGTGCTTCCTCAATACCTCAGAAAGTGCTCCCTCAATACCTCAGAAAGAGCTACATCTGTTGTTCAGAAAGTGCTCCCACAGTACCTCCGATAGTGCTCCCTCAATACCTCAGAAAGTGCTCCATCAATACCTCAGATAGATCTCCCTCAGTACCTCAGGTAGTGCTCCCTCAATACCTCAGAACTTGCTCCCTCAGTACCTCAGATAGTTCTCCATCAGTACCTCAGAAAGTGATTCCTCAATACCTCAGATAGTTCTCCCTCAATACCTCTGAAAGTGCTCCCTCAATACCTCAGATAGTTCTCCCTCTATGCCTCAGAATGTACTCCACAATACCTCAGAAAGTGCTCCATCAATACCTCAGATAGTTCTCCCTCTATGCCTCAGATAGTACTCCACAATACCTCAGAAAGTGCTCCCTCAGTACCTCAGATAGTTCTCCCTCAATAACTCAGATAGTTCTCCCTCAGTACCTCAGAAAGTGCTCCCTCAATACCTCAGATAGTGCTCCTCAATTCTTCAGATAGTTCTCCCTCAATACCTCAGATAGTGCTCCCTCAATACCTCAGATAGTTCTCCCTCAATACCTCAGAAAGTGCTCCCTCAGTACCTCAGAAAGTGCTTCCTCAATACCTCAGAAAGTGCTTCCTCAATACATCAGAAAGTGCTTTCTCAGTACCTCAGATAGTGCTCCCTCAATACCTCAGAAAGTGCTCCCTCAATACCTCAGAAAGTGCTTCCTCTGTACTTCAGAAAATGCTCCCTCAGTACCTCAGATAGTGCTCCCTCAATACCTCAGAAAGTGCTCCATCAATACCTCAGATAGTTCTCCCTCAGTACCTCAGATAGTGCTCCCTCAATACCTCAGAACCTGCTCCCTCAGTACCTCAGATAGTTCTCCATCGGTACCTCAGAAAGTGATTCCTCAATACCTCAGATAGTTCTCCCTCATTACCTCTGAAAGTGCTCCCTCAATGCCTCAGATAGTTCTCCCTCTATGCCTCAGATAGTACTGCACAATACCTCAGAAAGTCCACCCTCAATTCCTCAGATAGTTCTACCTCTATGCCTCAGATAGTACTCCACAAAACATCAGAAAGTGCTCCCTCAGTACCTCAGATAGTTCTCCCTCAATACCACAGATAGTTCTCCCTCAGTACCTCAGAAAGTGCTCCCTTAGTACCTCAGATAGTTCTCCGTCAGTGCCTCAGAGAGTGCTTCCTGAATACCTCAGAACCTGTTCCCTCAGTACCTCAGATAGTGCTGCCTCAATACCTCAGAAAGTGCTCCCTCAGTCCCTCAGAAAGTGCTTCCTCAATACCTCAGCAAGTGCTCCATCAATACCACAGATAGTTCTGCCTCAGTACCTCAGATAGTGCTCCCTCAATACCTCAGAAAGTGCTCCCTCAGTACCTCAGAAAGTGCTCGCTCAATACCTCAGAAAGTGCTTCCTCAATACATCAGAAAGTGCTTCCTCAGTACCTCAGAGAGTGCTCCTCAATACCTCAGAAATTGCTTCCTCAATACCTCAGAAAGTGCTCCCTCAATACCTCAGAAAGTGCTTCCTCTGTACTACAGAAAGTGCTCCCTCAGTACCTCAGATAGTGCTCCCTCAATACCTCAGAAAGTGCTCCTTCAATACCTCAGATAGTTCTTCCTCAGTACCTCAGATAGTGCTCCCTCAATATCTCAGAACTTGCTCCCTCAGTACCTCAGATAGTTCTCCATCAGTACCTCAGAAAGTGATTCCTCAATACCTCAGATAGTTCACCCTCAATACCTCAGAAAGTGCTCCCTCAATACCTCACATAGTTCTCCCTCAATACCTCAGAAAGTGCTCCCTCAGTAACTCAGATAGTTCTCCCTCAGTACCTCAGAAAGTGCTTCCTCAATACCTCAGATAGTTCTCCCTCAATACCTCTGAAAGTTCTCCCTCAATACCTCTGACAGTGCTCCCTCAATACCTCAGATAGTGCTCCCACAATACCTCAGACAGTTCTCCCTCAATACCTCAGATAGTTCCCCCTCAGTACCTCTGAAAGTGCTCCCTTAGTACCTCAGATAGTACTCACTCAGAACCTCAGCAAGTGCTTCCTCAGTACGTCAGAAAGTGCTCCCTAAATACCTCAGAACTTGTTCCCTCAGTACCTCAGATAGTGCTCCCTCAATTCCTCAGAAGGTGCTCCCTCAATACCTCATAAATTGCTTCCTAAATACAACAGATTCCCTCAATACATCAGAAAGTGCTTCCTCAATACCTCAGAAAGTGCTCCCTCAGTACCTCAGATAGTGCTCCCTCAATACCTCAGAAAGTGCTCCATCAATACCTCAGATAGTTCTCCCTCAGTACCTCAGATAGTTCTCCCTCAGTACCTCAGATAGTCCTCCCTCAGTTCCTCAGATATTGCTCACTCAATACCTCAGAAAGTGCTTCCTCAATACCTCAGAAAGTGCTTCCTCAATACTTCAGATAGTTCTCCCTCAGTACCTCAGATAGTTCTCCCTCAGTACCTCAGAAAGTACTCCCTCAGAACCTCAGATAGTTCTCCCTCAGTACCTCAGAGAGTGCTTCCTGAATACCTCAGAACCTGTTCCCTCAGTACCTCAGATAGTGCTCCCTCAATACCTCAGAAAGTGCTCCCTCAGTCTCTCAGAAAGTGCTTCCTCAATACCTCAGCAAGTGCTCCATCAATACCACAGATCGTTCTGCCTCAGTACCTCAGATAGTGCTCCCTCAATACCTTAGAAAATGCTCCCTCAGTACCTCAGAAAGTGTGCGCTCAATACCTCAGAAAGTGCTTCCTCAATACCTCAGAAAGTGCTCCCTCAGTTCCTCAGAAAGTGCTCCCTCAATACCTCAGAAAGTGCTTCCTCAATACCTCAGAAAGTGTTTCCTCAGTACCTCAGATAGTGCTCCCTCAATACCTCAGAAAGTGCTCCCTCAATACCTCAGAAATTTCTTCCACAATACCTCAGAAAGTGCTCCCTCAATACCTCAGAAAGTGCTTCCTCTGTACTACAGAAAGTGCTCCCTCAGTCCCTCAGATAGTGCTCCCTCAATACCTCAGAAAGTGCTCCTTCAATACCTCAGATAGTTCTCCCTCAGTACCTCAGATAGTGCTCCCTCAATACCTCAGAACTTGCTCCCTCAGTACCTCAGATAGTTCTCCATCAGTACCTCAGAAAGTGCTCCCTCAATACCTCAGAAAGTGCTTCCTCAATACCTCAGAAAGTGCTTCCTCAGTACCTCAGATAGTGCTCCCTCAATACCTCAGAAAGGGCTCCCTCAGTCCTTCAGAAAGTGTTCCCTCAATTCCTCAGAAAGTGCTTCCTCAATACCTCAGAAAGTGCTCCCTCAGTACCTCAGAACGTGCGCTCTCAATACCTCAGAATGTGCTTCCTCAATACATCAGAAAGTGCTTCCTCAGTACCTCAGATAGTGCTCCCTCAATACCTCAGAAAGTGCTCCATCAATACCTCAGATAGTTCTCCCTCAGTACCTCAGATAGTGTTCTCTCAATACCTCAGAACTTGCTCCCTCAGTACCTAAGATAGTTCTCCATCAGTACCTCACAAAGTGATTCCTCAATACCTCAGATAGTTCTCCCTCAATACTTCTGAAAGTGCTCCCTCAATGCCTCAGATAGTTCTCCCTCTCTGCCTCAGATAGTACTCCACAATACCTCAAAAAGTGCTACCTCAGTACCACAGATTGTTCTCCCTCAATACCACAGATAGTTCTCCCTCAGTACCTCAGAAAGTACTCCCTCAGAACCTCAGATAGTTCTCCCTCAGTACCTCAGAGAGTGCTTCCTGAATACCTCAGAACCTGTTCCCTCAGTACCTCAGATAGTGCTCCCTCAATACCTCAGAATGTGCTCCCTCAGTCTCTCAGAAAGTGCTCCCTCAATACCTCAGATAGTTCTCCCTCAATACCTCAGAAAGTGCTCCCTCAGTACCTCAGAATGTGCTTCCTCAATACCTCAGAAAGTGCTTCCTCAATACATCAGAAAGTGCTTTCTCAGTACCTCAGATAGTGCTCCCTCAATACCTCAGAAAGTGCTCCCTCAATACCTCAGAAAGTGCTTCCTCTGTACTTCAGAAAGTGCTCCCTCAGTACCTCAGATAGTGCTCCCTCAATACCTCAGAAAGTGCTCCATCAATACCTCAGATAGTTCTCCCTCAGTACCTCAGATAGTGCTCCCTCAATACCTCAGAACCTGCTCCCTCAGTACCTCAGATAGTTCTCCATCGGTACCTCAGAAAGTGATTCCTCAATACCTCAGATAGTTCTCCCTCATTACCTCTGAAAGTGCTCCCTCAATGCCTCAGATAGTTCTCCCTATATGCCTCAGATAGTACTGCACAATACCTCAGAAAGTCCACCCTCAATACATCAGATAGTTCTACCTCTATGCCTCAGATAGTACTCCACAAAACATCAGAAAGTGCTCCCTCAGTACCTCAGATAGTTCTCCCTCAATACCACAGATAGTTCTCCCTCAGTACCTCAGAAAGTGCTCCCTTAGTACCTCAGATAGTTCTCCGTCAGTGCCTCAGAGTGTGCTTCCTGAATACCTCAGAACCTGTTCCCTCAGTACCTCAGATAGTGCTGCCTCAATACCTCAGAAAGTGCTCCCTCAGTCCCTCAGAAAGTGCTTCCTCAATACCTCAGCAAGTGCTCCATCAATACCACAGATAGTTCTGCCTCAGTACCTCAGATAGTGCTCCCTCAATACCTCAGAAAGTGCTCCCTCAGTACCTCAGAAAGTGCTCCCTCAATACCTCAGAAAGTGCTTCCTCAATACATCAGAAAGTGCTTCCTCAGTACCTCAGATAGTGCTCCTCAATACCTCAGAAATTGCTTCCTCAATACCTCAGAAAGTGCTCCCTCAATACCTCAGAAAGTGCTTCCTCTGTACTACAGAAAGTGCTCCCTCAGTACCTCAGATAGTGCTCCCTCAATACCTCAGAAAGTGCTCCTTCAATACCTCAGATAGTTCTTCCTCAGTACCTCAGATAGTGCTCCCTCAATATCTCAGAACTTGCTCCCTCAGTACCTCAGATAGTTCTCCATCAGTACCTCAGAAAGTGATTCCTCAATACCTCAGATAGTTCACCCTCAATACCTCAGAAAGTGCTCCCTCAATACCTCACATAGTTCTCCCTCAATACCTCAGAAAGTGCTCCCTCAGTAACTCAGATAGTTCTCCCTCAGTACCTCAGAAAGTGCTTCCTCAATACCTCAGATAGTTCTCCCTCAATACCTCTGACAGTGCTCCCTCAATACCTCAGATAGTGCTCCCACAATACCTCAGACAGTTCTCCCTCAATACCTCAGATAGTTCCCCCTCAGTACCTCTGAAAGTGCTCCCTTAGTACCTCAGATAGTACTCACTCAGAACCTCAGCAAGTGCTTCCTCAGTACGTCAGAAAGTGCTCCCTAAATACCTCAGAACTTGTTCCCTCAGTACCTCAGATAGTGCTCCCTCAATTCCTCAGAAGGTGCTCCCTCAATACCTCATAAATTGCTTCCTAAATACAACAGATTCCCTCAATACATCAGAAAGTGCTTCCTCAATACCTCAGAAAGTGCTCCCTCAGTACCTCAGATAGTGCTCCCTCAATACCTCAGAAAGTGCTCCATCAATACCTCAGATAGTTCTCCCTCAGTACCTCAGATAGTTCTCCCTCAGTACCTCAGATAGTCCTCCCTCAGTTCCTCAGATATTGCTCACTCAATACCTCAGAAAGTGCTTCCTCAATACCTCAGAAAGTGCTTCCTCAATACTTCAGATAGTTCTCCCTCAGTACCTCAGATAGTTCTCCCTCAGTACCTCAGAAAGTACTCCCTCAGAACCTCAGATAGTTCTCCCTCAGTACCTCAGAGAGTGCTTCCTGAATACCTCAGAACCTGTTCCCTCAGTACCTCAGATAGTGCTCCCTCAATACCTCAGAAAGTGCTCCCTCAGTCTCTCAGAAAGTGCTTCCTCAATACCTCAGCAAGTGCTCCATCAATACCACAGATCGTTCTGCCTCAGTACCTCAGATAGTGCTCCCTCAATACCTTAGAAAATGCTCCCTCAGTACCTCAGAAAGTGTGCGCTCAATACCTCAGAAAGTGCTTCCTCAATACCTCAGAAAGTGCTCCCTCAGTTCCTCAGAAAGTGCTCCCTCAATACCTCAGAAAGTGCTTCCTCAATACCTCAGAAAGTGTTTCCTCAGTACCTCAGATAGTGCTCCCTCAATACCTCAGAAAGTGCTCCCTCAATACCTCAGAAATTTCTTCCACAATACCTCAGAAAGTGCTCCCTCAATACCTCAGAAAGTGCTTCCTCTGTACTACAGAAAGTGCTCCCTCAGTCCCTCAGATAGTGCTCCCTCAATACCTCAGAAAGTGCTCCTTCAATACCTCAGATAGTTCTCCCTCAGTACCTCAGATAGTGCTCCCTCAATACCTCAGAACTTGCTCCCTCAGTACCTCAGATAGTTCTCCATCAGTACCTCAGAAAGTGCTCCCTCAATACCTCAGATAGTTCTCCCTCAATACCTCAGAAAGTGCTTCCTGAGTAACTCAGATAGTTCTCCTTCAGTACCTCAGAAAGTGCTTCCTCAATACCTCATAAAGTGCTCCCTCAATACCCCAGATAGTTCTCCCTCAATACCTCTGACAGTGCTCCCTCAATACCTCAGATAATTCTCCCTCAATGCCTCAGATAGTGCTCCCACAATACCTCAGACAGTTCTCCCTCAATACCTCAGATAGTTCTCCCTCAATACCTCAGAAAGTGCTTCCTCAGTAACTCAGATAGTTCTCCTTCAGTACCTCAGAAAGTGCTTCCTCAATACCTCATAAAGTGCTCCCTCAATACCTCAGATAGTTCTCCCTCAATACCTCTGACAGGGCTCCCTCAATACCTCAGATAATTCTCCCTCAATGCCTCAGATAGTGCTCCCACAATACCTCAGAAAGTGCTTCCTCAATACCTCAGAAAGTGTTTCCTCAGTACTTCAGATAGTGCTCCCTCATTACCTCAGAAAGTGCTCCCTCAATACCTCAGAAATTGCTTCCACAATACCTCAGAAAGTGCTCCCTCAATACCTCAGAAAGTGCATCCTCTGTACTACAGAAAGTGCTCCCTCAGTCCCTCAGAAAGTGCTCCTTCAATACCTCAGATAGTTCTCCCTCAGTACCTCAGATTGTGCTCCCTCAATACCTCAGAACTTGCTCCCTCAGTACCTCAGATAGTTCTCCATCAGTACCTCAGAAAGTGCTCCCTCAATACCTCAGATAGTTCTCCCTCAATACCTCAGAAAGTGCTTCCTCAGTAACTCAGATAGTTCTCCTTCAGTACCTCAGAAAGTGCTTCCTCAAGACCTCATAAAGTGCTCCCTCAATACCTCAGATAGTTCTCCCTCAATACCTCTGACAGTGCTCCCTCAATACCTCAGATAATTCTCCCTCAATGCCTCAGATAGTGCTCCCACAATACCTCAGACAGTTCTCCCTCAATACCTCAGATAGTTCTCCCTCAATACCTCAGAAAGTGCTTCCTCAGTAACACAGATAGTTCTCCTTCAGTACCTCAGAAAGTGCTTCCGCAATACCTCATAAAGTGCTCCCTCAATACCTCAGATAGTTCTCCCTCAATACCTCTGACAGTGCTCCCTCAATACCTCATATAATTCTCCCTCAATGCCTCAGATAGTGCTCCCACAATACCTCAGACAGTTCTCCCTCAATACCTCAGATAGTTCTCCCTCAGTACCTCTGAAAGTGCTCCCTTAGTACCTCAGATAGTACTCACTCATAACCTCAGAAAGTGCTTCCTCAGTACGTCAGAATCTGCTCCCTAAATACCTCAAAACTTGTTCCCTCAGTACCTCAGACAGTGTCCCTCAATACCTCAGATTGTGCTCCATCAATATATCAAATAGTTCTCCCTCAGTACATCAGATAGTTCTCCCTCAGTACCTCAGAAAGTGTTTCCTCAATACCTCAGAAAGTGCTTCCTCAATACCTCAGATAGAGCTCCCTCAATACCTCAGAAAGTGCTCCCTCAGTACCTCAGAAAGTGCTTCCTCAGAACGTCAGAAAGTGCTCCCTCAATAACTCAGAGAGTGTTCCATCAGTACCTCAGATAGTGCTCCCTCAATACCTCAGATAGTTCTCCCTCAATGCCTCAGATAGTACTCCTAAAATACCTCAGATAGTTCTCCCTCAATACCTCAGATAGTTCTCCCTCAGTACCTCAGATTGACCTCCCTCAGTACCTCAGATAGTTCTCCCTCCGTACCTCAGAGAGTACTTCCTGAATACCTCAGAACTTGTTCCCTCAGGACCTCAGATAGTGCTCCGTTTGTACCACAGAAAGTGATTCCTCAATACCTCAGATAGTTCTCCCTCAATACCTCTAAAAGTGCTCCCTCAATACCTCAGATATTGCTACCTCTTTGACTCAGATAGTACTCCACAATACCTCAGAAAGTGCTCCCTCAATACCACAGATAGTTCTCCCTCTATGCCTCAGATAGTACCCACAATACCTCAGAAAGTGCTCCCTCAGTAACTCAGATAGTTCTCCCTCAGTACCTCAGAAAGTGCTTCCTCAATACCTCAGAAAGTGCTCCCTCAATACCTCAGATAGTTCTCCCTCAATACCTCTGAATGTGCTCACTCTATACCTCAGATAATTCTACCTCAATGCCTCCGATAGTGCTCCCACAATACCTCAGAACGTGCTTCCTCAATACCTCAGAAAGTGCTTCCTCAATACCTCAGAAAGTGCTTCCTCCATACCTCAGATAGAGCTCCCTCAATACCTCCGAAAGTGCTCCCTCAGTTCCACAGAAAGTGCTTCCTCAGTACGTCAGAAAGTGCTCCCTCAATACCTCAGACAGTGCTCCTCAATTCTTCAGATAGTTCTCCCTCAATACCTCTGAAAGTGCTCCCTGAATACCTCAGATAGTTCTCCCTCAATGCCTCAGATAGTGCTCCTACAATACCTCAGATAGTTCTCACTCAATACCTCAGATAGTTCTCACTCAGTCCCTCAGATAGTGCTTCCAAAATACCTCTGAAAGTGCTCCCTCAGTACCTCAGATATTGCTCGCTCAATGCCGCAGATAGTGTTCCCTTAATACCTCAGAAAGTGCCCCCTCAGTACCTCAGATATTTTTCCCTCAGAACCTCAGATAGTTCTCCCTCCGTACCTCAGGGAGTGCTTCCTGAATACCTCAGAACATGTTCCCTCAGGACCTCAGATAGTGCTCCGTCAATACCACAGAAAGTGCTCCCTCAATACCTCAGATAGTTCTCCCTCAATACCTCTGAAAGTGCTACCTCAATACCTCAGATAATTCTCCCTCAATGCCTCAGATAGTGCTCCCACAATACCTCAGATAGTTCTCCCTCAATTCCTCAGATAGTGCTCTCGCAGGACCTCAGAAAGTGCTCCCGCAATAACTCAGAAAGTGCTCGCTCAGTACCTCAGATAGTACTCACTCAGAACCTCAGCGCTTCCTCAGTACGTCAGAAAGTGCTCCTTCAATACCTCAGAAACTGCTCCCTCAGTACCTCAGATAGTTCTCCCTCAGTACCTCAGATATTGCTCGCTCAATACCTCAGATAGTGGTCCCTTAATACCTCAGAAAGTGCTCCCTCAATACCTCAGAAAGTTCTCCCTCAATACCTCAGAAAGTGCTTCCTCAATACCTCAGAAGGTGCTCTCTCAGTACCTCAGAAAGTGCTCCCTCAATACCTCGGAAAGTGCTTCATCAATACCTCAGAAAGTGCTTCCTCATTACCTCAGAGAAGGCTCCCTCAGTACCTCAGAAAGTGCTCCCTCAATACCTCAGAAAGTGCACCCTCAGTACCTCAGAAAGTGCTTCTTAAAAACCTCAGAAAGTGCTCCATCAATACCACAGATAGTTCTGCCTCAGTCCCTCAGAGAGTGCTTCTTCAATACCTCAGAAAGTGCTCCCTCAGTAGCTCAGAAAGTTCTCCCTCAGTACCTCAGAGAGTGCTTCCTCAATACCTCAGAACCTGTTCACTCATTTCCTTCAGAAAGTGCTCCCTCAGTACCTCAGAAAGTGCTCCCTCAGTACCTCAGATATTGCTCCCTCAATGCCTCAGATAGTACTCCCTTAATACCTCTGAAAGTGCTCCCTCAGTACCTCAGATAGTTCACCCTCAGTACATCAGATAGTTCTCCCTCCGTACCTCAGAGAGTGCTTCGTGAATACCTCAGAACTTGTTCCCTCAGTACCTCAGATAGTGCTCCGTCAATACCTCAGAAAGTGCTCCCTCAGTACCTCAGAAATTGCTTCCTCAATACCTCAGAAAGTGCTCCATTAATACCACAGATAGTTCTCCCTCAGTACCTCAGAGAGTGCTTCCTCAATACCTCAGAAAGTGCTCCCTCAATACCTCAGAAAGTTCTCCCTCAATACCTCAGAAAGTGCTTCCTCAATACCTCAGAAAGTGCTCTCTCAGTACCTCAGAAAGTGCTCCCTCAATACCTAGGAAAGTGCTTCATCAATACCTCAGAAAGTGCTTCCTCATTACCTCAGAGAAGGCTCCCTCAGTACCTCAGAAAGTGCTCCCTCAATACCTCAGAAAGTGCACCCTCAGTACCTCAGAAAGTGCTTCTTAAAAACCTCAGAAAGTGCTCCATCAATACCACAGATAGTGCTGCCTCAGTCCCTCAGAGAGTGCTTCTTCAATACCTCAGAAAGTGCTCCCTCAGTAGCTCAGAAAGTGCTCCCTCAATGCCTCAGAATTTGCTTCCTCAGTACCTCAGAAAGTGCTCCCTCAGTACATCAGAAAGTGCTCCCTCAATACCTCAAAGTGCTCCCTCAATACCACAGAAATTGCTTCCTCAATACGTCAGAAAGTGTTACCTCTGTACCTCAGAAAGTGCTTCCTCAATACCTCAGAAAGTGCTCCCTCAGAACCTCAGAAAGTGCTCCCTTACTAACTCAGAAAGTGCTTCCTCAATACCTCAGATAGTGCGCCCTCAATACCTCAGAAAGTGCTCCCTCAATGCCTCAGAATTTGCTTCCTCAGTATCTCAGAAAGTGCTCCCCCAGTACATCAGAAAGTGCTCCCTCAATACCTCAGAAAGTGCTCCCTCAATATCTCAGAAATTGCTTCCTCAATATCTCAGAAAGTGCTCCATCAATACCACTGATAGTTCTTCCTCAGTACCTCAGAGAGTGCTTCCTCAATACCTTAGAAAGTGCTCCCTCAATACCTCAGAAAGTTTTCCCTCAATACCTCAGAAAGTGCTTCTTCAATACCTCAGAAAGTGCTCTCTCAGTACCTCAGAAAGTGCTCCCTCAATACATCGGAAAGTGGTTCCTCAATACCTCAGAGAGGGCACCCTCAGTACCTCAGAATGTGCTCCCTCAATACCTCAGAAAGTGCTCCCTCAGTACCTCAGAAAGTGCTTCTTAAAAACCTCAGAAAGTGCTCCATCAATACCACAGATATTTCTCCCTCAGTACCTCAGAAAATGCTTCTTCAATACCTCAGAAAGTGCTCCCTCAATGCCTCAGAATTTGCTTCCTCAGTACCTCAGAAAGTGCTCCCTCAGTACATCAGAAAGTGCACCCTCAATACCTCAGAAAATGCTCCATCAATACCTCAGAAAGTGCTTCCTCAATACCTCAGAAAGTGCTCCCTCAGTATCTCAGAAAGTGCTCCCTTAATAACTCAGAAAGTACTTCCACAATACCTGAGATAGTGCGCCCACAATACCTCAGAAAGTGCAGCCTCAATGCCTCAGAATTTGCATCCTCAGTACCTCAGAAAGTGCTCCCTCAGTACATCAGAATGTGCTCCCTCAATACCTCAGAAAGTGTTCCCTCAATACCTCAGAAATTGCTTCCACAATACCTCAGAAAGTGCTCCATCAATACCACAGATAATTCTCCCTCAGTACCTCAGAGTGTGCTTCCTTAATACCTCAGAAAGTGCTCCCTCAATACATCAGAAAGTTCTCCCTCAATACCTCAGGAAGTGCTTCCTCAATACCTCAGAAAGTGCTCCCTCAATACCTGGGAAAGTGCTTCCTCAATACCTCAGAAAGTGCTTCCTGATTACCTCAGAGAGGGCTCCCACAGTACCTCAGAAAGTGCTCCCTCAATACCTCAGAAGGTGCTCTCTCAGTACCTCAGAAAGTGCTTCTTAAAAACTTCAGAAAGTGCTCCATCAATGCCACAGATATTTCTCCCTCAGTACCTCAGAAAATGCTTCTTCTATACCTCAGAAAGTGCTCCCTCAATGCCTCAGAATTTGCTTCTTCAGTACCTCAGAAAGTGCTCCCTCAGTACATCAGAAAGTGCTCCCTCAATACCTCAGAAAGAGCTCCCTTAATAACTCAGAAAGTGCTTCCTCAATACCTCAGAATTTGCTTCCTCAGAACCTCAGAAAGTGCTCCCTTACTAACTCAGAAAGTGCTTCCTCAATACCTCAGATAGTGCGCCCTCAATACCTCAGAAAGTGCTCCCTCAATGCCTCAGAATTTGCTTCCTCAGTATCTCAGAAAGTGCTCCCCCAGTACATCAGAAAGTGCTCCCTCAATACCTCAGAAAGTGCTCCCTCAATATCTCAGAAATTGCTTCCTCAATACCTCAGAAATTGCTTCCCCAATACCTCAGAAAGTGCTCCATCAATACCACAGATAGTTCTCCCTCAGTACCTCAGAGAGTGCTTCCTTAATACCTCAGAAAGTGCTCCCTCATTACATTAGAACGTTCTCCCTCAATACCTCAGAAAGTGCTTCCTCAATACCTCAGAAAGTGCTCCCTCAATACCTGGGAAAGTGCTTCCTCAATACCTCAGAAAGTGCTTCCTGGTTACCTCAGAGAGGGCTCCCACAGTACCTCAGAACGAGCTCCCTCAATACCTCCGAAAGTGCTCTCTCTGTACCTCAGAAAGTCCTTCTTAAAAACCTCAGAAAGTGCTCCATCAATACCACAGATCTTTCTCACTCAGTACCTCAGAGAATGCTTCTTCAATACCTCAGAAAGTGCTCCCTCAATGCCTCAGAATTTGCTTCCTCAGTACCTCAGAAAGTGCTCCCTCAGTACATCAGAAAGTGCTCCCTCAATACCTCAGAAAGTGCTCCCTCAGTACCTCAGAAAGTGCTTCCTCAATACCTCAGAAAGTGCTCCCTCAGTACCTCAGAAAGTGCTCCCTTAATAACTCAGAAAGTGCTTCCTCAATACCTCAGATAGTGCGCCCTCAATACCTCAGATAGTGCTCCCACAATGCCTCAGAATTTGCTTCCTCAGTACCTCAGAAAGTGCTCCCTCAGTACATCAGAAAGTGCTCCGTCATTACCTCAGAAAGTGCTTCCTCAATACCTCAGAATGTGCTCCCTCAGTACCTCAGATAGTGCTCCCTCAATAACTCAGAAAGTGCTTCCTCAATACCTCAGAAAGTGCTTCCTCTGTACTTCAGAAAGTGCTCCCTCAGCACCTCAGATAGTGCTCCCTCAATACCTCAGAAAGTGCTCCATCAATACCTCAGATAGTGCGCCCTCAATACCTCAGAAAGTGCTCCCTCAATGCCTCAGAATTTGCTTCCTCAGTATCTCAGAAAGTGCTCCCCCAGTACATCAGAAAGTGCTCCCTCAATACCTCAGAAAGTACTCCCTCAATATCTCAGAAATTGCTTCCTCAATATCTCAGAAAGTGCTCCATCAATACCACAGATAGTTCTTCCTCAGTACCTCAGAGAGTGCTTCCTCAATACCTTAGAAAGTGCTCCCTCAATACCTCAGAAAGTTTTCCCTCAATACCTCAGAAAGTGCTTCTTCAATACCTCAGAAAGTGCTCTCTCAGTACCTCAGAAAGTGCTCCCTCAATACATCGGAAAGTGGTTCCTCAATACCTCAGAGAGGGCACCCTCAGTACCTCAGAATGTGCTCCCTCAATACCTCAGAAAGTGCTCCCTCAGTACCTCAGAAAGTGCTTCTTAAAAACCTCAGAAAGTGCTCCATCAATACCACAGATAGTTCTGCCTCAGTACCTCAGAGAGTGCTTCTTCAATACCTCAGAAAGTGCTCCCTCAGTAGCTCAGAAAGTGCTCCATCAATACCACAGATATTTCTCCCTCAGTACCTCAGAAAACGCTTCTTCAATACCTCAGAAAGTGCTCCCTCAATGCCTCAGAATTTGCTTCCTCAGTACCTCAGAAAGTGCTCCCTCAGTACATCAGAAAGTGCTTCCTCAATACCTCAGAAAGTGCTCCCTCAATACCTCAGAAAGTGCTCCCTTAATAACTCAGAAAGTACTTCCACAATACCTGAGATAGTGCGCCCACAATACCTCAGAAAGTGCTCCCTCAATGCCTCAGAATTTGCTTCCTCAGTACCTCAGAAAGTGCTCCCTCAGTACATCAGAAAGTGCTCCCTCAATACCTCAGAAAGTGTTCCCTCAATACCTCAGAAATTGCTTCCCCAATACCTCAGAAAGTGCTCCATCAATACCACAGATAATTCTCCCTCAGTACCTCAGAGTGTGCTTCCTTAATACCTCAGAATGTGCTCCCTCAATACATCAGAAAGTTCTCCCTCAATACCTCAGAAAGTGCTTCCTCAATACCTCAGAAAGTGCTCCCTCAATACCTGGGAAAGTGCTTCCTCAATACCTCAGAAAGTGCTTCCTGATTACCTCAGAGAGGGCTCCCACAGTACCTCAGAAAGTGCTCCCTCAATACCTCAGAAGGTGCTCTCTCAGTACCTCAGAAAGTGCTTCTTAAAAACTTCAGAAAGTGCTCCATCAATGCCACAGATATTTCTCCCTCAGTACCTCAGAAAATGCTTCTTCTATACCTCAGAAAGTGCTCCCTCAATGCCTCAGAATTTGCTTCTTCAGTACCTCAGAAAGTGCTCCCTCAGTACATCAGAAAGTGCTCCCTCAATACCTCAGAAAGAGCTCCCTTAATAACTCAGAAAGTGCTTCCTCAATACCTCAGAATTTGCTTCCTCAGTACCTCAGAAAGTGCTCCCTCAGTACCTCAGAAAGTGCTCCCTCAATGCCACAGAATTTGCTTCCTCAGTACCTCAGAAAGTGCTCCCTCAGTAAATCAGAAAGTGCTCCGTCATTACCTCAGAAAGTGCTTCCTCAATGCCTCAGAATTTGCTTCCTCAGTACCTCAGAAAGTGCTCCCTCAATACCTCAGAAAGTGTTCCCTCAATACCTCAGAAATTGCTTCCCCAATACCTCAGAAAGTGCTCCATCAATACCACAGATAGTTCTCCCTCAGTACCTCAGAGAGTGCTTCCTTAATACCTCAGAAAGTGCTCCCTCATTACATTAGAACGTTCTCCCTCAATACCTCAGAAAGTGCTTCCTCAATACCTCAGAAAGTGCTCCCTCAATACCTGGGAAAGTGCTTCCTCAATACCTCAGAAAGTGCTTCCTGATTACCTCAGAGAGGGCTCCCACAGTACCTCAGAAAGAGCTCCCTCAATACCTCCGAAAGTGCTCTCTCTGTACCTCAGAAAGTCCTTCTTAAAAACCTCAGAAAGTGCTCCATCAATACCACAGATATTTCTCCCTCAGTACCTCAGAGAATGCTTCTTCAATACCTCAGAAAGTGCTCCCTCAATGCCTCAGAATTTGCTTCCTCAGTACCTCAGAAAGTGCTCCCTCAGTACATCAGAAAGTGCTCCCTCAATACCTCAGAAAGTGCTCCCTCAGTACCTCAGAAAGTGCTCCCTTAATAACTCAGAAAGTGCTTCCTCAATACCTCAGATAGTGCGCCCTCAATACCTCAGAAAGTGCTCCCTCAATGCCTCAGAATTTGCTTCCTCAGTACCTCAGAAAGTGCTCCCTCAGTACATCAGAAAGTGCTCCGTCATTACCTCAGAAAGTGCTTCCTCAATACCTCAGAAAGTGCTCCCTCAGTACCTCAGAAAGTGCTCCCTCAATACCTCAGAAAGTGCTTCCTCAATACCTCAGAAAGTGCTTCCTCTGTACTTCAGAAAGTGCTCCCTCAGTACCTCAGATAGTGCTCCCTCAATACCTCAGAAAGTGCTCCATCAATACCTCAGATAGTTCTCCCTCAGTACCTCAGATAGTGCTCCCTCAATACCTCAGAACCTGCTCCCTCAGTACCTCAGATAGTTCTCCATCGGTACCTCAGAAAGTGATTCCTCAATACCTCAGATAGTTCTCCCTCATTACCTCTGAAAGTGCTCCCTCAATGCCTCAGATAGTTCTCCCTCTATGCCTCAGATAGTACTGCACAATACCTCAGAAAGTCCACCCTCAATATCTCAGATAGTTCTCCCTCTATGCCTCAGATAGTACTCCACAAAACATCAGAATGTGCTCCCTCAGTACCTCAGATAGTTCTCCCTCAATACCACAGATAGTTCTCCCTCAGTACCTCAGAAAGTGCTCCCTTAGTACCTCAGATAGTTCTCCGTCAGTACCTCAGAGAGTGCTTCCTGAATACCTCAGAACCTGTTCCCTCAGTACCTCAGATAGTGCTGCCTCAATACCTCAGAAAGTGCTCCCTCAGTCCCTCAGAAAGTGCTTCCTCAATACCTCAGCAAGTGCTCCATCAATACCACAGATAGTTCTGCCTCAGTACCTCAGATAATGCTCCCTCAATACCTCAGAAACTGCTCCCTCAATACCTCAGAAAGTGCTTCCTCAATACATCAGAAAGTGCTTCCTCAGTACCTCAGATAGTGCTCCCTCAATACCTCAGAAATTGCTTCCTCAATACCTCAGAAAGTGCTCCCTCAATACATCAGAAAGTGCTTCCTCTGTACTACAGAAAGTGCTCCCTCAGTACCTCAGATAGTGCTCCCTCAATACCTCAGAAAGTGCTCCTTCAATACCTCAGATAGTTCTTCCTCAGTATCTCAGAAAGTGTTCCCTCAATACCTCAGAAATTGCTTCCCCAATACCTCAGAAAGTGCTCCATCAATACCACAGATAATTCTCCCTCAGTACCTCAGAGAGTACTTCCTTAATACCTCAGAAAGTGCTCCCTCAATACATCAGAAGGTTCTCGCTCAATACCTCAGAAAGTGCTTCCTCAATACCTCAGAAAGTGCTCCCTCAATACCTGGGAAAGTGCTTCCTCAATACCTGGGAAAGTGCTTCCTGATTACCTCAGAGAGGGCTCCCACAGTACCTCGGAAAGTGCTCCCTCAATACCTCAGAAGTTGCTCTCTCAGTACCTCAGAAAGTGCTTCTTAAAAACCTCAGAAAGTGCTCCATCAATACCACAGATATTTCTCCCTCAGTACCTCAGAAAATGCTTCTTCAATACCTCAGAAAGTGCTTCCTCAATGCCTCAGAATCTGCTTTCTCAGTACCTCAGAAAGTGCTCCCTCAGTACATCAGAAAGTGCTCCCTCAATACCTCAGAAAGAGCTCCCTTAATAACTCAGAAAGTGCTTCCTCAATACCTCTGAAAGTGCTCCCTCAATGCCTCAGAATTTGCTTCCTCAGTACCTCAGAAAGTGCTCCCTCAGTACATCAGAAAGTGCTCCGTCAATACCTCAGAAAGTGCTTCCTCAATGCCTCAGAATTTGCTTCCTCAGTACCTCAGAAAGTGCTCCCTCAATACCTCAGAAAGTGTTCCCTCAGTACCTCAGAGAGTGCTTCCTTAATACCTCAGAAATTGCTCCCTCAATACATCAGAACGTTCTCCCTCAATACCTCAGAAAGTGCTTCCTCAATACCTCAGAAAGTGCTCCCTCAATACCTGGGAAAGTGCTTCCTCAATACCTCAGAAAGTGCTTCCTGATTACCTCAGAGAGAGCTCCCACAGTACCTCAGAAAGTGCTCCCTCAATACCTCAGAAAGTGCTCTCTCAGTACCTCAGAAGGTGCTTCTTAAAAACCTCAGAAAGGGCTCCATCAATACCACAGATATTTCTCACTCAGTACCTCAGAAAATGCTTTTTCAATACCTCAGAAAGTGCTCCCTCAATGCCTCAGAATTTGCTTCCTCAGTACCTGAGAAAGTGCTCCCTCAGTACATCAGAAAGTGCTCCCTCAATACCTCAGAAAGTGCTCCCTCAGTACCTCAGAAAGTCCTCCCTTAATAACTCAGAAAGTGCTTCCTCAATACCTCAGATAGTGCGCCCTCAATACCTCAGAAAGTGCTCCCTCAATGCCTCAGAATTTGCTTCCTCAGTACCTCAGAAAGTGCTCCCTCAGTACATCAGAAAGTGCTCCGTCATTACCTCAGAAAGTGCTTCCTCAATACCTCAGAAAGTGCTCCCTCAGTACCTCAGATAGTGCTCCCTCAATACCTCAGAAAGTGCTCCCTCAATACCTCAGAAAGTGCTTCCTCTGTACTTCAGAAAGTGCTCCCTCAGTACCTCAGATAGTGCTCCCTCAATACCTCAGAAAGTGCTCCCTCAATACCTCAGATAGTTCTCCCTCAGTACCTCAGATAGTGCTCCCTCAATACCTCAGAACCTGCTCCCTCAGTACCTCAGATAGTTCTCCATCGGTACCTCAGAAAGTGATTCCTCAATACCTAAGATAGTTCTCCCTCATTACCTCTGAAAGTGCACCCTCAATGCCTCAGATAGTTCTCCCTCTATGCCTCAGATAGTACTGCACAATACCTCAGAAAGTCCACCCTCAATATCTCAGATAGTTCTCCCTCTATGCATCAGATAGTACTCCACAAAACATCAGAAAGTGCTCCCTCAGTACCTCAGATAGTTCTCCCTCAATACCACAGATAGTTCTCCCTCAGTACCTCAGAAAGTGCTCCCTTAGTACCTCAGATAGTTCTCCGTCAGTACCTCAGAGAGTGCTTCCTGAATACCTCAGAACCTGTTCCCTCAGTACCTCAGATAGTGCTGCCTCAATACCTCAGAAAGTGCTCCCTCAGTCCCTCAGAAAGTGCTTCCTCAATACCTCAGCAAGTGCTCCATCAATACCACAGATAGTTCTGCCTCAGTACCTCAGATAGTGCTCCCTCAATACCTCAGAAAGTGCTCCCTCAGTACCTCAGAAAGTGCTCCCTTAATACCTCAGAAAGTGCTTCCTCAATACATCAGAAAGTGCTTCCTCAGTACCTCAGATAGTGCTCCCTCAATACCTCAGAAATTGCTTCCTCAATACCTCAGAAAGTGCTGCCTCAATACCTCAGAAAGTGCTTCCTCTGTACTACAGAAAGTGCTCCCTCAGTACCTCAGATAGTGCTCCCTCAATACCTCAGAAAGTGCTCCTTCAATACCTCAGATAGTTCTTCCTCAGTACCTCAGATAGTGCTCCCTCAATATCTCAGAACTTGCTCCCTCAGTACCTCAGATAGTTCTCCATCAGTACCTCAGAAAGTGATTCTTCAATATCTCAGATAGTTCACCCTCAATACCTCAGAAAGTGCTCCCTCAATACCTCACATAGTTCTCCCTCAATACCTCAGAAAGTGCTCCCTCAATACCTCAGATAGTTCTCCCTCAATACCTCTGAAAGTGCTCACTCAATACCTCAGATAATTCTCCCTCAATGCCTCAGATAGTGCTCCCACAATACCTCAGACAGTTCTCCCTCAATACCTCAGATAGTTCCCCCTCAGTACCTCTGAAAGTGCTCCCTTAGTCCCTCAGATAGTACTCACTCAGAACCTCAGCAAGTGCTTCCTCAGTACGTAAGAAAGTGCTCCCTAAATACCTCAGAACTTGTTCCCTCAGTACCTCAGATAGTGCTCCCTCAATTCCTCAGAAGGTGCTCCCTCAATACCTCATCAATTGCTTCCTCAATACAACAGATACCCTCAATACATCAGAAAGTGCTTCCTCAATACCTCAGAAAGTGCTCCCTCAGTACCTCAGATAGTGCTCCCTCAATACCTCAGAAAGTGCTCCATCAATACCTCAGATAGTTCTCCCTCAGTACCTCAGATAGTTCTCCCTCAGTACCTCAGATAGTCCTCCCTCAGTACCTCAGATAGTGCTCACTCAATACCTCAGAAAGTGCTTCCTCAATACCTCAGAAAGTGCTTCCTCAATACCTCAGAAAGTGCTCCCTCAGTACCTCAGATAGTGCTCCGTCAATACCTCAGAAAGTGCTCCCTCAGTTCCTCAGAAATTGCTTCCTCAATACCTCAGAAAGTGCTCCATGAACACCACAGATAGTTCTCCCTCAGTACCTCAGAGAGTGCTTCCTCAATACCTCCGCAAGTGCTCCCTCAATACCTTAGTAAGTTCTCCCTCAATACCTCAGAAAGTGTTTCCTCAATACCTCAGAAAGTGCTACCTCAGTACCTCAGAAAGTGCTCCCTCAATACCTCGGAAAGTGCTTCCTCAATACCTCGGAAAGTGCTTCCTCATTACCTCAGAGAGGGCTCCCTCAGTACCTCAGAAAGTGCTCCCTCAGTACCTCAGAAAGTGCTTCCTGAATACCTCAGAAAGTGCTCCCTCAATACCTCAATGTGCTTACTCTGTACTTCAGAAAGTGCTTCCTCAGTACCTCAGATAGTCCTCCCTCAGTACCTCAGATAGTGCTCACTCAATACCTCAGAAAGTGCGTCCTCAATACCTCAGAAAGTGCTTCCTCAATACCTCAGAAAGTGCTCCCTCAATACCTCAGAATGTGCTCCCTCAATACCTCAGAATGTGCTTACTCTGTACTTCAGAAAGTGCTCCCTCAGTTCCTCAGATAGTGCTCCTTCAATACCTCAGAAAGTGCTCCATCAATACCTCAGATAGTTCTCCCTCAGTACCTCAGATAGTGTTCTCTCAATACCTCAGAACTTGCTCCCTCAGTACCTCAGATAGTTCTCCATCAGTACCTCACAAAGTGATTCCTCAATACCTCAGATAGTTCTCCCTCAATACTTCTGAAAGTGCTCCCTCAATGCCTCAGATAGTTCTCCCTCTATGCCTCAGATAGTACTCCACAATACCTCAAAAAGTGCTACCTCAGTACCTCAGATAGTGCTCCCTCAATACCACAGATAGTTCTCCCTCAGTACCTCAGAAAGTACTCCCTCAGTACCTCAGATAGTTCTCCCTCAGTACCTCAGAGAGTGCTTCCTGAATACCTCAGAACCTGTTCCCTCAGTACCTCAGATAGTGCTCCCTCAATACCTCAGAAAGTGCTCCCTCAGTCTCTCAGAAAGTGCTTCCTCAATACCTCAGCAAGTGCTCCATCAATACCACAGATCGTTCTGCCTCAGTACCTCAGATAGTGCTCCCTCAATACCTCAGAAAATGCTCCCTCAGTACCTCAGAAAGTGTGCGCTCAATACCTCAGAAAGTGCTTCCTCAATACCTCAGAAAGTGCTCCCTCAGTACCTCAGAAAGTGCTCCCTCAATACCTCAGAAAGTGCTTCCTCAATACCTCAGAAAGTGTTTGCTCAGTACCTCAGATAGTGCTCCCTCAATACCTCAGAAAGTGCTCCCTCAATACCTCAGAAATTGCTTCCACAATACCTCAGAAAGTGCTCCCTCAATACCTCAGAAAGTGCTTCCTCTGTACTACAGAAAGTGCTCCCTCAGTCCCTCAGATAGTGCTCCCTCAATACCTCAGAAAGTGCTCCTTCAACACCTCAGATAGTTCTCCCTCAGTACCTCAGATAGTGCTCCCTCAATACCTCAGAACTTGCTCCCTCAGTACCTCAGATAGTTCTCCATCAGTACCTCAGAAAGTGCTTCCTCAGTAACTCAGATAGTTCTCCTTCAGTACCTCAGAAAGTGCTTCCTCAATACCTCATAAAGTGCTCCCTCAATACCTCAGATAGTTCTCCCTCAATACCTCTGACAGTGCTCCCTCAATACCTCAGATAATTCTCCCTCAATGCCTCAGATAGTGCTCCCACAATACCTCAGACAGTTCTCCCTCAATACCTCAGATAGTTCTCCCTCAATACCTCAGAAAGTGCTTCCTCAGTAACTCAGATAGTTCTCCTTCAGTACCTCAGAAAGTGCTTCCTCAATACCTCATAAAGTGCTCCCTCAATACCTCAGATAGTTCTCCCTCAATACCTCTGACAGTGCTCCCTCAATACCTCAGATAATTCTCCCTCAATGCCTCAGATAGTGCTCCCACAATACCTCAGACAGTTCTCCCTCAGTACCTCTGAAAGTGCTCCCTTAGTACCTCAGATAGTACTCACTCAGAACCTCAGAAAGTGCTTCCTCAGTACGTCAGAAACCGCTCCCTAAATACCTCAAAACTTGTTCCCTCCGTACCTCAGACAGTGCTCCCTCAATACCTCAGAAAGTGCTCCCTCAATACTTCATAAATAGCTTCCTCAATGCAGCAGATTCCCTCAATACCTCAGAAAGTGCTTCCTCAATACCTCAGAAAGTGCTCCCGCAGTACCTCAGATAGTGCTCCCTCAATACCTCAGATTGTGCTCCATCAATACATCAAATAGTTCTCCCTCAGTACCTCAGATAGTTCTCCCTCAGTACCTCAGAAAGTGTTTCCTCAATACCTCAGAAAGTGCTTCCTCAATACCTCAGATAGAGCTCCCTCAATACCTCAGAAAGTGCTCCCACAGTACCTCAGAAAGTGCTTCCTCAGAACGTCAGAAAGTGCTCCCTCAATACCTCAGATAGTTCTCCCTCAATGCCTCAGATAGTGCTCCTACAATACCTCAGATAGTTCTCCCTCAGTACCTCAGATTGTTCTCCCTCAGTACCTCAGATTGTTCTCCCTCAGTACCTCAGATAGTTCTCCCTCCGTACCTCAGAGAGTGCTTCCTGAATACCTCAGAACTTGTTCCCTCAGGACCTCAGATAGTGCTCCGTTTGGACCACAGAAAGTGATTCCTCAATACCTCAGATAGTTCTCCCTCAATACCTCTAAAAGTGCTCCCTCAATACCTCAGATATTTCTCCCTCTATGACTCAGATAGTACTCCACAATACCTCAGAAAGTGCTCCCTCAATACCACAGATAGTTCTCCCTCTATGCCTCAGATAGTACTCCACAATACCTCAGAAAGTGCTCCCTCAATACCTCAGATAGTTCTCCCTCAACACCTCAGAAAGTGCTCCTTCAGTAACTCAGATAGTTCTCCCTCAGTACCTCAGAAAGTGCTTCCTCAATACCTCAGAAAGTGCTCCCTCAATACCTCAGATAATTCTCCCTCAATGCCTTAGATAGTGCTCCCACAATACCTCAGATTGTTCTCCCTCAATACCTCAGATAGTTCTCCCTCATTACCTCTGAAAGTGCTCCCTTAGTACCTCAGATAGTACTCACTCAGAACCTCAGCAAGTGCTTCCTCAGTACGTCAGAAAGTGCTCCCTAAATACCTCAGAACTTGTTCCCTCAGTACCGCAGATAGTGCTCGCTCAATACCTCAGAAAGTGCTCCCTCAATACCTCATAAATTGCTTCCTCAATGCAACAGATTCCCTCAATACCTCAGAAAGTGCTTCCTCAATACCTCAGAAAGTGCTCCCTCAGTACCTCAGATAGTGCTCCCTCAATACCTCAGAAAGTGCTCCATCAATACCTCAGATAGTTCTCCCTCAGTACCTCAGATAGTTCTCCCTCAGTACCTCAGATAGTCCTCCCTCAATACCTCAGATAGTGCTCACTCAATACCTCAGAAAGTGCTTCCTCAATACCTCAGAAAGTGCTTCCTCAATACCTCAGAAAGTGCTTCCTCAATACCTCAGATAGAGCTCCCTCAATACCTCGGAAAGTGCTCCCTCAGTTCCACAGAAAGTGCTTCCTCAGTACGTCAGAAAGTGCTCCCTCAATACCTCAGACAGTGTTCCTCAATTCTTCAGATAGTTCTCCCTCAATACCTCTGAAAGTGCTCCCTGAATACCTCAGATAGTTCTCCCTCAATGCCTCAGATAGTGCTCCTACAATACCTCAGATAGTTCTCACTCAATACCTCAGATAGTTCTCACTCAGTCCCTCAGATAGTGCTTCCTAAATACCTCTGAAAGTGCTCCCTCAGTACCTCAGATATTGCTCCCTCAATGCCGCAGATAGTGTTCCCTTAATACCTCAGAAAGTGCTCCCTCAGTACCTCAGATAGTTCTCCCTCAGAACCTCAGATAGTTCTCCCTCCGTACCTCAGAGAGTGCTTCCTGAATACCTCAGAACATGTTCCCTCAGGACCTCAGATAGTGCTCCGTCAATACCACAGAAAGTGCTCCCTCAATACCTCAGATAGTTCTCCACCAATACCTCAGATAGTGCTCCCTCAGTACCTCAGATAGTTCTCCCTCAATACCTCTGAAAGTGCTACCTCAATACCTCAGATAATTCTCCCTCAATGCCTCAGATAGTGCTCCCACAATACCTCAGATAGTTCTCCCTCAATTCCTCAGATAGTGCTCTCGCAGGACCTCAGAAAGTGCTCCCTCAATAACTCAGAAAGTGCTCGCTCAGTACCTCAGATAGTACTCACTCAGAACCTCAGCTAGTGCTTCCTCAGTACGTCAGAAACTGCTCCCTCAGTACCTCAGATAGTTCTCCCTCAGTACCTCAGATATTGCTCGCTCAATACCTCAGATAGTGCTCCCTTAATACCTCAGAAAGTGCTCCCTCAGTACCTCAGATAGTTCTCCCTCAGTACCTCAGAGAGTGCTTCCTCAATACCTCAGAACTTGTTCACTCATTTCCTTCAGAAAGTGCTCCCTCAATACCTCAGAAAGTGCTCCCTCAGTACCTCAGATATTGCTCCCTCAATGCCTCAGATAGTGCTCCCTTAATACCTCTGAAAGTGCTCCCTCAGTACCTCAGATAGTTCACCCTCAGTACCTCAGATAGTTCTCCCTCCGTACCTCAGAGAGTGCTTCGTGAATACCTCAGAACGTGTTCCCTCAGTACCTCAGATAGTGCTCCGTCAATACCTCAGAAAGTGCTCCGCTGTACCTCAGAAATTGCTTCCTCAATACCTCAGAAAGTGCTCCATTAATACCACAGATAGTTCTCCCTCAGTACCTCAGAGAGTGCTTCCTCAATACCTCAGAAAGTGCTCCCTCAATACCTCAGAAAGTTCTCCCTCAATACCTCAGAAAGTGCTTCCTCAATACCTCAGAAAGTGCTCTCTCAGTACCTCAGAAAGTGCTCCCTCAATACCTCGGAAAGTGCTTCATCAATACCTCAGAAAGTGCTTCCTCATTACCTTCGAGAGGGCTCCCTCAGTACCTCAGAAAGTGCTCCCTCAATACCTCAGAAAGTGCACCCTCAGTACCTCAGAAAGTGCTTCTTAAAAACCTCAGAAAGTGCTCCATCAATACCACAGATAGTTCTGCCTCAGTACCTCAGAGAGTGCTTCTTCAATACCTCAGAAAGTGCTCCCTCAGTAGCTCAGAAAGTGCTCCCTCAATGCCTCAGAATTTGCTTCCTCAGTACCTCAGAAAGTGCTCCCTCAGTACATCAGAAAGTGCTCCCTCAATACCTCAAAGTGCTCCCTCAATACCACAGAAATTGCTTCCTCAATACGTCAGAAAGTGTTACCTCTGTACCTCAGAAAGTGCTTCCTCAATACCTCAGAAAGTGCTCCCTCAGTACCTCAGAAAGTGCTCCCTTAATAACTCAGAAAGTGCTTCCTCAATACCTCAGATAGTGCGCCCTCAATACCTCAGAAAGTGCTCCCTCAATGCCTCAGAATTTGCTTCCTCAGTATCTCAGAAAGTGCTCCCCCAGTACATCAGAAAGTGCTCCCTCAATACCTCAGAAAGTGCTCCCTCAGTATCTCAGAAATTGCTTCCTCAATACCTCAGAAAGTGCTCCATCAATACCACAGATAGTTCTTCCTCAGTACCTCAGAGAGTGCTTCCTCAATACCTCAGAAAGTGCTCCCTCAATACCTCAGAAAGTTCTCCCACAATACCTCAGAAAGAGCTTCTTCAATACCTCAGAAAGTGCTCCCTCAATACCTCAGAAAGTGCTCCCTCAATACATCGGAAAGTGGTTCCTCAATACCTCAGAAAGTGCTTCCTCATTGCCTCGGAGAGGGCTCCCTCAGTACCTCAGAAAGTGCTCCCTCAATACCTCAGAAAGTGCTCCCTCAGTACCTCAGAAAGTGCTTCTTAAAAACCTCAGAAAGTGCTCCATCAATACCACAGATAGTTCTGCCTCAGTACCTCAGAGAGTGCTTCTTCAATACCTCAGAAAGTGCTCCCTCAGTACCTCAGAAAGTGCTCCCTCAATGCCTCAGAATTTGCTTCCTCAGTACCTCAGAAAGTGCTCCCTCAGTACATCAGAAAGTGCACCCTCAATACCTCAGAAAATGCTCCATCAATACCTCAGAAAGTGCTCCCTCAATGCCTCAGAATTTGCATCCTCAGTACCTCAGAAAGTGCTCCCTCAGTACATCTGAAAGTGCTCCCTCAATACCTCAGAAAGTGTTCCCTCAATACCTCAGAAATTGCTTCCCCAATACGTCAGAAAGTGCTCCATCAATACCACAGACATTTCTCCCTCAGTACCTCAGTAAATGCTTCTTCAATACCTCAGAAAGTGCTCCCTCAATGCCTCAGAATTTGCTTCCTCAGTACCTCAGAAAGTGCTCCCTCAGTACATCAGAAAGTGCTCCCTCAATACCTCAGAAAGAGCTCCCTTAGTAACTCAGAAAGTGCTTCCTCAATACCTCAGAAAGTGCTCCCTCAGTACCTCTGAAAGTGCTCCCTCAATGCCTCAGAATTTGCTTCCTCAGTACCTCAGAAAGTGCTTCCTCAGTACCTCAGAAAGTGCTCCCTCAATACCTCAGAAATTGCTTCCCCAATACCTCAGAAAGTGCTCCATCAATACCACAGATAGTTCTCCCTCAGTACCTCAGAGAGTGCTTCCTTAATACCTCAGAAAGTGCTCCCTCAATACATCAGAACGTTCTCCCTCAATACCTCAGAAAGTGCTTCCTCAATACCTCAGAAAGTGCTCCCTAAATACCTGGGAAAGTGCTTCCTCAATACCTCAGAAAGTGCTTACTGATTACCTCAGAGAGGGCTCCCACAGTACCTCAGAAAGTGCTCCCTCAATACCTCAGAAAGTGCTCTCTCAGTACCTCAGAAAGTGCTTCTTAAAAACCTCAGAAAGTGCTCCATCAATACCACAGATATTTCTCCCTCAGTACCTCAGAGAATGCTTCTTGAATACCTCAGAAAGTGCTCCCTCAATGCCTCAGAATTTGCTTCCTCAGTACCTGAGAAACTGCTCCCTCAGTACATCAGAAAGTGCTCCCTCAATACCTCAGAAAGTGCTCCCTCAGTACCTCAGAAAGTGCTTCCTCAATACCTCAGAAAGTGCTCCCTCAGAACCTCAGAAAGTGCTCCCTTAATAACTCAGAAAGTGCTTCCTCAATACCTCAGATAGTGCGCCCTCAATACCTCAGAAAGTGCTCCCTCAATGCCTCAGAATTTGCTTCCTCAGTACCTCAGAAAGTGCTCCCTCAGTACATCAGAAAGTGCTCAGTCATTACCTCAGAAAGTGCTTCCTCAATACCTCAGAAAGTGCTCCCTCAGTACCTCAGATAGTGCTCCCTCAATACCTCAGAAAGTGCTCCCTCAATACCTCAGAAAGTGCTTCCTCTGTACTTCAGAAATTGCTCCCTCAGTACCTCAGATAGTGCTCCCTCAATACCTCAGAAAGTGCTCCATCAATACCTCAGATAGTTCTCCCTCAGTACCTCAGATAGTGCTCCCTCAATACCTCAGAACCTGCTCCCTCAGTACCTCAGATAGTTCTCCACCGGTACCTAAGAAAGTGATTCCTCAATACCTCAGATAGTTCTCCCTCATTACCTCTGAAAGTGCTCCCTCAATGCCTCAGATAGTTCTCCCTCTATGCCTCAGATAGTACTGCACAATACCTCAGAAAGTCCACCCTCAATATCTCAGATAGTTCTCCCTCTATGCCTCAGATAGTACTCCACAAAACATCAGAAAGTGCTCCCTCAGTACCTCAGATAGTTCTCCCTCAATACCACAGATAGTTCTCCCTCAGGACCTCAGAAAGTGCTCCCTTAGTACCTCAGATAGTTCTCCGTCAGTACCTCAGAGAGAGCTTCCTGAATACCTCAGAACCTGTTCCCTCACTACCTCAGATAGTGCTGCCTCAATACCTCAGTAAGTGCTCCATCAATACCACAGATAGTTCTGCCTCAGTACCTCAGATAGTGCTCCCTCAATACCTCAGAAAGTGCTTCCTCAGTACCTCAGATAGTTCTCCATCAGTACCTCAGAAAGTGATTCTTCAATACCTCAGATAGTTCACCCTCAATACCTCAGAAAGTGCTCCCTCAATACCTCACATAGTTCTCCCTCAATACCTCAGAAAGTGCTCCCTGAGTAACTCAGATAGTTCTCCCTCAGTACCTGAGAAAGTGCTTCCTCAATACCTCATAAAGTGCTCCCTCAATACCTCAGATAGTTCTCCCTCAATACCTCTGAAAGTGCTCACTCAATACCTCAGATAATTCTCCCTCAATGCCTCAGATAGTGCTCCCACAATACCTCAGACAGTTCTCCCTCAATACCTCAGATAGTTCCCCCTCAGTACCTCTGAAAGTGCTCCCTTAGTACCTCAGATAGTACTCACTCAGAACCTCAGCAAGTGCTTCCTCAGTACGTCAGAAAGTGCTCCCTAAATACCTCAGAACTTGTTCCCTCAGTACCTCAGATAGTGCTCCCTCAATTCCTCAGAAAGTGCTCCCTCAATACCTCATAAATTGCTTCCTCAATACAACAGATTCCCTCAATACATCAAAAAGTGCTTCCTCAATACCTCAGAAAGTGCTCCCTCAGTACCTCAGATAGTGCTCCCTCAATACCTCAGAAAGTGCTCCATCAATACCTCAGATAGTTCTCCCTCAGTACCTCAGATAGTTCTCCCTCAGTACCTCAGATAGTCCTCCCTCAGTACCTCAGATAGTGCTCACTCAATATCTCAGAAAGTGCTTCCTCAATACCTCAGAAAGTGCTTCCTTAATACCTCTGAAAGTGCTCCCTCAATACCTCAGATAGTGCTCCCTCAATACCTCAGAATTTGTTCCCTCAGTACCTCAGATAGTGCTCCGTCAATACCTCAGAAAGTGCTCCCTCAGTTCCTCAGAAATTGCTTCCTCAATACCTCAGAAAGTGCTCCATGAATACCACATATAGTTCTCCCTCAGTACCTCAGAGAGTGCTTCCTCAATACCTCAGGAAGTGCTCCCTCAATACCTCAGTAAGTTCTCCCTCAATACCTCAGAAAGTGTTTCCTCAATACCTCAGAAAGTGCTACCTCAGTACTTCAGAAAGTGCTCCCTCAATACCTCGGAAAGTGCTTCCTCAATACCTCAGAAAGTGCTTCCTCATTACCTCAGAGAGGGCTCCCTCAATACCTCAGAAAGTGCTCCCTCAGTACCTCAGAAAGTGCTTCCTGAATACCTCAGCAAGTACTCCATCAATACCACAGATAGTTCTGCCTCAGTACTTCAGATAGTGCTCCCTCAATACCTCAGAAAGGGCTCCCTCAGTCCCTCAGAAAGTGTTCCCTCAATTCCTCAGAAAGTGCTTCCTCAATACCTCAGAAAGTGCTCCCTCAGTACCTCAGAACGTGCGCCCTCAATACCTCAGAATGTGCTTCCTCAATACATCAGAAAGTGCTTCCTCAGTACCTCAGATAGTGCTCCCCCAATACCTCAGAAAGTGCTCCCTCAATACCTCAGAATGTGCTTACTCTGTACTTCAGAAAGTGCTCCCTCACTTCCTCAGATAGTGCTCCCTCAATACCTCAGAAAGTGCTCCATCAATACCACAGATAGTTCTCCCTCAGTACCTCAGATAGTGTTCTCTCAATACCTCAGAACTTGCTCCCTCAGTACCTCAGATAGTTCTCCATCAGTACCTCACAAAGTGATTCCTCAATACCTCAGATAGTTCTCCCTCAATACTTCTGAAAGTGCTCCCTCAATGCCTCAGATAGTTCTCCCTCTATGCCTCAGATAGTACTCCACAATACCTCAAAAAGTGCTACCTCAGTACCTCAGATAGTTCTCCCTCAATACCACAGATAGTTCTCCCTCAGTACCTCAGAAAGTACTCCCTCAGTACCTCAGATAGTTCTCCCTCAGTACCTCAGAGAGTGCTTCCTGAATACCTCAGAACCTGTTCCCTCAGTACCTCAGATAGTGCTCCCTCAATACCTTAGAAAGTGCTCCCTCAGTCTCTCAGAAAGTGCTTCCTCAATACCTCAGCAAGTGCTTCATCAATACCACAGATCGTTCTGCCTCAGTACCTCAGATAGTGCTCCCTCAATACCTCAGAAAATGCTCCCTCAGTACCTCAAAAAATGTGCGCTCAATACCTCAGAAAGTGCTTCCTCAATACCTCAGAAAGTGCTCCCTCAGTACCTCAGAAAGTGCTCCCTCAATACCTCAGAAAGTGCTTCCTCAATACCTCAGAAAGTGTTTCCTCAGTACCTCAGATAGTGCTCCCTCAATACCTCAGAAAGTGCTCCCTCAATACCTCAGAAATTGCTTCCACAACACCTCAGAAAGTGCTCCCTCAATACCTCAGAAAGTGCTTCCTCTGTACTACAGAAAGTGCTCCCTCAGTCCCTCAGATAGTGCTCCCTCAATACCTCAGAAAGTGCTCCTTCAATACCTCAGATAGTTCTCCCTCAGTACCTCAGATAGTGCTCCCTCAATACCTCAGAACTTGCTCCCTCAGTACCTCAGATAGTTCTCCATCAGTACCTCAGAAAGTGCTCCCTCAATACCTCAGATAGTTCTTCCTCAATACCTCAGAAAGTGCTTCCTGAGTAACTCAGATAGTTCTCCTTCAGTACCTCAGAAAGTGCTTCCTCAATACCTCATAAAGTGCTCCCTCAATACCTCAGATAGTTCTCCCTCAATACCTCTGACAGTGCTCCCTCAATACCTCAGATAATTCTCCCTCAATGCCTCAGATAGTGCTCCCACAATACCTCAGACAGTTCTCCCTCAATATCTCAGATAGTTCTCCCTCAATACCTCAAAGTGCTTCCTCAGTAACTCAGATAGTTCTCCTTCAGTACCTCAGAAAGTGCTTCCTCAATACCTCATAAAGTGCTCCCTCAATACCTCAGATAGTTCTCCCTCAATACCTCTGACATTGCTCCCTCAATACCTCAGATAATTCTCCCTCAATGCCTCAGATAGTTCTCCCTCAGTACCTCTGAAAGTGCTCCCTTAGTACCTCAGATAGTACTCACTCAGAACCTCAGAAAGTGCTTCCTCAGTACGTCAGAAACTGCTCCCTGAATACCTCAAAACTTGTTCCCTCCGTACCTCATACAGTGCTCCCTCAATACCTCAGAAAGTGCTCCCTCAATACCTCATAAATTGCTTCCTCAATGCAGCAGATTCCCTCAATACCTCAGAAAGTGCTTCCTCAATACCTCAGAAAGTGCTCCCGCAGTACCTCAGATAGTACTCCCTCAATACCTCAGATTGTGCTCCATCAATACATCAAATAGTTCTCCCTCAGTACCTCAGATAGTTCTCCCTCAGTACCTCAGAAAGTGTTTCCTCAATACCTCAGAAAGTGCTTCCTCAATACCTCAGATAGAGCTCCCTCAATACCTCAGAAAGTGCTCCCTCAGTACCTCAGAAAGTGCTTCCTCAGAACGTCAGAAAGTGCTCCCTCAATAACTCAGAGAGTGTTCCATCAGTACCTCAGATAGTGCTCCCTCAATACCTCAGATAGTTCTCCCTCAATGCCTCAGATAGTGCTCCTACAATACCTCAGATAGTTCTCCCTCAATACCTCAGATAGTTCTCCCTCAGTACCTCAGATTGTTCTCCCTCAGTACCTCAGATAGTTCTCCCTCCGTACCTCAGAGAGTGCTTCCTGAATACCTCAGAACTTGTTCCCTCAGGACCTCAGATAGTGCTCCGTTTGTACCACAGAAAGTGATTCCTCAATACCTCAGATAGTTCTCCCTCTATGACTCAGATAGTACTCCACAATACCTCAGAAAGTGCTCCCTCAATACCACAGATAGTTCTCCCTCCATGCCTCAGATAGTTCTCCACATTACCTCAGAAAGTGCTCCCTCAATACCTCAGATAGTTCTCCCTCAATACCTCAGAAAGTGCTCCCTCAGTAACTCAGATAGTTCTCCCTCAATACCTCAGATAGTTCTCCCTCAGTACCTCTGAAAGTGCTCCCTTAGTACCTCAGATAGTACTCACTCAGAACCTCAGCAAGTGCTTCCTCAGTACGTCAGAAAGTGCTCCCTAAATACCTCAGAACTTGTTCCCTCAGTACCGCAGATAGTGCTCCCTCAATACCTCAGAAAGTGCTCCCTCAATACCTCATAAATTGCTTCCTCAATGCAACAGATTCCCTCAATACCTCAGAAATTGCTTCCTCAATACCTCAGAAAGTGCTCCCTCAGTACCTCAGATAGTGCTCCCTCAATACCTCAGAAAGTGCTCCATCAATACCTCAGATAGTTCTCCCTCAGTACCTCAGATAGTTCTCCCTCAGTACCTCAGATAGTCCTCCATCAGTACCTCAGATAGTGCTCACTCAATACCTCAGAAAGTGCTTCCTCAATACCTCAGAAAGTGCTTCCTCAATACCTCAGATAGAGCTCCCTCAATACCTCAGAAAGTGCTCCCTCAGTTCCACAGAAAGTGCTTCCTCAGTACGTCAGAAAGTGCTCCCTCAATACCTCAGACAGTGCTCCTCAATTCTTCAGATAGTTCTCCCTCAATACCTCTGAAAGTGCTCCCTGAATACCTCAGATAGTTCTCCCTCAATGTCTCAGATAGTGCTCCTACAATACCTCAGATAGTTCTCACTCAATACCTCAGATAGTTCTCCCTCAGTACCTCAGATATTGCTCGCTCAATACCTCAGATAGTGCTCCCTCAGTACCTCAGAGAGTGCTTCCTCAATACCTCAGAACTTGTTCACTCATTTCCTTCAGAAAGTGCTCCCTCAGTACCTCAGAAAGTGCTCCCTCAGTACCTCAGATATTGCTCCCTCAATGCCTCAGATAGTGCTCCCTTAATACCTCTGAAAGTGCTCCCTCAGTACCTCAGATAGTTCACCCTCAGTACCTCAGATAGTTCTCCCTCCGTACCTCAGAGAGTGCTTCGTGAATACCTCAGAACTTGTTCGCTCAGTACCTCAGATAGTGCTCCGTCAATACCTCAGAAAGTGCTCTCTCAGTACCTCTGAAATTGCTTCCTCAATACCTCAGAAAGTGCTCCATTAATACCACAGATAGTTCTCCCTCAGTACCTCAGAAAGTGCATCCTCATTACCTCAGAGAGGGCTCCCTCAATACCTCAGAAAGTGCTCCCTCAATACCTCAGAAAGTGCACCCTCAGTACCTCAGAAAGTGCTCCATCAATACCACAGATAGTTCTGCCTCAGTACCTCAGAGAGTGCTTCTTCAATACCTCAGAAAGTGCTCCCTCAGTAGCTCAAAAAGTGCTCCCTCAATGCCTCAGAATTTGCTTCCTCAGTACCTCAGAAAGTGCTCCCTCAGTACCTCAGAAAGTGCTCCCTCAATACCACAGAAATTGCTTCCTCAATACCTCAGAAAGTGCAACCTCAGTACCTCAGAAAGTGCTTCCTCAATACCTCAGAAAGTGCTCCCTCAGTACCTCAGAAAGTGCTCCCTTAATAACTCAGAAAGTGCTTCCTCAATACCTCAGATAGTGCGCCCTCAATACCTCAGAAAGTGCTCCCTCAATGCCTCAGAATTTGCTTCCTCAGTATCTCAGAAAGTGCTCCCCCAGTACATCAGAAAGTGCTCCCTCAATACCTCAGAAAGTGCTCCCTCAGTATCTCAGAAATTGCTTCCTCAATACCTCAGAAAGTGCTCCATCAATACCACAGATAGTTCTTCCTCAGTACCTCAGAGAATGCTTCCTCAATACCTCAGAAAGTGCTCCCTCAATACCTCAGAAAGTTCTCCCTCAATACCTCAGAAAGTGCTTCTTCAATACCTCAGAAAGTGCTCCCTCAGTACCTCAGAAAGTGCTCCCTCAATACATCGGAAAGTGGTTCCTCAGTACCTCAGAAAGTGCTCCCTCAATACCTCAGAAAGTGCTCCCTCAGTACCTCAGAAAGTGCTTCTTAAAAACCTCAGAAAGTGCTCCATCAATACCACAGATAGTTCTGCCTCAGTACCTCAGAGAGTGCTTCTTCAATACCTCAGAAAGTGCTCCCTCAGTACCTCAGAAAGTGCTCCCTCAATGCCTCAGAATTTGCTTCCTCAGTACCTCAGAAAGTGCTCCCTCAGTATATCAGAAAGTGCACCCTCAATACCTCAGAAAATGCTCCATCAATACCTCAGAAAGTGCTTCCTCAATACCTCAGAAAGTGCTCCCTCAGTACCTCAGAAAGTGCTCCCTTAATAACTCAGAAAGTACTTCCACAATACCTCAGATAGTGCGCCCTCAATACCTCAGAAAGTGCTCCCTCAATGCCTCAGAATTTGCATCCTCAGTACCTCAGAAAGTGCTCCCTCAGTACATCAGAAAGTGCTCCCTCAATACCTCAGAAAGTGTTCCCTCAATACCTCAGAAATTGCTTCCTCAGTACCTCAGAAAGTGCTCCCTCAGTACCTCAGAGAGTGCTTCCTTAATACCTCAGAAAGTGCTCCCTCAATACATCAGAAAGTTCTCCCTCAATACCTCAGAAAGTGCTTCCTTAATACCTCAGAAAGTGCTCCCACAGTACCTCAGAAAGTGCTCCCTCAATACCTCAGAAGGTGCTCTCTCAGTACCTCAGAAAGTGCGTCTTAAAAACCTCAGAAAGTGCTCCATCAATACCACAGATATTTCTCCCTCAGTACCTCAGAAAATGCTTCTTCAATACCTCAGAAAGTGCTCCCTCAGTGCCTCAGAATTTGCTTCCTCAGTACCTCAGAAAGTGCTCCCTCAGTACATCAGAAAGTGCTCCCTCAATACCTCAGAAAGAGCTCCCTTAATAACTCAGAAAGTGCTTCCTCAATACCTCAGAAAGTGCTCCCGCAGGACCTCTGAAAGTGCTCCCTCAATGCATCAGAAAGTGCTCCCTCAGTCCATCAGAAAGTGCTCCGTCAATACCTCAGAAAGTGCTTCCTCAATGCCTCAGAATTTGCTTCCTCAGTACCTCAGAAAGTGCCCCCTCAATACCTCAGAAAGTGTTCCCTCAATGCCTCAGAAATTGCTTCCCCAATACCTCAGAAAGTGCTCCATCAATACCACAGATAGTTCTCCCTCAGTTCCTCAGAGAGTGCTTTCTTAATACCTCAGAAAGTGCTCCCTCAATACATCAGAACGTTCTCCCTCAATACCTCAGAAAGTGCTTCCTCAATACCTCAGAAAGTGCTCCCTAAATACCTGGGAAAGTACTTCCTCAATACCTCAGTAAGTGCTTCCTGATTACCTCAGAGAGGGCTCCCACAGTACCTCAGAAAGTGCTCCCTCAATACCTCAGAAAGTGCTCTCTCAGTACCTCAGAAAATGCTTCTTAAAAACCTCAGAAAGTGCTCCATCAATACAACAGATATTTCTCCCTCAGTACCTCAGAGAATGCTTCTTCAATACCTCAGAAAGTGCTCCCTCAATGCCTCAGATTTTGCTTCCTCAGTACCTCAGAAAGTGCTCCCTCAGTACATCAGAAAGTGCTCCCTCAATACCACAGATAGTTCTGCCTCAATACCTCAGAGAGTGCTTCTTCAATACCTCAGAAAGTGCTCCCTCAGTAGCTCAGAAAGTGCTCCCTCAATGCCTCAGAATTTGCTTCCTCAGTACCTCAGAAAGTGCTCCCTCAGTACATCAGAAAGTGCTCCCTCAATACCTCAAAGTGCTCCCTCAATACCACAGAAATTGCTTCCTCAATACCTCAGAAAGTGCTACCTCAATACCTCAGAAAGTGCTTCCTCAATACCTCAGAAAGTGCTCCCTCAATACCTCAGAAAGTGCTCCCTTAATAACTCAGAAAGTGCTTCCTCAATACCTCAGATAGTGCGCCCTCAATACCTCAGAAAGTGCTCCCTCAATGCCTCAGAATTTGCTTCCTCAGTATCTCAGAAAGTGCTCCCCCAGTACATCAGAAAGTGCTCCCTCAATACCTCAGAAAGTGCTCCCTCAGTACCTCAGAAAGTGCTCCCTTAATAACTCAGAAAGTACTTCCACAATACCTCAAATAGTGCGCCCTCAATACCTCAGAAAGTGCTCCCTCAATGCCTCAGAATTTGCATCCTCACTACCTCAGAAAGTGCTCCCTCAGTACATCAGAAAGTGCTCCCTCAATACCTCAGAAAGTGTTCCCTCAATACCTCAGAAATTGCTTCCCCAATACCTCAGAATGTGCTCCATCAATACCACAGATAGTTCTCCCTCAGTACCTCAGAGAGTGCTTCCTTAATACCTCAGAAAGTGCTCCCTCAATACATCAGGAAGTTCTCCCTCAATACCTCAGAAAGTGCTTCCTCAATACCTCAGAAAGTGCTCCCTCAATACCTGGGAAAGTGCTTCCTCAATACCTCAGAAAGTGCTTCCTGATTACCTCAGAGAGGGCTCCCACAGTACCTCAGAAAGTGCTCCCTCAATACCTCAGAAAGTGCTCTCTCAGTACCTCAGAAAGTGCTTCTTAAAAACCTCAGAAAGTGCTCCATCAATACCACAGATATTTCTCCCTCAGTACCTCAGAGAATGCTTCTTCAATACCTCAGAAAGTGCTCCCTCAATGCCTCAGAATTTGCTTCCTCAGTACCTCAGAAAGTGCTTCATCAATACCTCAGAAAGTGCTCCCTCAGTACCTCAGAAAGTGCTCCCTTAATAACTAGGAAAGTGCTTCCTCAATACCTCAGATAGTGCGCCCTCAATACCTCAGAAAGTGCTCCCTCAATGCCTCAGAATTTGCTTCCTCAGTACCTCAGAAAGTGCTCCCTCAGTACATCAGAAAGTGCTCCGTCATTACCTCAGAAAGTGCTTCCTCAATACCTCTGAAAGTGCTCCCTCAGTACCTCAGATAGTGCTCCCTCAATACCTCAGAAAGTGCTCCCTCAATACCTCAGAAAGTGCTTCCTCTGTACTTCAGAAAGTGCTCCCTCAGTACCTCAGATGGTGCTCCCTCAATACCTCAGAAAGTGCTCCATCAATACCTCAGATAGTTCTCCCTCAGTACCTCAGATAGTGCTCCCTCAATATCTCAGAACCTGCTCCCTCAGTACCTCAGATAGTTCTCCATCGGTACCTCAGAAAGTGATTCCTCAATACCTCAGATAGTTCTCCCTCATTACCTCTGAAAGTGCTCCCTCAATGCCTCAGATAGTTCTCCCTCTATGCCTCAGATAGTACTGCACAATACCTCAGAAAGTCCACCCTCAATATCTCAGATAGTTCTCCCTCTATGCCTCAGATAGTACTCCACAAATCATCAGAAAGTGCTCCCTCAGTACCTCAGATAGTTCTCCCTCAGTACCTCAGATAGTTCTCTCTCAGTACCTCAGAAACTGCTCCCTCAGTACCTCAGATCCTTCTCCCTCAATGCCTCAGATAGTGCGCCCTTAATACCTCAGAAAGTGCTCCCTCAGTACCTCAGATAGTTCTCCATCAGTACCTCAGATAGTTCTCCCTCCGTACCTCAGAGAGTGCTTCCTGAATACCTCAGAACTTGTGCCCTCAGTACCTCAGATAGTGCTCCCTCAATACATCAGTAAGTGCTCCCTCAGTACCTCAGAAAGTGCTTCCTGAATACCTCAAAAAGTGCTCCATCAATACCACAGACAGTTCTCGCTCAGTACCTCAGAGAGTGCTTCCCCAATAGCTCAGAAAGTGCTCCCTCAGTACTACAGATAGTGCACCATCAATACCACAGAAAGTGCTACATCAGTACCTCAGAAAGTGCTCCCTCAATACCTCAGAAAGTATTCCCTCAATACCTCAGAAAGTGCTTCTTCAATACCTCAGAAAGTGCTCCCTCAGTACTTCAGATAGTGCACCCTCAAGACCACAGAAAGTGCTACATCAGTACCTCAGAATGTGCTCCCTCAATGCCTCAGAACTTGCTTCCTTAGTACCTCAGAAAGTGCTCCCTCAGTACATCAGAAAGTGCTCCCTCAATACCTCAGAAAGTGCTCCATCAATACCTCAGAAAGTGCTTCCTCAATACCTCAGAAAGTGCTCCCTCAGTACCTCAGAAAGTGCTTCCTCAGTACCTCAGAAAGTGCTCACTCAGTACCTCAGAAATTGCTTCCTCAATACCTCAGAAAGTGCTCCATCAATACCACAGATAGTTCTCCCTCAGTACCTCAGATAGTGCTCCCTCAATACCTCAGAACCTGCTCCCTCAGTACCTCAGATAGTTCTCCATCGGTACCTCAGAAAGTGATTCCTCAATACCTCAGAAAGTGCTCCATCAATACCACAGATAGTTCTCCCTCAGTACCTCAGAGAGTGCTTCCTCAATACCTCAGAAAGTGCTCCCTCAATACCTCAGAAAGTTCTCCCTCAATACCTCAGAAAGTGCTTCTTCAATACCTCAGAAAGTGCTCCCACAGTACCTCAGAAAGTGCTCCCTCAATACCTCGGAAAGTGCTTGCTCAATACCTCAGAAAGTGCTTCCTCATTACCTCAGAGAGGGCTCCCTCAGTACCTCAGAAAGTGCTTCCTCAATACCTCAGAAAGTGCTCCCTCAGTACTACAGATAGTGCACCCTCAATACCACAGAAAGTGCTACATCAGTACCTCAGAAAGTGCTCCCTCAATACCTCAGAAAGTGCTCCCTCAATACCACAGAAAGTGCTTCTTCAATACCTCAGAAAGTGCTCCCTCAGTACTTCAGATAGTGCACCCTCAATACCACAGAAAGTGCTACATCAGTACGTCAGAAAGTGCTCCCTCAATGCCTCAGAATTTGCTTCCTCAGTACCTCAGAAAGTGCTCCCTCAGTACATCAGAAAGTGCTCCCTCAATACCTCAGAAAGTACTCCATCAATACCTCACTTAATGCTTCCTCAATACCTCAGAAAGTGCTACCTCAGTACCTCAGAAAGTGCTTCCTCAATACCTCAGAAAGTGCTTCAAAAATACCTCAGAAAGTGCTCCCTCAGTACCTCAGAAAGTGCTCCCTTAATAACTCAGAAAGTGCTTCCTCAATACCTCAGATAGTGCGCCCTCAATACCTCAGAAAGTGCTCCCTCAATGCCTCAGAATTTGCTTCCTCAGTACCTCAGAAAGTGCTCCCTCACTACATCAGAAAGTGCTCCCTCAATACCTCAGAAAGTGCACCCTCAGTACCTCAGAAATTGCTTCCTCAATACCTCAGAAAGTGCTCCATCAATACCACAGATAGTTCTCCCTCAGTACCTCAGAGAGTGCTTCCTCAATACCTCAGAAAGTGCTCCCTCAATACATCAGAAAGTTCTCCCTCAATACCTCAGAAAGTACTTCCTCAATACCTCAGAAAGTGCTCCCTCAGTACCTCAGAAAGTGCTCCCTCAATACCTCGGAAAGTGCTTCCTCAATACATCAGAAAGTGCTTCCTGATTACCTCAGAGAGGGCTCCCACAGTACCTCAGAAAGTGCTCCCTCAATACCTCAGAAAGAGCTCTCTCAGTACCTCAGAAAGTGCTTCTTAAAAACCTCAGAAAGTGCTCCATCAATACCACAGATATTTCTCCCTCAGTACCTCAGAGAGTGCTTCTTCAATACCTCAGAAAGTGCTCCATCAATACCTCAGAAAGTGCTCCCTCAGTACCTCAGAAAGTGCTCCCTTAATAACTCAGAAAGTGCTTCCTCAATACCTCAGATAGTGCGCCATCAATACCTCTGAAAGTGCTCCCTCAATGCCTCAGAATTTGCTTCCTCAGTACCTCAGAAAGTGCTCCCTCAGTACATCAGAAAGTGCTTCCTCAATACATCAGAAAGTGCTTCCTGATTACCTCAGAGAGGGCTCCCACAGTACCTCAGAAAGTGCTCCCTCAATACCTCAGAAAGAGCTCTCTCAGTACCTCAGAAAGTGCTTCTTAAAAACCTCAGAAAGTGCTCCATCAATACCACAGATATTTCTCCCTCAGTACCTCAGAGAGTGCTTCTTCAATACCTCAGAAAGTGCTCCATCAATACCTCAGAAAGTGCTCCCTCAGTACCTCAGAAAGTGCTCCCTTAATAACTCAGAAAGTGCTTCCTCAATACCTCAGATAGTGCGCCATCAATACCTCTGAAAGTGCTCCCTCAATGCCTCAGAATTTGCTTCCTCAGTACCTCAGAAAGTGCTCCCTCAGTACATCAGAAAGTGCTCCCTCAGTACATCAGAAAGTGCTTCCTCAATACCTCAGAAAGTGCTCCATCAGTACCTCAGAAAAGGCTACCTCAATACCTCAGAAAGTGCTCCCTCAATATCTCTGAAAGTGTTTCCTCAATACCTCAGAAAGTGCTCCCTCAGTACCTCAGAAAGTGCTCCCTTAATAACTCAGAAAGTGCTTCCGCAATACCTCAGATAGTACGACCTCAATACCTCAGAAAGTGCTCGCTCACTACCTCAGATATTTCTCCCACAATGCCTCAGATACTGCTCCCTCAATACCTCAGATAGTGCTCCCTCAATACCTCAGAACTTGGTCCCTCAGTACCTCAGATAGTTCTCCCTCAGTACCTCAGAAAGTGCTTCCTCAATATCTCAGAAAGTGCTCCCTCAATACTTCAGAAAGTGTTCATTCAGTACCTCAGTTAGTTCTCCCTCAGTACCTCAGATAGTACTCGCTCAGAACCTCAGATAGTGCTTCCTCAGTACGTCAGAAAGTGCTCCCTCAATACCTCAGAAACTGCTCCCTCAGTACCTCAGATAGTTCTCCCTCAGTACCTCAGATAGGGCGCCCTTAATACCTCAGAAAGTCCTCCCTAAATACCTCAGAAAGTGCTCCTTCCGTACCTCAGATAATGCTCCCTCAATGCCTCAGATAGTGCGCCCTTAATACGTCAGAAAGTGCTCCCTCAGTACCTCAGATAGTTCTCCATCAGTACCTCAGATAGTTCTCCCTCCGTACCTCAGAGAGTGCTTCCTGAATACCTCAGAACTTGTGCCCTCAGTACCTGAGATAGTGCTCCCTCAATACATCAGTAAGTGCTCCCTCAGTACTTCAGAAAGTGCTTCCTGAATACCTCAAAAAGTGCTCCATCAATACCACAGATAGTTCTCGCTCAGTACCTCAGAGAGTGCTTCCTCAATACCTCAGAAAGTGCTCCCTCAGTACTACAGATAGTGCACCCTCAATACCACAGAAAGTGCTACATCAGTACCTCAGAAAGTGCTCCCTCAATACCTCAGAAAGTGCTCCCTCAATACCACAGAAAGTGCTTCTTCAATACCTCAGAAAGTGCTCCCTCAGTACTTCAGATAGTGCACCCTCAATACCACAGAAAGTGCTACATCAGTACGTCAGAAAGTGCTCCCTCAATGCCTCAGAATTTGCTTCCTCAGTACCTCAGAAAGTGCTCCCTCAGTACATCAGAAAGTGCTCCCTCAATACCTCAGAAAGTACTCCATCAATACCTCACTTAATGCTTCCTCAATACCTCAGAAAGTGCTCCCTCAGTACCTCAGAAAGTGCTTCCTCAATACCTCAGAAAGTGCTTCAAAAATACCTCAGAAAGTGCTCCCTCAGTACCTCAGAAAGTGCTCCCTTAATACCTCAGAAAGTGCTTCCTCAATACCTCAGATAGTGCGCCCTCAATACCTCAGAAAGTGCTCCCTCAATGCCTCAGAATTTGCTTCCTCAGTACCTCAGAAAGTGCTCCCTCACTACATCAGAAAGTGCTCCCTCAATACCTCAGAAAGTGCACCCTCAGTACCTCAGAAATTGCTTCCTCAATACCTCAGAAAGTGCTCCATCAATACCACAGATAGTTCTCCCTCAGTAGCTCAGAGAATGCTTCCTCAATACCTCAGAAAGTGCTCCCTCAATACCTCAGAACGATCTCCCTCAATACCTCAGAAAGTGCTTCCTCAATACCTCAGAAAGTGCTTCCTCAGTACCTCAGAAAGTGCTCCCTCAATACCACGGAAAGTGCTTCCTCAATACCTCAGAAAGTGCTTCCTCATTACCTCAGAGAGGGCTCCCTCAGTACCTCAGAAAGTGCTCCCTCAATACCTCATAAAGTGCTCCCTCAGTACCTCAGAAAGTGCTTCTGAAAAACCTCAGAAAGTGCTCCATCAATACCACAGATAGTTCTCCCTCAGTACCTCAGAGAGTACTTCTTCAATACCTCAGATAGTGCTCCCTCAGTACCTCGGAAAGTGCTCACTCAATGCCTCAGAATTTGCTTCCTCAGTACCTCAGAAAGTGCTCCGTCAGTACCTCAGAATTTGCTTCCTCAGTACCTCAGATAGTTCTCCCTCAGTACCTCAGAGAGTGCTTCCTCAATACCACAGAAAGTGCTCCCTCAATACATCAGAAAGTTCTCCCTCAATACCTCAGAAAGTGCTCCCTCAGTACCTCAGATAGTTCTCCCTCCGTACCTCAGAGAGTGCTTCCTGAATACCTCAGAACTTGTGCCCTCAGTACCTGAGATAGTGCTCCCTCAATACATCAGTAAGTGCTCCCTCAGTACCTCAGAAAGTGCTTCCTGAATACCTCAAAAAGTGCTCCATCAATACCACAGATAGTTCTCGCTCAGTACCTCAGAGAGTGCTTCCTCAATACCTCAGAAAGTGCTCCCTCAGTACTACAGATAGTGCATCCTCAATACCACAGAAAGTGCTACATCAGTACCTCAGAAAGTGCTCCCTCAATGCCTCAGAAAGTGCTCCCTCAATACCTCAGAAAGTGCTTCTTCAATACCTCAGTAAGTGCGCCCTCAGTACTTCGGATAGTGCACCCTCAATACTTCAGAAAGTGCTACATCAGTACCTCAGAAAGTGCTCCCTCAGTACATCAGAAAGTGCTCCCACAATAACTCAGAAAGTGCTCCATCAATACCTCACTTAGTGCTTCCTCAATACCTCAGAAAGTGCTCCATCAGTACCTCAGAAAGTGCTTCCTCAATATCTCAGAAAGTGCTTCCTCAATACCTCAGAAAGTGCTCCCTCAGTACCTCAGAAAGTGCTCCCTTAATGCCTCAGAATTTGCTTCCTCAGTACCTCAGAAAGTGCTCCCTCAGCACCTCAGAAAGTGCTCCCTCAATACCTCAGAAAGTGCTCCCTCAGTACCTCAGAAATTGCTTCCTCAATACCTCTGAAAGTGCTCCATCAATACCACAAATAGTTCTCCCTCAGTACCTCAGAGAGTGCTTCCTCAATACCTCAGAAAGTGCTCCCTCAATACCTCAGAAAGTTCTCCCTCAATACCTCAGAAAGTGCTTCCTCAATACCTCAGAAAGTGCTCCCTCAGTACCTCAGAAAGTGCTCCCTCAGTACCTCGGAAAGTGCTTCCTCAATACCTCAGAAAGTGCTTCCTCATTACCTCAGAGAGGGCTCCCTCAGTACCTCAGAAAGTGCTCCCTCAATACCTCAGAAAGTGCTCCCTCAGTACCTCAGAAAGTGCTTCTTAAAAACCTCAGAAAGTGCTCCATCAATACCACAGATAGTTCTCCCTCAGTACCTCAGAGAGTGCTTCTTCAATACCTCAGATAGTGCTCCCTCAGTACTTCAGAAAGTGCTCCCTCAATGCCTCAGAATTTGCTTGTTCAGTACGTCAGAAAGTGCTCCGTCGGTACCTCAGAAATTGCTTCCTCAATTCCTCAGAAAGTGCTCCATCAATACCACAGATAGTTCTCCCTCAGTACCTCAGAGAGTGCTTCCTCAATACATCAGAAAGTTCTCCCTCAATACCTCAGAAAGTGCCTCCTCAATACCTCAGAAAGTGCTCCCTCAATATCTCAGAATGTGCTCCCTCAATACCTCAGAAAGTGCTCCATCAATACCACAGATAGTTCTTCCTCAGTACCTCAGAATTTGCTTCCTCAGTACCTCAGAAAGTGCTCCGTCAGTACCTCAGAAATTGCTTCCTCAATACCTCGGAAAGTGCTTCCTCAATACCTCAGAAAGTGCTCCATCAATACCACAGATAGTTCTCCCTCAGTACCTCAGTGAGTGCTTCCTCAATACCTCAGAAAGTCTCCCTCAATACATCAGGAAGTTCTCCCTCAATACCTCAGAAAGTGCTCCCTCAGTACCTCAGAAAGTGTTCCCTTAATAAATCAGAAAGTGCTTCTGCAATACCTCAGATAGTGCGACCTCAATACCTCAGAAAGTGCTCGCTCACTACCTCAGATAGTTCTCCCACAATGCCTCAGATACTGCTCCCTCAATACCTCTGAACTTGCTCCCTCAGTACCTCAGATAGTTCTCCCTCAATACCTCAAACACTTCTCCCTCAATACCTCAGAAAGTGCTTCCTCAATACATCAGAAAGTGCTCCCTCAGTACCTCAGAAAGTGCTCCCTCAATACCTCGGAAAGTGCTTCCTCAATACCTCAGAAAGTGCTTCCTCATTACCTCAGAGAGGGCTCCCTCAGTACCTCAGAAAGTGCTCCCTCAATACCTCAGAAAGTGCACCCTCAGTACCTCAGAAAGTGCTTCTTAAAAACCTCAGAAAGTGCTCCATCAATACCACAGATAGTTCTCCCTCAGTACCTCAGAGAGTGCTTCTTCAATACCTCAGAAAGTGCTCCCTCAGTACCTCAGAAAGTGCTTCCTCAATACCTCAGAAAGTGCTCCATCAATACCACAGATAGTTCTTCCTCAGTACCTCAGAGAGTGCTTCCTCAATACCTCAGAAAGTGCTCCCTCAATAACTCAGAAAGTTATCCCTCAATACCTAAGAAAGTGCTTCCTCAATACATCAGAAAGTGCTCCCTCAGTACCTCAGAAAGTGCTCCCTCAATACCTCGGAAAGTGCTTCCTCAATACCTCAGAAAGTGCTTCCTCATTACCTCAGAGAGGGCTCCCTCAGTACCTCAGAAAGTGCTCCCTCAATACTTCAGAAAGTGCACCCTCAGTACCTCAGTAAGTGCTTCTTAAAAACCTCAGAAACTGCTCCATCAATACCACGGATAGTTCTCCCTCAGTACCTCAGAGAGTGCTTCTTCAATACCTCAGAAAGTGCTCCCTCAGTACCTCAGAAAGTGCTCCCTCAATGCCTCAGAATTTGCTTCCTCAGTACCTCAGAAAGTGCTCGCTCAGCACATCAGAAAGTGCACCCTCAATACCTCAGAAGGTGCTCCATCAATACCTCAGAAAGTGCTTCCTCAATACCTCAGAAAGTGCTCCCTCAGTACCTCAGAAAGTGCTCCCTTAATAACTCAGAAAGTGCTTCCACAATACCTCAGATAGTGCGCCCTCAATACCTCAGAAAGTGCTCCCTCAATGCCTCAGAATTTGCTTCCTCAGTACCTCAGAAAGTGCTCCCTCAGTACATCAGAAAGTGCTCCCTCAATACCTCAGAAAGTGTTCCCTCAATACCTCAGAAATTGTTTCCACAATACCTCAGAAAGTGCTCCATCAATACCACAGATAGTTCTCCCTCAGTACCTCAGAGAGTGCTTCCTCAATACCTCAGAAAGTGCTCCCTCAATACATCAGAAAGTTCTCCCTCAATACCTCAGAAAGTGCTTCCTCAATACCTCAGAAAGTGCTCCCTCAGTACCTCAGAAAGTGCTCCCTCAATACCTCGGAAAGTGCTTCCTCAATACCTCAGAAAGTGCTCCCTCAATACATCAGAAAGTTCTCCCTCAATAGCTCAGAAAGTGCTTCCTCAATACCTCAGAAAGTGCTCCCTCAGTACCTCAGAAAGTTCTCCCTCAATACCTCGGAAAGTCCTTCCTCAATACCTCAGAAAGTGCTCCCTCAGTATCTCAGAAAGGGCTACCTCAATACCTCAGAAAGTGCTCCCTCAATACCTCAGAAAGTGCTTCCTCAATACCTCAGAAAGTGCTCACTCAGTACCTCAGAAAGTGCTCCCTTAATAACACAGAAATTGCTTCCTCAATACCTCAGATAGTGCGACCTCAATACCTCAGAAAGTGCTCGCTCACTACCTCAGATAGTTCTCCCACAATGCCTCCGATACTGCTCCCTCAATACCTCAGATAGTGCTCCCTCAATACCTCAGAACTTGCTCCCTCAGTACCTCAGATAGTTCTCCCTCAGTACCTCAGAAAGTGCTTCTTCAATACCTCAGAAAGTGCTCCCTCAATACTTCAGAAAGTGGTCCCTCAGTACCTCAGTTAGTTCTCCCTCAGTACCTCAGATAGTACTCGCTCAGAAACTCAGATAGTGCTCCCTCAATACCTCAGAAAGAGCTCTCTCAGTACCTCAGAAAGTGCTTCTTAAAAACCTCAGAAAGTGCTCCATCAATACCACAGATATTTCTCCCTCAGTACCTCAGAGAGTGCTTCTTCAATACCTCAGAAAGTGCTCCATCAATACCTCAGAAAGTGCTCCCTCAGTACCTCAGAAAGTGCTCCCTTAATAACTCAGAAAGTGCTTCCTCAATACCTCAGATAGTGCGCCATCAATACCTCTGAAAGTGCTCCCTCAATGCCTCAGAATTTGCTTCGCAGTACCTCAGAAAGTTCTCCCTCAGTACATCAGAAAGTGCTCCCTCAATACCTCAGAAAGTGCTTCCTCAATACCTCAGAAAGTGCTCCATCAGTACCTCAGAAAGGGCTACCTCAATACGTCAGAAAGTGCTCCCTCAATATCTCAGAAAGTGTTTCCTCAATACCTCAGAAAGTGCTCCCTCAGTACCTCAGAAAGTGCTCCCTTAATAACTCAGAAAGTGCTTCCTCAATACCTCAGAAAGTGCTCCCTCAATGCCTCAGAATTTGCTTCCTCAGTACCACAGAAAGTGCTCCCTCACTACATCAGAAAGTGCTCCCTCAATACCTCAGAAAGTGCTCCCTCAATACCTCAGAAATTGCTTCCTCAATACCTCAGAAAGTGCTCCATCAATACCACAGATAGTTCTCCCTCAGTACCTCAGAGAGTGCTTCCTCAATACCTCAGAAAGTGCTCCCTCAATACCTCAGAACGATCTCCCTCAATACCTCAGAAAGTGCTTCCTCAATACCTCAGAAAGTGCTCCCTCAGTACCTCAGAAAGTGCTCCCTCAATACCACGGAAAGTGCTTCCTCAATACCTCAGAAAGTGCTTCCTCATTACCTCAGAGAGGGCTCCCTCAATACCTCAGAAAGTGCTCCCTCAATACCTCATAAAGTGCTCCGTCAGTACCTCAGAAATTGCTTCCTCAATACCTCAGAAAGTGCTCCATCAATACCACAGATAGTTCTCCCTCAGTACCTCAGTGAGTGCTTCCTCAATACCTCAGAAAGTCTCCCTCAATACATCAGAAAGTTCTCCCTCAATACCTCAGAAAGTGCTCCCTCAGTACCTCAGAAAGTGCTCCCTTAATAACTCAGAAAGTGCTTCTGCAATACCTCAGATAGTGCGACCTCAATACCTCAGAAAGTGCTCGCTCATTACCTCAGATAGTTCTCCCACAATGACACAGATACTGCTCCCTCAATACCTCAGATAGTGCTCCCTCAATACCTCTGAACTTGCTCCTCAGTACCTCAGATAGTTCTCCCTCAGTACCTCAGATAGTACTCGCTCAGAACCTCAGATAGTGCTTCCTCAGTACGTCAGAAAGTGCTCCCTCAATACCTCAGAAACTGCTCCCTCAGTACCTCAGATAGTTCTCCCTCAGTACCTCAGATAGGGCGCCCTTAATACCTCAGAAAGTCCTCCCTAAATACCTCAGAAAGTGCTCCTTCCGTACCTCAGATAATGCTCCCTCAATGTCTCAGATAGTGCGCCCTTAATACGTCAGAAAGTGCTCCCTCAGTACCTCAGATAGTTCACCATCAGTACCTCAGATAGTTCTCCCTCCGTACCTCAGAGAGTGCTTCCTGAATACCTCAGAACTTGTGCCCTCAGTACCTGAGATAGTGCTCCCTCAATACATCAGTAAGTGCTCCCTCAGTACCTCAGAAAGTGCTTCCTGAATACCTCAAAAAGTGCTCCATCAATACCACAGATAGTTCTCGCTCAGTACCTCAGAGAGTGCTTCCTCAATACCTCAGAAAGTGCTCCCTCAGTACTACAGATAGTGCATCCTCAATACCACAGAAAGTGCTACATCAGTACCTCAGAAAGTGCTCCCTCAATGCCTCAGAAAGTGCTCCCTCAATACCTCAGAAAGTGCTTCTTCAATACCTCAGAAAGTGCTCCCTCAGTACTTCAGATAGTGCACCCTCAATACCACAGAAAGTGCTACATCAGTACGTCAGAAAGTGCTCCCTCAATGCCTCAGAATTTGCTTCCTCAGTACCTCAGAAAGTGCTCCCTCAGTACATCAGAAACTGCTCCCACAATAACTCAGGAAGTGCTCCATCAATACCTCAGAAAGTGCTTCCTCAATACCTCACTTAGTGCTTCCTCAATACCTCAGAAAGTGCTCCCTCAGTACCTCAGAAAGTGCTTCCTCAATACCTCAGAAAGTGCTTCCTCAATACCTCAGAAAGTGCTCCCTCAGTACCTCAGAAAGTGCTTCCTCAATACCTCAGAAGGTGCTCCATCAATACCACAGATAGTTCTTCCTCAGTACCTCAGAGAGTGCTTCCTCAATACCTCAGAAAGTGCTCCCTCAATAACTCAGAAAGTTCTCCCTCAATACCTCAGAAAGTGCTCCCTCAATACCTCAGAAATTGCTTCCTGAATACCTCAGATTGTGCGCCCTCAATACCTCAGAAAGTGCTCCCTCAATGCCTCAGAATTTGCTTCCTCAGTACCTCAGAAAGTGCTCCCTCAGTACATCAGAAAGTGCTCCCTCAATACCTCAGAAAGTGCTCCCTCAGTACCTCAGAAATTGCTTCCTCAATACCTCAGAAAGTGCTCCATCAATACCACAGATAGTTCTCCCTCAGTACCTCAGAGAGTGCTTCCTGAATACCTCAGAACTTGTGCCCTCAGTACCTGAGATAGTGCTCCCTCAATACATCAGTAAGTGCTCCCTCAGTACCTCAGAAAGTGCTTCCTGAATACCTCAAAAAGTGCTCCATCAATACCACAGATAGTTCTCGCTCAGTACCTCAGAGAGTGCTTCCTCAATACCTCAGAAAGTGCTCCCTCAGTACTACAGATAGTGCATCCTCAATACCACAGAAAGTGCTACATCAGTACCTCAGAAAGTGCTCCCTCAATGCCTCAGAAAGTGCTCCCTCAATACCTCAGAAAGTGCTTCTTCAATACCTCAGAAAGTGCTCCCTCAGTACTTCAGATAGTGCACCCTCAATACCACAGAAAGTGCTACATCAGTACGTCAGAAAGTGCTCCCTCAATGCCTCAGAATTTGCTTCCTCAGTACCTCAGAAAGTGCTCCCTCAGTACATCAGAAACTGCTCCCACAATAACTCAGGAAGTGCTCCATCAATACCTCAGAAAGTGCTTCCTCAATACCTCACTTAGTGCTTCCTCAATACCTCAGAAAGTGCTCCCTCAGTACCTCAGAAAGTGCTTCCTCAATACCTCAGAAAGTGCTTCCTCAATACCTCAGAAAGTGCTCCCTCAGTACCTCAGAAAGTGCTTCCTCAATACCTCAGAAGGTGCTCCATCAATACCACAGATAGTTCTTCCTCAGTACCTCAGAGAGTGCTTCCTCAATACCTCAGAAAGTGCTCCCTCAATAACTCAGAAAGTTCTCCCTCAATACCTCAGAAAGTGCTCCCTCAATACCTCAGAAATTGCTTCCTCAATACCTCAGATTGTGCGCCCTCAATACCTCAGAAAGTGCTCCCTCAATGCCTCAGAATTTGCTTCCTCAGTACCTCAGAAAGTGCTCCCTCAGTACATCAGAAAGTGCTCCCTCAATACCTCAGAAAGTGCTCCCTCAGTACCTCAGAAATTGCTTCCTCAATACCTCAGAAAGTGCTCCATCAATACCACAGATAGTTCTCCCTCAGTACCTCAGAGAGTGCTTCCTCAATAACTCAGAAAGTGCTCCCTCAATACCTCAGAAAGTTCTCCCTCAATACCTCAGAAAATGCTTCCTCAATACCTCAGAAAGTGCTCCCTCAGTACCTCAGAAAGTGCTCCCTCAATACCTCGGAAAGTGCTTCCTCAATACCTCAGAAAGTGCTTCCTCATTACCTCAGAGAGGGCTCCCTCAGTACCTCAGAAAGTGCTCCCTCAATACCTCAGAAAGTGCTCCCTCAGTACCTCAGAAAGTGCTTCTTAAAAACCTCAGAAAGTGCTCCATCAATACCACAGATAGTTCTCCCTCAGTACCTCAGAGAGTGCTTCTTCAATACCTCAGATAGTGCTCCCTCAGTACTTCAGAAAGTGCTCCCTCAATGCCTCAGAATTTGCTTCCTCAGTACCTCAGAAAGTGCTCCGTCAGTACCTCAGAAATTGCTTCCTCAATTCCTCAGAAAGTGCTCCATCAATACCACAGATAGTTCTCCCTCAGTACCTCAGAGAGTGCTTCCTCAATACACCAGAAAGTTCTCCCTCAATACCTCAGAAAGTGCCTCCTCAATACCTCAGAAAGTGCACCCTCAATATCTCAGAATGTGCTCCCTCAATACCTCAGAAAGTGCTCCATCAATACCACAGATAGTTCTTCCTCAGTACCTCAGAGAGTGCTTCCTCAATACCTCAGAAAGTTCTCCCTCAATACCTCAGAAAGTGCTTCCTCAATACCTCAGAAAGTGCTCCATCAATACCACAGATAGTTCTCCCTCAGTACCTCAGTGAGTGCTTCCTCAATACCTCAGAAAGTCTCCCTCAATACATCAGAAAGTTCTCCCTCAATACCTCAGAAAGTGCTCCCTCAGTACCTCAGATAGTTCTCCCTCAGTACCTCAGATAGTACTCGCTCAGAACCTCAGATACTGCTTCCTCAGTACGTCAGAAAGTGCTCCCTCAATACCACAGAAACTGCTCCCTCAGTATCACAGATAGTTCTCCCTCAGTACCTCAGATAGATCTCACTCAGTACCACAGAAAGCGCTCCCTAAATACCTCAGAAAGTGCTCCCTCAGTACCTCAGATATTGCTCCCTCAAGGCCTCAGGACGTGCTCCCTTAATACCTCAGAAAGTGCTCCCTCAGTACCTCAGATAGTTCTCCCTCAGTACCTCAGATAGTTCTCCCTCAGTACCTCAGAGAGTGCTTCCTGAATATCTCAGAACTTGTTCCCTCAGTACCTCAGATAGTGCTCCCTCAATACCTCAGAAAGAGCTGCCTCAGTACCTCAGAATGTGCTTCCTCAATACCTTAGAAAGTGCTCCATCAATACCACAGATAGTTCTCCCTCAGTACCTCAGATAATTTTCCCTCAATACCACAGATAGTTCTCCCTCAGTACCTCAGAAAGTGCTCCCTCAATACCTCAGAAAGTGCTTCCTCAATACCTAAGAAAGTGCTTCCTCAATACCTCAGAAAGTGCTCCCTCAGTACCTCAGATAATGCCCCCTCTATACCTCTGAAAGTATTTGAGGTAATGCTCCCTCATTACCTCAAAAAGTGCTTCCTCAATACCTAAGATTGTGCTCCCTCAATGCCTCACAAAGTGCTTCCTCTGTACCTCAGAAAGTGCTCCCTCAGTAGCTCAGATAGTGCTCCCTCTATACCTCAGAAAGTGCTCCCTCAATACATCAGAAAGTGCTTCCTCAATACCTCAGAAAGTGCTCCCTCTGTACCTCAGATAGTGCTCCCTCAATACCTCAGATAGTTCTCCCTCAGTACCTCAGATACGTCTCCCTCAGTACCTCACAAAGTGCTCCCTCAACACCTCAGAAAGTGCTTCCTCAATACCTCAGATAGTGCTCCCTCAATACCTCAGAACTTGCTCCCTCAGTACCTCAGATATTTCTCCCTCAGTACCTCAGAAAGTGCTCCCTCTATACCTCAGAAAGTGATCCCTTCATACCTCAGAAAGTGCTTCTTCAATGCCTCAGATAGTGCTCCATCAATACCTCAGAACGTGCTTCCTCAATACCTCAGAAAGTGCTCCCTCAATACTTTAGAAAGTGTTCCCTCAATACCTCAGATAGTTCTCCCACTGCACCTCAGATAGTACTCGCTCAGAACCTCAGATACTGCTTCCTCAGTACGTCAGAAAGTGCTCCCTCAATACCTCAGAACCTGCTCCCTCAGTATCACAGATAGTTCTCCCTCAGTACCTCAGATAGTTCTCACTCAGTATCTCAGAAAGTGCTCCCTAAATACCTCAGAAAGTGCTCCCTCAGTACCTCAGATATTGCTCCCTCAATGCCTCAGGACGTGCTCCCTTAATACCTCAGGAAGTGCTCCCTCAGTACCTCAGATAGTTCTCCCTCAGTACCTCAGAGAGTGCTTCCTGAATATCTCAGAACGTGTTCCCTCAGTACCTCAGATAGTGCTCCCTCAATACCTCAGAAAGAGCTGCCTCAGTACCTCAGAAAGTGCATCCTCAATACCTCAGAAAGTGCTCCATCAATACCACAGATAGTTCTCCCTCAGTACCTCAGATAGTTTTCCCTCAATACCACAGATAGTTCTCCCTCAGTACCTCAGAAAGTGCTCCCTCAGTACCTCAGAAAGTGCTCCCTTAATACCTCAGAATGTGCTTCCTCAATACTTCAGAAAGTGCTCCCTCAGTACCTCAGAAAGTGCTCCCTCAATACCTCAGAAAGTGCTTCCTCAATACCTCAGATAGTGCCCCCTCTATACCTCAGAAAGTGCTACCTCAATACCTCAAAAAGTGCTTACTCAATACCTAAGATTGTGCTCCCTCAATGCCTCAGAAAGTGCTTACTCTGTACCTCAGAAAGTGCTCCCTCAGTACCTCAGAACGTGCTCCCTCAACACATCAGAAAGTGCTTCCTCAATACCTCAGAAAGTGCTCCCTCTGTACCTCAGATAGTGCTCCCTCAATACCTCAGAACTTGCTCCCTCAGTACCTCAGATAGTTCTCCCTCAGTACCTCAGAAAGTGCTCCCTCAATACTTCAGAAAGTGGTCCCTCAGTACCTCAGGTAATTCTTCATCAGTACCTCAGATACTTCTCCCTCAGTACCTCAGAAATTGCTCCCTCAATACCTCAGTAAGTGCTTCCTCAATACCTCAGAAAGTGCACCCTCAGTACCTCAGATAGTGCTCCCACAATACCTCAGAAAGTGCTCCCTCAATACCTCAGAAAGTGCTTCCTCAATACATCAGATTGTGTTTCCTCAATACCTCAGAAAGTGCTTCCTCAATACATCAGATTGTATTTCCTCAATACCTCAGAAAGTGCTTCCTCAATACCTCAGAAAATGCTCCCTCATTACCTCAGATAGTGCTCCCTCAATACCTCAGAAACTGCTCCATCAATACCTCAGATAGTTCTCCCTCAGTACCTCAGAGAGTGCTTCTTCAATATCTCAGAAAGTGCAACCTCAATACCTCAGAAAGTGATCCCACAGTACCTCAGAAAGTGCTCCCTCAATACCTCAGATAATGCTCCCTCAATACCTCAGAAAGTGCTCCCTCAATACGTCAGATAGTTCTCCCTCAATACCTCTGAAAGTGCTCCCTCAATATCTCAGAAAGTGATCCCTCAATACCTCAGATAGTGCTCCCACAATACCTCAGAAAGTGCTCCCTCATTACCTCATAAAGTGCTTCCTCTATACATCAGATTGTGTTCCCTGAATACCTCAGAAAGTGCTTCCTCAATACCTCAGAGAGTGCTCCCACATTACCTCAGATAGTGCTACCTCACTACCTCAGAAAGTGCTCCATCAATACCTCAGAAATTGCTCCATCAATACCTCAGAGTGTGCTTCCTCAATACCTCAGAACTTGCTCCCTCAGTTAATCAAATAGTGCTCCCTCAATACCTCAGAAAGTGCTCCCTCAGTACCTCAGAAAGTGCGTCCTCAATACCTCAGAAAGTACTCCCTCAGTACCTCAGATAGTGCTCCCTCAATACCTCAGACATTGCTCCATCAATACCTCAGAAAGTGCTTCCTCAATACCTCAGAATGTGCTTCCTCAATACCTCAGAAAGTGCTACCTCAATACCTTAGAAAGTGATCCCTCAGTACCTCAGAAAGTGCTCCCTCAATACCTCAGATAATCCTCCCTCAATACCTCAGAAAGTGCTCGGTCAATACCTCAGATAGTTCTCCCTTAATACCACTGAAAGCGCTTTCTCAATACCTCAGATAGTGCTCCCACAGTCCCTCAGATAGTACTCCCTCAGTACCTCAGATAGTGCTTCCTCAGTACGTCAGAAAGTGCTCCCTCAATACCTCAGAAAGTGGTCCCTCAGTACCTCAGACATTTCTCCCTCAGTGCCTCAAATACGTCTCCCTCAGTACCTCAGAATGTGCTCCCTCAATACATCAGAATGTTCTCCATCAATACCTCAGATCGTTCTCCCTCAATACCTCAGAGAGTGCTTCCTCAATACCTCAGAAAGTGCTTCATCAATACCTCAGAAAGTGCTCTCTCAATACCTCAGAAAGTACTCCCTCAATACTCAGAAAGTGCTTCCTCAATACCTCAGATAGTGCTCCCTCAGTACCTCAGAAAGTGCTTCCTCAATACCTCAGAAAGTGCTCCCTGAATACTTCAGAAAGTGGGCCCACAGTACCTCAGATAGTTCTCCCTCAGTACCTCAGAAAGTGCTCCCTTAGGACCTCAGATAGTGCTTCCTCAATGCCTCAGATAGTGCTCCCTCAATACCGCAGATAGTGCTACCTCAGTACCTCAGATAGTTTTCCATCAGTACCTCAGATACTTCTCCCTCTGTACCTCACAAAGTGCTCCCTTCGTACCTCAGATAGTGCTCCCTCAATACCTCAGATAGTGCTCCCTCAATACCGCAGATAGTGCTACATCAGTACCTCAGATATTTTTCCATCAGTACCTCATATACTTCTCCCTCAGTACCTCACAAAGTGCTCCCTCAATACCTCAGAAAGTCCTTCCTCAATACCTCAGGAAGTGCTCCCTTAATACCTCAGAAAGTGCTTCCTCAATACCTCAGAATGTGCTCCATCAGTGCCTCAGATAGTGCTCCCTCAATGCCTCAAAAAGTGCTCCCTCAGTACCTCAGATTATTCTCCCTCAGTACCTGAGATAGTTCTCCCTCAGTACCTCAGAAAGTGCTCCCTTAGTACCTCAGATAGTGCTCCCTCAATACCTCAGAAATTGCTCCCTCAGTACCTCAGATAGTACTCATGCCGAACCTCAGCTAGTGCTTCCTCAGTACGTCAGAAAGTGCTCCCTCAATACCTCAGAAAGTGCTCCCTCAGTACCTCAGAAAGTGCTCCCTCAATACCGAAGAAAGTGCTCCCTCAATACCGAAGAAAGTGCTCCCTCAATACCGAAGAATTCATCACTTTGTTGTCTTTAACCCCCAAAGCCCCTTGGTCAGTAACTCCACAAAACATTCACATCCTCAACAATTCAGGGCTCAGCCCAGCTTCCCCCCCCCCCCCCCCCCCTCAGACTGTGCTCAAACCCCTTCAGACTGTAAGGACCCACATCCACCCCTGTCCAAGATTGGAGTCCAGGTCCCCAGAATAGTACTTGTCTCTCTGGATTAATTTTAGATTTCCTACAGTGTAGAAGCAAGCCATTCCGTCCAATGGGTCCACACTGACTGTCTGAACAGCATCGCACCCAGCTCACATCCTCTACTCTATCCCTGTAATGCTGTATTTCCCATGGCATCTTTGGGTGGTGGGAGGGAACTGGATCACCCGGAGGGAACCCGCACAGATAAAGAGAGAATGTGTAAACTCCACACAGACAGTCACCGGGAGTTAGAATCAAACCACTGAGGCACTGTGCAGTCCTCTCTCCTTGGATGCTATCTCATCTAACCTTTTACGAAGCAATCTCCCATGTGAAGCCTTCTCATCTGTTTCCTTGGTCATCCCATCAAAAGCTCTATCAAGTTGGACACATCATTTCCACAAACAAAGCCAAGCTCACCATCCCTAATCAATTCTTGCTTTTCCAAATGCATGTACATTATCTCTCAAAATGCCCTCCAACAGCTTACCCACCACTGCCATCAGGCTCACAGCTCCATAGTTCAATGGCTGTTCCTTGCAGCCTTAGTTCAATAATACCACATCACTAATCATCCTCCAATCTTCAGGCACCTCACCCGTTGTCACTGATTGGACCATCTGACAAGGCCATCTCCATCCTTCTGTAACCTAAGGCTATCCTCCTCAGTATTTATCACCCAACCAATCTTCATATCATTCATGACCCCACTGATTAACCATCCACCATTCAAACCTAAATCTTTTCTAACAACCACATCAGCAAGACCCCAGCAGTGAGACATGAACAGACAGAGATTTCTAACTGGGCCATCACTGTCTGCTTCCTGCCACTCAGCATTCTGCGCCAAATTCCTTGGATCTTGAGTTTTTATGTTCACTATCAGTTTCCAGTATGGGTCCTGATAAAAGCCTTACTGACCTCCAAGCAGACGACAGGAAAGCATTGCCCTTATTTACACAGCTGGTCACCTCCTTAAAAAGTGCAATCCCATTGGTCAGACCTGCCCTCCCCTTAACACAACCATTCTGACTGTTCTTCATTAACTTCAGTCTCTGTAAATGCTGATTAATTCTATCTCACAAAATTGCTTCCAACAGACGCCCCACCCACGGTATTAGCCTGACTGGCCTGTCGCTGCCTGATATATCCCATGTTCCTTCTTGAATAACAGGACCACATGGTCAGTCCGACGGCACCTCTCCTGTGGCCAGAGGGGATTTGAAAATGTTTGCAAGTGTACCTGCTACTTCCTCCATCACCTCATTCGGTAAACTGAGATACATTTCCACCGTCTTTGGAGATTTATTGGGTTGTAAGCAGGCCACACCACTCAGAACCATCCCTCTCTATATATGCTAATTCATTTAATTGTATCACAGAACATCTCCACGATTTCATACCAACCCTGTCCCAATGAGCATTGACAAAATGCATCCATTCACTGTCGCCTCTGGGTCCATGCACAAATTCTCACTGTGTTCCACAACCTACTCTTTCTCTCATTATCAATTCACCCTTAATGTCACTGTAAAGTACTGTCAGATTTTTATTTCCTCTCTTAGCACTCCTCGCTCCCAGACAAATAGCCTGCGATACGATTTGGAGGTCTGTGGGATGTCATTCTGGATGTGATTAGCATTGGGAAGCTCAGAAATAAGGAACACACGACTGTGCTGAGTGTGGGGCAGTGGGATTCATTTGGGATGAGCACATGGAAGCTGAGGAATTAACCTCAGCCCTGCAGCATGAAAATATCCCTTTGAGCTGGCAGGTCAGTCACGTGAAACGAAAACTCGATCCCTGGGAAAAGTGGGTGGTAACCAAATGAAGACTGTCTGTAAGAACACAGTCTCTGGAACCTGGACGTGGGAATCACTGCTGAGCAGGGTCTGTAGGAAGCAGAGGCAGAAATGTACTGAACAATTTCAGATATTCCTCTTCGACCACAAGACATGGGAGCAGACATTAGGCCATTCAGCCCATCTAATAGTGTGGCAATCAGTCAGTACTGATTCTCTTACAATGCAGGTATCCCCCAGACTGATGCGCTGACAGTGCAGCACTCCCTCAGTCATGATACTCTGACAGTGTGGCATTCCCTCAGTACTGACTCTCTGACAGTGCAGCACTCCCTCAGTACTGACCCTCTGACAGTGCAGCACTCCCTCAGTACTGACCCTCTGACAGTGCAGCGCTCCCTCAGTACTGACCCTCTGACAGTGTAGCACTCCCTCAGTACTGACACTCTGACAGTGCAGCACTCCCTCAGTACTGACCCTCTGACAGGGCAGCACCTTCTCAGTACTGACCATCTGACAGTGCAGCAGTCCCTCAGTAATGACCCTCTGACAGTGCAGCGCTCCCTCAGTACTGACCCTCTGACAGTGCAGCACTCCCTCAGTACTGACCCTCTGACAATGCAGCGCTCCCTCAGTACTGACCCTCTGACAGTGCAGCACTCCCTCAGTACTGACCCTCTGACAGTGCAGCGCTCCCTCAGTACTGACCCTCTATCAGTGCAGCGCTCCCTCAGTACTGACCCTCTGACAGTGTAGCACTCCCTCAGTACTGACCCTCTGACAGTGCAGCACTCCCTCAGTACTGACCCTCTGACAGGGCAGCACCTTCTCAGTACTGACCATCTGACAGTGCAGCACTCCCTCAGTACTGACCCTCTGACAGTGCAGCACTCCCTCAGTACTGACCCTCTGACTGTGCAGCGCTCCCTCAGTACTGACCCTCTGACAGTGCAGCACTCCCTCAGTACTTACCCTCTGACAGTGCAGCACTCCTTTAGTACTGACCCTCTGACAGTGCAGCACTCCCTCAGTACTGACCCTCTGACAGTGCAGCACTCCCTCATTCCTGATCCTCTGACAGTGCAGCACTCCCTCCGTACAGAGCCTCTGACAGTGCGGCACTCCCTCAGTACTGACCCTCTGAAACAACACTCCCTCAGAACTGACACACAGACCGTGTAGCGCTCCCTCAGTAATGTCCCTTTGAGTGTTCATCACTCTCTCAGTACTGACACTCTGGCAATGCAGCAATCACTCAGTACTGACTGTCCGACACATACTGTGGTGCTCCCTCAGTACTGAACCCATCACAGCGCAGTGATACCTCAGTACTAATACCCCCAGAGTGCCGTGCTCCCTCAGTTCTAACCCGTTCACAGTTCAGCGCTCCCTCAGTAGTAACCCTCTCACAGTGCGACACTCTGACAGCATGGCCATCCATTAGTACTGGCCCTCAGTGAGTGCGCACTTCATCATTACTGACTCTCTCTCACTGCACAGCAATCCCTCCGTCCTGACTCTCTGACAATGCTGCACTCACTCCACACTGACCCTCTGACAATGCTGCACTCCCTCCACACTGACCCTGTGACAGTGCTGCACTCCCTCCACACTGACCCTCTGACAATTCTGCACTCCCTTGATACTGACCCTCTGACAATGCTGCACTCCCTCCACACTGATCACCTGACAATGCTGCGCTCCCTCCATCCTGACCCTCTGACAATTCTGCACTCCCTCCACACTGATCCTCTGACAATGCTGCACTCCCTCCACACTGACCCTCTGACAATGCTGAACTCCCTCAACATTGATCCTCTGACAATGCTGCGCTCCCTCCACACTGACCATCTGACAATGCTGCACTCCCTCCACACTGATCGTCTGACAATTCTGCACTCCCTCCACACTGACCTTTGACAATGTTGCACTCCCTCCATACTGATCGTCTGATAATGCTGCACTCCCTCCACACTGACCCTCTGACAATTCTGCACTCCCTCCACACTGACCTTTGACAATGTTGCACTCCCTCCATACTGATCGTCTGATAATGCTGCACTCCCTCCACACTGACCCTCTGACAATGCTGCACTCCCTCCACACTGACCCTCTGACAATGCAGCACTCCCTTCACACTGACCCCTGACAATCCTGCCCTCCCTCCGCACTGACCCCTGACAATGCTGCCCTCTCTCCACACTGACCCTATGACATTGCTGCACACCCTCCACACTGAACCTCTGACAATGCTGCACTCCCTCCACACTGACCCTCTGACAATGCTGCACTCCCTCCACACTGATCGTCTGACAATTCTGCACTCCCTCCACACTGACCTTTGACAATGTTGCACTCCCTCCATACTGATCGTCTGATAATGCTGCACTCCCTCCACACTGACCCTCTGACAATTCTGCACTCCCTCCACACTGACCTTTGACAATGTTGCACTCCCTCCATACTGATCGTCTGATAATGCTGCACTCCCTCCACACTGACCCTCTGACAATGCTGCACTCCCTCCACACTGACCCTCTGACAATGCAGCACTCCCTTCACACTGACCCCTGACAATCCTGCCCTCCCTCCACACTGACCCCTGACAATGCTGCCCTCTCTCCACACTGACCCTATGACATTGCTGCACTCCCTCCGTACTGTGGGATATGAATGAATTAATGTTATTTCTGCAAGTATAAAGTCTGATACAGAACAAGAATGAGAAAATACATATTCAGCAAAAAGAAAGGATATGTTAGCATGAGGCGTGAATACAGAACAATGGTGGATATATGGGCAAACAGGAAAGCATCTGTTTCCCCTACCACGGAGACACAGGAACAAACCCTAATCAAAGAGGTCAAAGTGGCCTCTGGATGGAAATAGATGCTGATAGAAGAAAAGATATGCCTAATCAATAACCTACGGTAGACTGACGTCAAACACCCTTATGGGAGTCAGAGATAAGAGTTTGTCACGGACAAGACAGGATAAACTGAAGTTGTGGGATCAGTCTTTAGGAAATGAGTGACGTAAGCGAAGCAGGGAACAGACAATGGAATAGGGAAAACATATGGGAAAAGAAACTGTATAAATTGCAAGGGTTTTTTGTGATATAGTGTGCATTTTGTCATTGCCTTACCTGGCAATTAGACAAAGCACCCACCTGCAGGTGTACAAATACACGGCTGATTCAGAAATTTGGTCTCGGACTGAAATAATTGATGTGAGTGGGCTTTTGTTTCTCACAATTGGAGGCTCGTCCGGGATTTTCTTCCATCACCGGGGGGAGTGGCTGGCCTTGGACACTGGGAAGACGCGTCCTGTTCCCCATTGAGGAGTGGTCTCGTGTCCCGGTTTGATCTGCTCCCTTGGGTGACTGATGTGAATCCTATAAGAGAGACATCTGAATCAGACAGTGATAGGAGCTCGATAGAAGATACGGTGACAAAAGGAGCCAGGCAATTCTGTGCACAGACCAAGGTAAGAAAATTGACTTTTAAGTATTGCCCTGGGGGCCGGGATTGAGTTTTAGTAGTTAATAAGGGACTAACGAAGGAACTCAATATGGATTGTGCTGTGGGTAAGGAAAAAGCCTCCGGGGAAACAAAGTAAGGAAACGGCAATGAAAATGGAGGCGGGGTCCCTTACAACATTCCTCCGGAAAGTCTTTTGGGCAGGATATTGTGGAAATTGTCAAAATAATACTTGTACAAGTGAGAAATATGATTAAATATTGTTGCTTTGTATGGTCTAAGGACTCCATTCTTCGTCCCGCTGTCTTCTGGCCAAAGTACAGATCGGACGAAGACTGGGTTTGTGAATATCTGAGTTCATATGTCAATGTGCGAGAGAGAGAGAGAGAGAGAATGTAAAGAGCTGTATAGCTGGTAGGAAGTTTAACCCTTTGTGATTTGGTTTGAGTGAACATTTGTTTGTTGGTGATTGAATGTTTGTGTTTTATTCCCTGGAGCTTGAGTTCCAGGACTGTTTTGAATCTGATTTTTGTTATGGAAACTTAACATGATCATGACTGCCTTACTATCAGTTTCTAATTAATCTCTTTTATCTTTACATAATAGCGATTTATGGAGGACAGTTGAAGTTTCAGTTCAACATTAGATTGTAGTAAAAGCAAAATTCTATGGTTAATATCTGTGACCTTGGATTCAGCCATTGTTCATGCATTAGAAGTTTTTTTTAAAAAAACTTGAGTAGACAAATTCTTTTAAGGCAAGCTCTGATTATTTTACGACCTATAGTATTGTAATTGAGCAATGATTGATCAGGACTATTTAAGAAAACTAATTTTGGATCTAAATTAAAGGACTAAAACTGGGTAATTACAGTGAATTGCAAAATTGGGAACTGTATGCATTTTGCATTTTAACTATTAAATACTGAAGAAATGAACGTAAATATATATAAATATATTTATAAGTTAGGAACAGTCTTTAAAGGATAGTCAAGCATGAATTGATGAATTGGTGCTTGAAGTTATGGGGAGCTTGAAATATTGCAATATTTCTTGAAAAAAAAGAAAAAGGGGATAAACGTAACGACTTATCCCCTTCGGGAGGTACCCATAGGGGACAAAGAGATTGGGTTTGTAAGTGCCCCCCTCACCAGTGGGGAGGTCAGAACATTTAAAAAGGAAATGAAGGTCCTGGTTGAGGATCCGGTGGGATTGTCTGAACAAATTGATCAATTTTTGGGGCCCAGCCTGTATACCTGGGCTGAATTAATGTCTATTTTGAATATACTACTTACTGGGGAGGAAAGGACACTTATATGAGGAGCTGCCATTAAAATATGGGACAGGGAACACCCGATTGGAAATGGGGATGCTGGACAGGGAGGGGTGAAGTTTCCCCTCAGAGACCCCCAGTGGGAAAACCAAAACCCGGAGCATAGAGAAGAAATGAGGGAATTGAAAGACCTGATTCTAAAAGGAATAAGAGAGGCAGTTCCGAAGTCACAGAATTTGATGAAAGCCTTTGAAATTAGACAGGAGAAAGATGAGACTCCCTCAGCTTTCTTGCAAAGATTAAGGGACTCAATGCGGAAATACTCTGGAATGAACCCTGAGGACCTAGTGGCACAGGGTCTTTTGAAAGTACATTTTGTGACAAAAGCATGGCCAGACATACAGAGAAAGATACAGAAGATAGAAAGATGGAGCGAAAAACCATTAGATGAATTGTTGAGAGAGGCACAGAAAGTGTTTGTAAAAAGGGAGGATGAGAGACAAAAACAGAAGGCGAAACTGATGGTAGCTACGGTTGATGGGGTAATTAAGGGGAGAATGGAACCAATAGTGAGCAACCGGAGCGGCAGGAGGCAGCATGTAGGACAGAGAGGGAGAGGGAGAGGGAGAGGACACGGGGGAACATTTGATAGAGGGTTTGAGCGACAGGGGCAGAGATGGAAGTCTCTACAGGCAGGATGCTATTATTGTGGAAAGATAGGGCATTTTAAGCGGGAGTGTCCTGATCTACAAAGGGAAGAAAAGGCAATTCCGCTTATGAATTATGATGAAGAATAGGGGTGTCAGGGGTTCCTGCCCTCGGGGGCCCACCAGGAACCCTTGATAAACTTGAAGGTGGGACTCTGTAGGGAGAAGGTAGTCTTCCTAGTAGATACGGGGGCAGCACCGTCATTGTTGAAATTTAAAACAAAGAAAGCAGAAATGTTAACACGGTCAATTACTGTTTCGGGGGTGAAAGGGGAAGGATTTCCTGTTCCACTATTTGAACCTATGATGATAGAAGATCCTAAGGATAGGGTCACAGGGGAACTGCTGTATATCCCTGATATAGGAAGTAACTTACTTGGGAGAGACCTAATTATCCTTTTAGGACTGGAGATTGGAATTCAGGAAAAAGAATTAGTTGTACAACTGGCGATGTTGACAGAGGATGCAGAGAGAAAGATAGACCCTATTGTATGGGCTAGAGAAGGGAATCGTGGAAAACTACAGATCCCTCCCCTTACAATAAATTTAAAACGAAAAGGAGACGTTATCTGTGAACGACAATATCCTATTTCCATAGGAGGTAAACGAGGACTGCAGCCAGTAATTGAGGGACTGATTAGAGATGGACTATTGGAACCATGTATGTCTCCTTATAATACCCCAATTCTACCAGTATGGAAATCTGGTGGAACTTATCGATTGGTGCAGGATTTGAGAACATTAAATCGAATAGTACAGATCAGGCACACAGTGGTGCCAAACCCCTACACGTTATTAAGTAAGATCCCACATGATTACAGATGGTTTAGTGTGATAGATTTAAAGGATGCCTTTTGGGCTTGTCCCTTGGCGGAGGAAAGATTTGGGACTATCCCCCTATGAAATCTTATTTGGATGACCTTATCTGGGAACGCAGGGAGAATTGCCAATTCCCAAAACTAAAGATTTGTTTTTAAAGAAGTATATACAGGGCTTGTCCTCCTCTTTATCTTTCCTCAGAAAACAGGGTCTATTGGCACAGACTCCGCCCCTTGAATTTGCTGTTCATCCCATCCGGCCAGGAGATTGGGTCTTAATAAAATCATGGACAGAGACTAAGCTGCAGCCAGACTGGGAAGGGCCGTATCAGGCTCTTTTGACTACCGAAATGGCAAAAAGGACGGCGGAAAAAGTCTGGACTCATTATACTCGGATCAAAGGGCCACTGGACCCTCCAGTTGAGGAAGATGTCTGGACAGCCGAATCAACGCAAGACCCGCTGAAACTCAGACTAAAGAGACTTTGAGTAATTGACTATACAGTGGTGACGCGAGAGCGGGATTATTTCTGTAAGATTGTATATTAAGCCTTTTTGTGTTTTAACATAATGATTAGAATACTGGGAATGCTTAGAGTTATGATGCTAGCCCTCTTGGTATTGGGATTTTGTCAAATATCATTTTCATATGTATTATTAATGGTTCCTGAGTCTGATAATCCACAAGTAATAGACACTGATGTATGTAGCTTAGTAAATTGTGGGAATGTAGCTAATCAGAGACAATACCGCAACTCAGAGATACATCTTAAGTCCTATGGGGATGGCCTCGGGGATGGTAACTGGTATAATGGTCTTGTCACAATACACCGGGCCCCCTTCCGACCAGCACGCGATTGTCCCGATAAAAAGTGTAACCCCATATATTTAACGATAAGGGAAACCACATGGCACGAGGCAGTTTTGGGAGGTGGCACTTATGAGGTACAATTAAATGAAACATTTGGGATTGAAATGAAGGCAAATGGGAAGGAGTTTGTGGGCTGTTATTTTCGAATTAGCGTAGGACAGGGAAAACGGGTAGAATTACTGGGTAATGAGATACAACCTTTCACCCCTCCCGATGATCCTAAAGTAGTAAAAATTATAGAGGTAAAGGATTTGAAACAGACCATCGAGATAGAGACTGGGTACGGGGATGCAAATGCTTGGGTTGAATGGGTAAAGTATACTGTAAAAAGTCTGAACAAAAGCAATTGCTATGGATGTGCCTCCGGTCGGCCAGTGGCCCAGGTGGTTCCCTTTCCGCTCGGGTGGAAGCGAGACAGGAAGGGCATGAAATGTATGATAGCCCTGTACCAGGATGAGACTGCATGGAATGATAGGAATTGTACCTCCCTATCTCTTATGTTCCCTCCCTTGGAGGAGAAAGATGCAAAAGTTCCCCCCACATTTTCCACCGCAGTTGGAAATCACACGTCATGTGTGCACAGGCGAGGTACAAATCGGTCGAGAGATTTGGGGGAGCTGAAATTATGTACAGAGATTAAGAATGTTACCGAAACGGAGAAGGGAGGGAACTACTCAGCACTAAAGGTTCCCCGAGCGGATCTGTGGTGGTACTGTGGAGGAAAAATATTGAGACCCACCCTACCTCCGGATTGGAAAGGGATATGCGCAATTGTACAATTGGCAATTCCATTTACCTTGGCATTTGAGAAGGAAAAGATAGTAGGGAAAAAGGGAAGGGGTAAGAGATTACTGTTAGATACTTCTTTTGAAGACAGGATTTATCTTGATTCGGTAGGAGTCCCTAGGGGAGTACCTGAATTCAAAGCTCGTAACCAGATTGCAGCAGGCTTTGAGTCAGCTCTCTTTTGGTGGGCAACAATTAATAAAAATGTAGACTGGATAAATTACATTTTTTATATCAACAGCGATTTATAAAATTATACAAGAGAGGCGGTTAAAGAAATATCAGAACAGCTTGATGTGACGAGTAGGATGGCATGGGCAAACAGAATAGCCCTTGATATGATTTTAGCAGAGAAAGGGGGTGGTGGTTTCTATCCTTACTTCCCTGATAGTAGTAGTGGGGGTATTGGTGGCCATTGGCTGTTGTGTCATACCCTATATACGAGGGCTCACCCAGAGGCTGATTGAAACAGCCATGGTGAAACGAATGCCCCTGAGGGGAATCAGACAGAGGAACTTTATCAACTAAATAATAAGGAGATGAGTGAGACTAAGATGGATGAAATCTCTGAAATGATGCTTGCGAATTTTGGGAACAATGTTTAAAAAAAAGACAAAAATGCAGAAGATAACAGATAGTAATGAAAAGAAAAATGGGAAATTGTGGGATATAAATGAATTAATGTTATTTCTGCAAGTATAAATTCTGATACAGAACAAGAATGAGAAAATACATATTCAGCAAAAAGAAAGGATATGTTAGCATGAGGCGTGAATACAGAACAATGGTGGATATATGGGCAAACAGGAAAGCATCTGTTTCCCCCTTACACGGAGACACAGGAACAAACCCTAATCAAAGAGGTCAAAGTGGCCTCTGGATGGAAATAGATGCTGATAGAAGAAAAGATATGCCTAATCAATAATCTACAATAGACTGACGTCAAACACCCTTATGGGAGTCAGAGATAAGAGTTTGTCACGGACAAGACAGGATAAACAGAAGTTGTGGGATCAGTCTTTAGGAAATGAGTGACGTAAGCGAAGCAGGGAACAGACAATGGAATAGGGAAAACATATGGGAAAAGAAACTGTATAAATTGCAAGGGTTTTTTGTGATATAGTGTGCATTTTGTCATTGCCTTACCTGGCAATTAGACAAAGCACCCACCTGAAGGTGTACAAATACACGGCTGATTCAGAAATTTGGTCTCGGACTGAAATAATTGATGTGAGTGGGCTTTTGTTTCTCACAATTGGAGGCTCGTCCGGGATTTTCTTCCATCACCGGGGGGAGTGGCTGGCCTTGGACACTGGGAAGACGCGTCCTGTTCCCCATTGAGGAGTGGTCTCGTGTCCCGGTTTGATCTGCTCCCTTGGGTGACTGATGTGAATCCTATAAGAGAGACATCTGAATCAGACAGTGATAGGAGCTCGATAGAAGATACGGTGACAAAAGGAGCCAGGCAATTCTGTGCACAGACCAAGGTAAGAAAATTGACTTTTAAGTATTGCCTTGGTGGCCGGGATTGAGTTTTAGTAGTTAATAAGGGACTAACGAAGGAACTCAATATGGATTGTGCTGTGGGTAAGGAAAAAGCCTCCGGGGAAACAAAGTAAGGAAACGGCAATGAAAATGGAGGCGGGGTCCCTTACAACATTCCTCCGGAAAGTCTTTTGGGCAGGATGTTGTGGAAATTGGCAAAATAATACTTGTACAAGTGAGAAATATGATTAAATATTGTTGCTTTGTATGGACTAAGGACTCCATTCTTCGTCCCGCTGTCTTCTGGCCAAAGTACAGATCGGACGAAGACTGGGTTTGTGAATATCTGAGTTCATAGATGCATCGTTTTATTAGAGACATGAAGAAAATAAGTAATAGATATGGTGGTGATTGAAATGCACAGCGGATTGAAGTATATTTCATGTTGTTTTGAAAAGCAGTTCAGTCTATGCTCAGGTATTTTCTCAGGAATATTTGGAGCAGCTCTGACACATCTCTGCTGAAGATGGGAATTTAAATCATTCCTCCTGATCTTGTCGCAGAGATACTGTCAGAGCTCCACAAGGACCCTTCATAATTTTCCCACCCCGGAAGGGTAGGACCATAGTCACATGCTTACTGTGGCAACACAAATGAAAATGAATCAGATGTTTATTGTAATAATTTGTATGGGAATTAATTACATATTTCTTGTGTGTAATGAACTGACAAAATGAATTAGTAATTTACAGTAATGATGTAACAAAGTAATAATGACTTTAATTAAATATGAATCTCATGAAGATCCATGATAGGAAAAAATGCCTAATCATTTGATCATTGTACACTGATGAACAAAGATCAATAAAATAGTTCCATATGTTCAAAGCAAGTTTTTACAGAATAAAAAGAAAATTAAAATGCTTTTGCAACATAAATGAATAGGAAAATAAATGAATTAGTCACACAATAGGACTATTCATCTGAAGACAACTTCCCTTCTTTCCAGAAATGTTCACTTCCCAAAGTTCAAAATGTATTGTGACTATTTCATGAAACAATAAAGAGATGTTAGTTCCGTTTGTTGTACTTCAAAACGTCGCAAGAATTTTAAATGATTTTGTTCCATGAATAATGATTACCTTGTACCGCGTTTATAAATACAGTGAATGTTAACATGTAAACAAAACATAATTAAATCAATTCAACTTTTGCTAGGGTTAAAATAAAAATTGATATTTACAACACACACTGCAAATCTTTACATTATTTCATACATGAGCCATATTCTACAGATATACCCTGAACTATATTGAACAATGATTAGATAATAGCAGCAATTGGATTGTCAAAATTCTATCAGTTAATTTAAGAATACTGAGAAATCTTAGTTGATTATTTCACTGAACAATGTGGAGAAACGACTAGGAATTATTCTAATGAAAAGTAATTACAGTTCTCTGAACGCTTCAGGCTGACATTACCGTGATCATTCAAATGAGCAATCATCAAATATTTACACTGAGGCATTGAATGGGAAGTCATTGGTTCCAGTATGGGATCGTTCACCTGAACAGTAAACGGATTTTTATATTGTAGTGTTCGTAGTCAGAAACAATTGATGCAATTAAAATGCGATTCTCACTATATTTGTTAGAAAGATTAACTCCAATAATTGTGCAATTAATGTAATGGCAGTGACTGGAAAAATAACATAATCTGAAAAGATAAATTGATTTAATATTCTAAAAGCACTTTGCTGTGATGATTATTGGATATTCATTAAGATCGGTAAACTGAGGATTACAATATAATGGCTAGCTTTATGGATTCACAAAAATGATCCATTCAGTTCTTATTCAGCAGAATTGTTTTTGGGTCAAACATGCAGGATGACAAGAATGACATGTTTCCATCCATTGGTTTGCTTCTTCAGACGTGCTTTTAATTTATATACTTTTGTTCATGACCAATGTTTAGACATTCGTGTCAGAAGTCGGAAGTTAATCAGTAGATAGTGAAAGTGCGTATGACAGTGAACCTAAGATACAGAGAACTTCCATAATTTTGTGATGATTGTACATTGATAAATAACTTTGGAGTAAAAAAAATATCAGCATGTTCAAAGCAGTTTTTTTGCTCATAACAAATTGAAAATTTAAAAAATCCTTCTGCAGTGCGCATGATTTGAAAACACATCAGTCACTAGTCAAAAAGAATACCAGTCACAGAAAACATCGGCTCGAGACAATAAGACCCTTATGAAGGGTATTCTACTCAACAGTAATTCGAGGACCTGGAACATCTTCATGTCGTCCTTGCAAAGAACACTTATTATTCCCAAAGTTTTATTATCGTAAATATTTCGACATTTATATCAGAACTAGGAAGAAAATGAGAAGCGATTCACATGAGTATTTTCGTGAGTGAAAGTCAAAATAAATTTACAGTGCCAAGTTTCACTATTTTGTCTGAATAAGCAGATAAAGATTTTTAAGGTGCGAGCTCAAAATGTTTTCACCTACAGGTTGTACTAAGCCAAAATACATTATTTTATTTTGTGATACTTCAACTGGATTGGAAATCTTTGTATGCTGATGTTAGCGTCCTCGCTCATTGTTATTGGTTTTAGCGAAATATTTCGTGTGCAATAACTGAAGTGAAATGTAAGAAATCAAGTGCATTTATTGGATGGAACTGCTCACCAAATGTTTACTGTGATTCTTGTTCTCAGAAACAATAAGATATTTACTCAGGTTTTTTCTCTTGAGCAGTAATTAGATGACCAGGAAGACATTTGTGTGGTTGTATGTGCCGTGTTCAGTGAGCATTTCTTGTCAATTACAATTATATTATATTAATATAGGAAGGGATTAATAATCGTGTGTTAAAGATCTTAATTAAAGTCATATTTTCTTTTTAAAATTACGAGAATTCCTTTGTGCAAAAATAATTTGGAGATCTCGGTATTGGACTAGGGTGGACAAAGTTAAAAATCACATAACACCAGGTTATAGTCCAACAGGTTTATTTGGAAGCACTAGCTTTCAAGGCTGAGGCTCTGCATCTGGTTATCTGGTATCTTAGGAGACACACTACTAGAGCTACACAAGTGCCTTTCAAAATCTTCCCAACAAGGAAGGGTGGGATTATTATCAATTGGGATTACTCAAATGAAAACTAACCAGTGTTCATTCCGATAATTGGGCTGGAAACTAATTAGGCTGTTTCTGTGTAATGGACTGAGAATGAACTAGTAATTCACAATAATGACGGTACTAAGCACATATGCTCTTACTTACATATTAATATCAGAATAATTGGAAGAAAGATAAATCGACATATCATGAGCTTATTGTAAATTCATAAAAAATACAATGCTGAATACGTTTAAAGCAGTTTTTCTTATAAAGAAAAAGATAATGAGAATGTTTAGCAGTCGGACGAAATCGGAAGAAAAGGTCATTCACTGTGACTATTCAGCTGCAGACATCTTCTCTTCCTTCCACAAATGTATAACTTCCAACAATTCCAAATGTATTCTGATTGATAAAGGAAAGAGCAAACACCTGTAAATTGTATTTTTTTTGTTTACAAAAAATGTCACAAATTTAATTTTTTAAGCTTTAAAATATTTAAATCTTACTGTCATCAGAATTACAATAAATCTTTGTGTTGAAGAAAAATATAATCAAATCAATCAAAATTTACATCGATATTCACAATAATTGGGAGAGTGAACACTGCAATATCTTTCCATCAGTTGATGTACTGAGCCATAATTCCACTTTTCTATCCCTTACTGGATTGATCAGTGGTTAGATATTAGCAATAACTAAATTATTAGTATGCTGTCAGTGAACTGCATGTTAATAAGAAACTTCCCAATGCTGTTTGTTCGAAATAAACAGTAATTATTGGTGAAATGTCATTAGATGTCTCTTAATCGATGAGGCTGTGATTACTTTAATTTTAAAATGAGTAGTATTCCAATATTTCCTAGGGGCATTGGATGGAAAATCGATGCTTTTTGGTGTAGACCTGATTTTTTTTATTGTAGTATTGGCAGTAATAATCAATGGATAATATTATGATATGCATCACACCTTACTGAATATTTTCAAGTTTTCTAACAGGTTTCTAGTCCGATCTTCAGTTTAAAAAGGGCAATTTTGGCTCAGCACATCAGTAACTACAAATGGTTTCAACTCATCTCCAAAGTTATTAATCTTATAATTTAAAAGAAATAAAAAAATTACCTCTCTAAATGTCATTGACTCTAACTTTAGATTATAGTCAAGTTCGTTCTCTACTTATTTTCTTTCTATTTCTGACACCAGTGGCTAAATATTGATTAGATTAAATGTCATATGAGTGAGACATTAGTTTTCTCTCAAAGATCTGTGCAGCACAGGAATTGGTCCTTTGGCCCATAACGTTATGGTGAACATAATGCAAAAGAAACTCATCCCTTCTGCCGACCCTTGATCCATATCCATCCAAATTATCTAAATGAACATTAAATAGCCTTAATGTATCTGCCTCCACCACCAACCCTTGAAGTTCATCCCAGACATCTACCAGTCCCTGTGTAAAAAACAATTGCCCCTCACATGCCCCTTGAACTTTTCCCCCTAGCCTTAAATGCATGACTCATAGTTCTCATGTTTCAACTCTGGTGAGAAACTTCCTGACTGACAACTCTACTTATGTATCTCATGATTGTATAGACTTCAATCAATTTTTCCCCCAGCAAGCGCCACTCCACAAAAAAGCAGCCTGAGTTTTTTCTCGCCTCTCAAATCCAGGCAGCATCCTGGTAAATGCCCTCTGTACCCTCTCCAAATCCTCCATATCCTTCCTGTAATGTGGCGAACAGAAGTGAATACAATACTTCAAGTATGCCTTAACCAAAGTCTTATGATGTTGCAACATGATATCCTGTCTCTTTGTAACCAGTTCTATGATCAATAAAGGCAAGCATGCCATTTGCCTTCCTTCCCACCCTATCTACTTGCATGGACATTTTCAGGGAGCCATGGTCTTGAATGCCAAGATCCCTTTGAACAACAAAGTTGTTCAAGGTCCAGCCATTAACTATCTACTTTTCCTTAACATTTGAGCTCCCAAAGTGAGACACCTCATACTTGTATGGATTAAGCTTTATCTTTAATTTCTCTGCCCATAGCTGCAGTTTATCTTTTTCCTGCTGCATTCTTTGACAACCTTCTGCATTATTCACAACTGCACTGAACTTTGTATCGTCTGCAAGCTTATTAACACACCCAATTAGATTTTAATTCATGTCACTTCTATATATTTGTATCGTGAAAAGAAGGGTTCCAGTCTAGATCCCTGTGGAAGAAAGACAGAAAATGAGGGAAATGCAGAATTCTTGAATAAATGAGTTTTTTTTTCAATGACATAACAATTCTGATGAATAATCTCTGAAGTTGTGATTTTTATTTTCACATTAACCCAATATTTTAATTCTCAGTTTACTGATCTTAATGAATATCCAGTACAAACTGCTTTGAATATATTGAATCATTTTAAGTGTTGAGTTCTAACATTATGGCACAGTGGTTAGCACTGCTGCCTCACAGCGCCATGAGATCCAGGTTCAATTCCCGCCTCAGGCGACTGACTGTGTGGAGTTTGCACATTCTCCCCGTGTCTGCGTGGGTTTCCTCCAGCTGCTCCGGTTTCCTCACACAGTCCAAAGATGTGCAGGTCAGGTGAATTGGCCATGCTAAAATTGCCCGTAGTGTTAGATAAGGGGTAGATGTAGGAGTATGGGTGGGTTGCGCTTCGGCGGGGCGGTGTGGACTTGTAGGGCCGAAGGGCCTGTTTCCACACTGTAAGTAAAGTAATCTAATCTAATCTAATTTAATTGTCATTTCAATTCTCACGCCATCATGAGATTCTCATTTTAGTTGAATCCATTATTTTTTAATGCCAGTGTCATAATGAAATATTAATATTATTTTCAGGTCAACACACCTGCAATTAACCAACGTTTTCTCACCCAACACTCATAGTAACTATCTCATTCTATTTCATTTGAATTCTCATATTAATGGAAGGATTATTAATCAGCCTTATCAATTAAGAGATGGCTAATTATTTTTCACTTCAATATTTCAGTTTTTTTCCGATATACTGCACAGTTACATTGCAATGAGGATTTTCTTATCAACCTTAAATTTGGTTTCATCCATTTTAAAACTAATTATTGCTAATGTCTAACTGGTAATCATTGTTTAAATGCAATATATCCAGCTGTCGATGTGGAACAATGGCTCAATACATCAACTGACAAACAATATTGCACTCTACAATCTCTTAGTCTTAGCAAAATAATTTTCAGTGTGGAAACTTAGTTGGATTGAATTGGCTGTGAGCAAAAATACATTCTGAGGAAGGGTCACTGGACCCAAAGTATTAACACTGAATGCTCCCCACAGATGCTGCCAGACTTGCTGAGTTGGTTTCCAGCAATTACTGATTTTGTTTCTGAGTTCCAGCATCCACAGTTTTTTGCATTCTTGTACAACATTTCTATATTTCTGGTTATTACAAAAGAGCTAACCATTTTTCACATTAAACATTATTTAAATTTCATGTGTTTCTTGTGTACACAAACCTGAATTAACAAATGTTTGATCTATTCTTTTACAATAAATCTTGAATTCTTAGAAATCACAATTTAGTGAAACTGAGGGAAGTTGTCTTTCGCTGAGTAGTCACATTGAATGACCAATGCTTTATTTCCAAATCATGTGCTTTACAAAGCAGTTTAATTTTAATTTATGTATGTGAATAACTGCTTCAAACATATTGAATTATTTGATTATCATGAAACTTATATTTATTTCAGATCATTGTCACTTCGTTCCATCATTATTAGAAATTAAAAATTCTTTTTATCCATTACACACTGGAACTGTCTAATACAATCCTAGTCCAATTATCACAATAAATATCTGAGCAGATTTCCCTGAGAGTAACCACAGTAAGTTTGTGATTATAGTCCTGCCCTTCCTGCATGGGAACATTATGGAGGGCTCTGGTAATGTCGGTACTAATAGAACAGAAGGCAGGCGTTCAATTCCTACCTTAAACAGAGATGTGTCAAAGCACCTCAGAGTTGATTTGAAAATATCTAAGTGTCAATTGAATTATTTTTCAATCCAACATTTTCTCAACTTGTATCTGTTGTTCATTATAATGATCACAATATCTTGAATTTATTTGCTTCAGGTCACTGATTAAAGTATGAATGTTATTAAGGTGAGGGGGAAAGTTTTAAAAGGGATCTGAGGGGCAACTCTTTTCACAACGCGTGTTTGGCATTTTGAGATGAGCTATGAGAGGAAAGGCAGCAGCTGGTACGATTACAACATCTAAAAGACATTTGGACAGTTACATGGATAGAAAACATCCAGAGGGATATGGGACAAACACAGGAAAATGGGACTAGTTTAGTTTCAGAAACCTGGCCGGAATGCCAAGTTGGGCTGAATGGCCTGTTTCCGTGCTGTATCAGTCTAACTTTTTACAATTCAAACTTGACTGTGCTGGGTAAAGGAAAGCAAAAACTGGTGCTGATTCTATTTTCTGTCCATGAAAAAGTGACATAAATTTTAAATAATTGTGTCACATGAAATAGTTCACTCTTATTGTGATTAGAAATACAATGAATCCGAGCATTAAAGTGAAATATAATTGAATTAATTCAACTGTGTTTCCATGGTTAAAATAAAAATTGATATTCACAATGATTGAGAGTTTGCACACTGCAATATATTCACATCAGTTCATGTACTGAGCTATTATTGCACATTTATACCTCTTACTGAACTGAACAATAATTACATATTAACAACACATAGATTTTTGAAAATGTATCAGTGCACTTTAAGGAAGGAGATATTTAATGTTACTATGTAACTGTGCAATGTGTAGACATGAACAGCAATCATTGCAGTGAAAAGTAATTACAGTTCTCTGAATTTATAAGGCTGAGATTACTGTGATTATTCAAATGAACAAAAGTCAGTTTTCAAAGCGTGTTGGATGCAAAATCATTGGTTCCACTGTGGGATAGTTGACCTGAAAACAATAGCATTGCTGCAATGGATTAAATGAAACAATGGATTAAATTAAAATATGGATCTGACTATACACGTTAGAAAGACAAACAAATTATTCTGTAATTATTATAAGTATAATGAATTCATAATAAATGTTGTAATCTGAACAAATAAGTTGACTCAATATTTTAAAAGCACTTTGCTCTGATGTTGATTACACATCATTAAGATCGGTAAACTGAAGACTAAAATATAACAGCTACATTGGTGGCTTGAGGACAATAAATGAGCCATTCAGTAATTATTGAAAAGAAATGACTTTTGATCGAAATGCAGACAATACAGAAGTAATGTATTTCATTCAATTAGCTTACATGTAGAAACGTATGTTTTTAATTTATTTAATTTTATCCTGATCGATGTTCAAACATTTGTGTCTGAATTAGGAAGAAAATAAGGAGATAATGAAAGTGAATATCAGAATGACCACAAGATACAGTCCATGACATTTGATAGAAAAAGGAATTTGCATAATTTTGTAATTATTGAACGTTGATAAATAATTAACTCCTCAGGTACTGAAGCAGTCCAACCCCAAGAACTACAAAATCTGGAGAATATCCAGGTTTGGGGTGACAAGGGGCAAGTAACATACATGCCACACAAATGCAGGCTGCGACCATCACGTATAAGAAAAGACCTAACCACCATCACTTGACATTCAATGCTGTTACAATCACTCAACACCCACTATCAACACTATACTGGGGATAATCATTGATCAGAAACTGAATTGGTCTCACCACATAAACACAGTGGCTACAAGAGTAATTCAACTCCTGGCTCCTGAAAGCCTGCCCAACAGCTACCAGGCACAAGTCAGGAGTGTGATGGAATACTCCCCACTTGCCTGGATGAGTGCAGCTCTAACAACACTCAAGGAACCCATGGCCGCTTCCATCTCGAAGGACAAGGGCAACAGCAATATGGAAAGACAACTACCTTCAAGTTCCCCTCCAAGGTACTAACCCACCCTGACTTGGGAATATATCGCCATTCCTTCACTGTCGGTGGGTGAATGTCCTGGAAATCCCCACCCCAATGGCATCGTGGGTCATCCCACAGCAGCTAGACTGCAGCGGTTTAAGAACACAGCTCACCACCAATTTCTCAAGGGTAACTAGGGATGGGCAATAAATGCTGGGCTCAGCCAGTGACAACCAAATCACATCAAATAAATATTAAAATAATGTCTCCAAGATCAAAACAGCTCCAACTCTGTCCTCGCTGCAATCTCTGCCTCTTCTTATTGACAAAGATAAAAGGTTACCCTGCCCAACTTTCTCATCAGTACAGTATTCAACCCAGCCTTCTCTTATACCAACCAGCAGCATTTCCATCACCAGCAGCAACTCCACTTAAAATATTTTGTCAGTAACTTTTCATTAACTGGTTACTTCAACTACAATGCAATCTCTACAAACAGACCAAGTACCTTTTAGTCGACAACAAATTTTCTAACAACGTTTCTTGATCTCTCTCTGCCATTCTTTTTGGTTATATGAGGTAGGGAGGGATGGGATCACCACAGTGATGTAAGATATATGTAATACAGTGAGAGAGGAAAGCTAGTATGGCTCAAGTTGACTCTTAGACCCCACAGAGTGGAACAACACAATCACTGCATAATAAACACAACACAACATTTCAACCCAGCGTGACAGTAATAAAATGTGGATCGATTGGACAGGCTGGATTTGTTTCAGCCGGAGTTTGTGAGAGTGAGGGATGACATGACTGAAGTGTCTAAGATCCTGAATGGTTTGGTAAGGAGGACGTGGAAAGGATGTTTCCTCTTGTGGGTCATACGTGAACTGGAGAGAACTGCTTTAAAATTAGATTCACCCTTTCAGGACAGAGATGAGGAGGGTTATTTCCTCACAGAGGGCTGTGCAACTTTGGAACTCTCTGCCCCAGAAGGTGGGCTCAATGAATATTTTTAAGACACAGGTTGATAGATTCTTGCTAAGGGACGTTGGGGGAAGATGGAACACAAATCACTAACAGATCAGGCCTGGCCTTATTGAATTATGGAGTGGACTTGAGGGGCTGAATGGTCACCTCCTGCTTCTTTCTCACATGACCCAGGACTAAGAGCTTTGTTGAAAATTCATTCGCTGGATGTAGGTGCCAGTGGCTATGGGCAGCATTTATTACCCAGAGGGCAGGTAAGAGTCAACCACATTGCTGTGGGTCAGGGGTCACATGGAGACTAGATCAGGTAAGGATGGCAGCTTCCTTCCCTAAAGGACATCAGTGACCGAGATGGGTTTTTCCTGACAATCGAGAATAATTTCATCAATTTACTCATAATTTTAGATGATTATTGAATTCAAACTCCTGAAACTGACTGACCATGTGGCTGTCAGTGAATCCAACACAAGTGAATGGAAACATTGCTCAGAGTCTGGTTCTGGAACATTCAACACAACCAGGAAATGGAAAGTGAATAATTAGCTGAAAACAAGGCCACTGCTCTGTTAGGAACAAAATCATTCAATGTTCAGTTATTGACCATTATTGACTCACAGAATATTCTAACCTGAAGAATCACAGTAAAAGGGAAAAGTAAACAACATTCTTGGCAAAGACATAATGAACCAACTGCTTGTATAAAACAGCTCTGAACAAAGGGGCTGAATCCTCCACAAACTGACAAATCAGATTTGTAGATAGAGATTGGAAATCTTTAGAAAAAAAACCCTTCCCTGTTGATGGTGTGTGCTAGAACCCATTCTCAGAGTGATCTGCCACTTATTTCCTTTGAAGAGAATCTGTTTCCTCTCACAAAAGGAGGTGTGTTGCTCACCTCAGTTACAGACTGACTTACAGATAAAGGAAACCTGATCAGGGATTCGCAGGTTAATTAAGCTTTTAGTGACAGTCCACTGCACACAACAAGAGCTCAGACCACAACAGATTCTCGTGAAACCAACAATGCAATGAAAAAGGCGAATTGCTCTTTATAATCATGCAGCCTCTCTCCATCAAATAATCCCAGTCAACTTCTAAACATTTTAAAACTATTAATATCAATGAATATATATTTATTTCCATTCCTAATTTCCTCCAAAAAATGCATCTGATTATTCTCTTCAAAATATATTTTAAATGGTGAATTCCAAATCACAATTCATTTCCAATTATTCTTAGAGCAAAACAACTTGCAAACTAAAATAGTTTTCATGTCAATAATGACACTGGAAACTTTGTTATGTCGTTTAACATTGTTTTGGTTCATTATTGTAGTGAAGCTAAAATTAAAGTCTATTTATTTTCTCTGATATCCTTCCATTACTTTATTCCCTAATAACAATGCATGACGTAATGGGTGACAAGCATTAAAATACAATCGAATTTTCAATGCAAGAACTGGTACAAATAATCACATATTATTCAGTTCATTCATTGTCGTTGATTATCAGAGTTATTTTCATTGTATGATCACGTTAAATTCACTTAAATAATCACAGTACAATTTTCACCTCTATAGATAAGTGAAGTGAATGTCAAATTATTAATATTTCAAGTCAAACCAAATTCACATTTTGTTCTGTTTTATTCCAGGAATGACAGGATGTGTTACATTATTATGGGAAACAGGAACAAGTGAAGGTGGTGGCTCTCAGATGTGAGGCCTTAAATCCAAAGGGCCAGGTGGTAGTTACAGTGGGGGAGGTACCTAGTCTCTCTCTCTCTCCTCAGAAGGCAGTGAGGATGGTGACACTGGCAGGAACGGGTTAGATGACAAAGCGTCTACGTATGAACAGAGGGACGGTAATGGGTGGGATGACCCATAGCCCTGTAAGGCCCAGAAGGCCGTGTCTATAGCATCGCTGGGCATCAAAGCTCAAACTTGGACAGACAGGAGGGGGGGGGGGGCAACAAAGGGAACTGACAGAAGCTAAACCTGAACCGTTCACCCGCTGAACGACAGATGTTGGTGAATGAACACCTAGCCTGATAGAGAAATGGTAATAATGGACCTTATTGGGACAATATGGATGAATTAGTAGAGGTACACAGTCTCACCGAAGATGATGTATGGACCCTCCCTCGGGCCAAGATGCCCTGAAGTGTACAACAGAAACTGTCCCTGCAATGAGAGGATGGGGTACACTCGGTTCCTCCCAGAGTACAGCCGATCAGTGTCTCCAGGCATTTACAGATATTGCAGGGACACACTGGGGACGGGACAGGCTGAATGGGCTAAAATAACCTTGGTGACTCAGGGGCCCAAGGATAATATCGAGGATTATACAGAGAGGAAGCCTGAGGTGTGTAAGGACCACGGGGGATTACCAAACCCCAACCTGTGATGATGAAATAGGTTTGATGTATTTAACAGATGACATGGGATCCTATTTAACTGTAATTATAAACATGGGACTCCCAGTGGGAGATAATTCTAACCACACTCTGAATTGGGTCATGAGAGCTGAGGTAAATGCAGAAACACAGGGGAATAGCTGAAGTACAGGGAGGGTAATCAGACCCACAAAGTTACAAGGGAAGCAGGAAAGGGCACATAGACAAGGAACGTAGGCACAGAGAGGGAGATAGGTATTCATATTGTGAGTGGCCTGTGTTCACCTAAGTATATGCATAGCCCATGAATATTCATTGACGCGCTGTTGAGCGGCCAAAACTGCATGATGCTAACACCGGAGCATCTTTGTCAGTTACCGATAAGCATTTACCCCTCACTCCCTCAATTACTAAAATGAAAGCAGTCGGAGAGGGAACCTAGGAAGCTGGATGAAGCAAACCTGCCCCGATGTAGACTGGGAGTATGACAAAATGTATTCAGATATGGAGGTGTGAAACTCAAGAAGGGACCTTCTGGGAGTTGCTCCTATTTATGCAACTATTGACATCAACACCCGAATTTAAACATCGGGATGCTCCGGCCAGGACTGGGTCAGAAAGAAAAGGAGAGGCAACCTCTCCGGAGTAGCTACATTGCAGGGAGACTGGGACAGTCAAAGAATCTGGTGGGTTATAGCTCGGACGAACTCAGCGGTGTGCGTAACTCAAACAGGAAAGTGGGTTGTTATCTATCGACCCTGTAGAGATCGAGGGCCCTCTCACTCCCCACACAAACAGGATCTCATCAAAGCTGGGGCTGAGGAGGCAGTAATTGTGACAGTGATAGATTGACAGAAGCTGGAAATAGTCTGGGTCCATACCTGTGGACATTGAATGGCAGATGAAAGTGATGTTTACTGACTGAGGAGAACAGGCCACCAGGATACTATTACCTCAGGGATCCTGCAATATTCCAGCATATCGCACCGATGTGTGTTTGATGGATTTAGTCACACTGATCTTACCAACACCTCATCATATCAAACAGTGAGAAAGAACATATCCAGATATTATACAGAGTATTGGATCAGATTAACCAGGCCAGGCTTAAAATTAACGCACAGAGAGTGCAACTGGGAAGGTAGGGAGATACGGAACTGGGACATCATATTGGGGAGATCAAACCAGGAAGGGAGAGGGGACAGTCCCAGCGGGAACAAAAACTATGATTATAAACCTATCCACCCGCACACTGTAAAGGGATCAGGCAAACTTTAGGATTGTTTAATTATTGTGGGAATTTTGTGAGGAATTATCCAGAAATAGAGAACCATCACGAGCCCTGGCAGAAGCGCGGACATTAACCAGGGGTGAGGGAGGCAAAATGCACACAGTCAGCATGCCTTTGGTATCGTTCATGACTGGGCTTGGTGAAGGTGTATCACCCTGCCTGTGGGCACATAGAGCATGAAGAACAGGTCAGAGAGTTAGTGGAAGCAGCTAACGTTCCCCGGAAGCAGCAATAATGAAGATTAGGGCTCACAGGGAAGTAGAAAGCCCACACCAACGGGGTAATGGTGAGCATGGGTGAGCATACTTACTGAAACAGTGCAGACATTTGAGGAGGATGCAGTGGCAGCAGCTACAGAAGCGAGAAAGGAAATTTTAAAGACATTTCCAGAAACAGTCCCACAGCAGGAGAAACAGGAAATGGAAAAGGGAGGGGCAGTAATAGGACATAGGATGATGCAGCAGTGCCACTGTATAAGACAAACATTATTAAAAACATATCATGGGCTGGCCCATATTGAGCAGGATAAAATGCAATATCAGATGATCAACTACAGGGGTGTTCTGGAACAAGAAGGTTTTGTCGAAGGGGTGTAGTCTGTACACAGTGTGAGCCAGGGAAAACAATCAGGATAAAATGCAGGAAGCCACAGTGACCCAGGGGCCCACGGGAACAATTACAGATGGATTTTACGTACTCCCCCATCCCAATCCCAGGGAAGGAGATCCTGCTGGGTCTTAATAAACAGGTTTACTCAGTGGGCGGGAGCATTCCCCTGCCGATTCTGACCAAGGGACACATGTTCCAGGAAACGAAGTTAAGCAGCTCTGTGGCCTGTTTGGTACTGAGCAGAAATCCCATCTCACATACCACCCTCAGAGCTCAGGGACAGTAGAAGGAATGAAGCAGACACTGAAAACTAGTCTGACTAAGGTCCTGACAGAGACAGGCAGGGATGGGTTAGTGTACTCCCCACAATCCTAATGAAACTGACGTCAACCCCAGCAAAGGGAACTGAGCAATCCCCCTTTGAATTAGTGACCGGATGGACTATGCAGCTGCCAGAGGGTATGGTAATGGGAGGGGAGGAGATGTACAATAGCAAGGATAGGGTGAAACAATTTGTGAAAGAACTGACAAAGCAACTGCATGAGCTGAGAGGGGAAGTTGCAGACGGACAGAGAATCAGAGACTGGGAAAGGGAGCTCATAAACATCCGAGCTGACATCCCGAACCCAGGAGATCGGGTCAGAGGGGAAATATTAGTGGAATGTATGAAAGAAACACATCAAAATGCTGGACTTGGCTGGGGGAGCCACAGAATTCCAGAGAGGGAACTCTTCCATCATGCATTAGTAAGGAGCTCTGAATAAACATTGGTCATGCTGCTCAGCACAGAACTCAAGGCTCCTCTTTGATACTTCTCCCCGCAACAGTTGTGCAGGGGTATGTTGCTGGCTGGAGGTCTGTGACCAGTGCCTCTGTTCCACAAGGGTCAGAGCTGGGACATCTGTTATTTGTAACACATATAAATGATTCGCCTGAAAATGTAAACGATTTAATTAGCAAGTTTGTAGATGGCACAAAGTGAAGAAGTTGTGAATCGTGAAGAATGTTGTCAAAGGAAACATCAAGGGCGCGATCAGTTGGAATGTTATGCAGAGAAATTGCAGATAGATTTTAATTCAGACAAGTGTGACGTGATGCGTTTTGGGCGGCTCATTGTAAGAGGAATGTATACACACTAAAAGGAAGTGCCCTGAGCAGCATTGATATACAGAGGTGCAAGTTCACAGCTCCCTGAATGTGGTGAAGGAGGTGGATGGCAGGCTTGCCTTCTTCTGTCAGGGGACTGAATATAAAACTGTCATTAGGCCATCTTTGTGGTATTGTGAGCCGTTTTGATCACCGCATAAGGAGGATGTGGAGGCTTTGGAGAGGTTGGAAATGGGTTTAACAGGATGTTGCCTGGATTGGGAGAGGTGGCTGTTGAGTGATCCGAGAGGCACAGAAAGAGTGAATAATCTGAATCTTTTTCCAAGTGGAAATTACCAATTCCACAGGCCATAGATTTAAGGGGAGAGGGGGCAAGTTTAAAGGGAATGAAAACCGAAAGAACAGCAGGTGTTGTAAACCAGAAAGAAAAACAGAAAAACAGAAGTTTGTGAAAAAGCTCAGCAGTTCTAGCAGCATCTGTGAAGAGAAATTAGTTAACATTTCTGAGGAAGGGGGACCGGACCTGAAACATTAACTGATTATTCTTCACAGATGCTGCATGACCTACTGTGCATTTTCAACAACATCTGTGCAAGTTAAAAGGGAGTTGTGTCAGACAAGTTTCTTATGCAGGAGGTGGTCAGTGACTAGAATGTACTTGCCTGACAGATGGTAAAAGCAGAAATAATCACAATGTTTAATAGGCATTTGGACAGACAGATAAGCAGGCTTGGGTTGGCAGGGATATGGATCATATACAGGCAGATGGAATCAGTTTGGAATAGCATCATGGTCAGCACAGACATGATGGGCCGATTATTCCGGTGCTGTACTGTTCTGTTTTCCAGGGGGGAGAATGTGTGGAGCGAGAGAGAATATTTTGAGTACAATATGTCTCTTCTTTAGAACACACAGTAAGTTGATGCATTTTGAGAGAAGCAATGTATAAAGACAATATATATTTGAATGGCACAGACATAGAGAGCAGGACAGCAGGAATGCGGGACAATGTGTACAAATCTTTAAAGGAGAGAGAACGTAAAGTGTTTTGAGTAAACGTACAGGATGCTGGGCTTCATTAATAGAGGGAATGATAACATACTCATGGAAAGGATGCTGAACAAAGTTCTAGTTAGGTCACAGTCAATCATTGCATCCAATTGTGGTCAACAGATTCCTGGTCAGGATGAGGAAGTTAAAATACCACCGAGGGGCCTATTCCATACTTTGCTTCTCTTTCAGGATGCATTGGCGACTCAAGGGTTAAACATTCTCCTGCCAAAGGTCTTATTGCCGTACTCTTCCAATACAGACTGAACACCTCAGTAGGGGTGAGGCAGACCGTATCTTCGAAATAGAACCTCTTGGAGCCACACATGTGGATTCCACCATAACCCCAGACAGAGCAATTTGCCCTTTCCAGACAAAACTGAGAGCCCTGGGCACAACCCTGTTAAACTGCCTCCTGCTCCCATTGTCTCACTTCCCCTCCACATTAGCATAGGTAAGTGAATCCCCCATTTACTGAAAGAAGAATCCTTCTGCCTTAATCTCTTCCCGTCAACACATAATCATGGACAATACGATACTCAGTTTCTGTAATCCATCACACATTATCAGAGGACATTGGCATTCATCAAGCTTTGTAAATTCATAATTACCAGCTTTAAACTATGTAATGGCAATCGCCCATGTGACTGATATGCCTTTCTGGATTAGTGGTGCTCGAAGAGCACAGCAGTTCAGGCAGCATCCAAGGAGCTTCGAAATCGACGTTTCGGGCAAAAGCCCTTCATCAGGAATAAAGGCAGTGAGCCTGAAGCGTGAAGAGATAAGCGAGGGGAAGGCGGGGGTGGGGAGAGAGTAGCATAGAGTACAATGGGTGAGTGGGGGAGGAGATGAAGCTGATAGGTCAGGGAGGAGAGGGTGGAGTGGATAGGTGGAATAGAAGCTAGGCAGGTCGGACAAGTCCAGACAAGTCATGGGAACAGTGCTAAGCTGGAAGTTTGAAACTAGGATGAGATGGGGGAAGGGGAAATGAGGAAGCTGTTGAAGTCCACATTGATGCTCTTGGGGTTGAAGTGTTCCAAGGCGGAAGATGAGGCGTTCTTCCTCCAGGCGTCTGGTGGTGAGGGAGCGGCGGTGAAGGAGGCCCAGGGCCTCCATGTCCTCGGCAGAGTGGGAGGGGGAGTTGAAATGTTGGGCCACGAGGCGGTGTGGTTGATTGGTGCGGGTGTCCCAGAGATGTTCCCTAAAGCGGTCTGCTAGGAGGCACCCAGTCTCCCCAATGTAGAGGAGACCACATCGGGAGCAACGTATACAATAAATGATATTAGAAAGATGTGCAAGTAAAACTTTGATGATGTGGAAGGCTCCTTTAGGGCCTTGGATAGAGGTGAGGGAAGAGGTGTGGGCGCAGGTTTTACAGTTCCTGCGGTGGCAGGGGAAAGTGCCAGGATGGGAGAGTGGGTTGTAGGGGGGCGTGGACCTGACCAGGTAGTCACGGAGGGAACGATCTTTGCGGAAGGCGGAAAGGGTTGGGGAGGGAAATATATCCCTGGTGGTGGGGTCTGTTTGGACGTGGCGGAAATGTCGGCGGATGATTTGGTTTATGCGAAGGTTGGTGCGGTGGAAGGTGAGCAACAGGGGCATTCTGGGGTCTGAGGCGGAGGTGCGGGATGTTGACGAGATGCGTTGGGCGGCATCTTTAACCACGTGGGAGGGAAATTACGGTCTCTAAAGAAGGAGGCCATCTGGTGTGTTCTGTGGTGGAACTGGTCCTCCTGGGAGCAGATCCGGCGGAGGCGGAGGAATTGGGAATACGGGATGGCATTTTTGCAAGAGGTAGGGTGGGAAGAGGTGTCATCCAGGTAGCTGTGGGAGTCGGTGGGTTTGTTAAAAATGTCAGTGTCAAGTCGGTCGTCATTAATGGAGATGGAGAGGTCCAGGAAGGGGAGGGAGGTGTCAGAGATGGTCCAGGTAAATTTAAGGTCAGTGTGGAATGTGTTGGTGAAGTTGATGAATTGCTCAACCTCCTCGCAGGAGCACGAGGTGGCGCCAATGCAGTCATCAATGTCGCGGAGGAAGAAGTGGGGAGTGGTGCCGGTGAAATTACGGAAGATCAACTGTTCTACGTAGCCAACAGAGACAGGCAAAGCTGGGGTCCATACGTGTTCCCAGGACTACCCCTTTGGTCTGGAGGAAGTGAGAGGATTCGAAGGAGAACTTGTTAAGGGTGAGGACCAGTTCGGCCAAATGAATGAGAGTGTCGGTGGAACGATACTATTGGGGACGTCGGGAGAGGAAAAAATGGAGGGCTTGGAGGCCCTGGTCATGCTGGATCGGGGTGTAGAGGGATTGGATATCCATGTTGAAGATGAGGCGTTGGGGGCCGGGGAAACGGAAGTCTTGGTGGAGGTGGAGGGCGTGGGTTGTGTCTCAAATGTATGTGGGGAGTTCCTGGACTAGGGGGGATAGGACAATGTCGAGGTAGGTAGAGATGAGTTCAGTGGGGCAGGAGCATGCTGAGACAATAGGTCGGCCAGGGTGGTCAGGCTTGTGGATCTTGGGAAGGAGGTAGAACCGGGCAGAGCGGGGTTCCCGGACTATGAGGTTGGAAGCTGTGGGTGGGAGATCTCCTGAGGTTATGAGGTTCTTTATGGTCTGCGAGATGATGGTTTGGTGATGTGGTGGTGGGGTCATGGTCAGGACGGGCGGTAGGAAGAGTTGTTTGGCGTTTGGCTTCAGCGGTGTAGTGGTCAGTGCGCCAGTGTACTAATGCGCCCCCTTTATCTCCTGACTTGATGGTGAGGTTGGGATTGCAGCAGAGGGATTGGAGGGCTGCGCGTTGTGAGGGTGAGAGGTTGGAGTGGGGGAGGGGTGTAGACAGGTTGAGGCGGTTAATATCCCGGCGGCAGTTGGAAATGAAGAGGTCGAGGGCAGGTAATAGGCCAGCGCGGGTTGTTCAGGGAATGCAGTGTGTTGGAGGTGGGCGAAAGGGTCCTCAGAAGGTGGGTGGGAGTCGTGATTGTGAAAGTAAACTTGGAGGAGGCGGAAGAAGTGTTCGACGTCACAGCGTGCATTAAAATCATTGACGTGTGGACGGAGGGGGATGAAGGTGAGGCCTTTGCTGAGAACTGATTGTTCGTCCTCAGTGAGGGGAAGGTCTGGAGGGATGGTGAAAACTCGGCAGGGCTGGGAGCTGGGATCTGGTGTGGGTGTGGAGCTGGGAGTGGGGCGGAGCCTGTAACTGGAGTGGGGGAATGGATGTTGAGTCATGAGCAGGGTTCCACCCCCATTCCCCCACGCTGACGTCATTATCCTTGGAAAAATACTTCCATTGTCTACCTTTCTTATCCTCTGATCATCTTGTATGTCTCTATCAAATCCCTTTTAGTCTTATTCTTGCCAATGAGAAGAGTTTCAAGTCTCTCAGCCTTTCCTCACAAGACCTTCTCTCCAGACCAGGCAACGTACTGGTAAATCTCCTCTGCACCTTTTCCAATGTTTTGAGATCCTTCCGGAAATATGGGCACCAGAACTGAACACAATATTCCAAGTATGGCAGCACCAACGTTTAGGATAGTTGCAGTATGGTATTTCAACTTCGGAACTCAATTCCTCCACTAACACACCGTTTTCCTTCTTAACAGGACTATCAACCTGGGTGGCAACTTTCAGGGATCTATGTACATGGACTCAAAGATCCCTCTGCACACACACTACCAAGAATATTTCCATTTACCCAGTATTCAGCCTTCCTGTTATTCTTCTCAAAGTGCATCACTTCACATTTAGTTGCATTGAACTCTATTTGCCACTCCTCAGCCCAATTTTGCAGTTTATCCAAGTCCCCTTGCAACCTGTAACATTCTTCTACACTGACTTTAGTGTGGTCTGCAAATTTCCTAATCCATTCACCTATACTTGCAGTGGTCTCAAAACAGATCCTGGTGGCACATGACTAGTAACTGGACTCCAGGCTGAATATTTTCCATCAACCACCACTCGCTGCCTTCTTTCAGAAAGCAAGTTTCTAATCCAAACTGCTTAACCACCCTCAATTCTATGCCTCTGCAACAGCCTACCATGAGGAATCTTGTTAAAGACTTTACTTTTGTCCATGTATACCACGTCAAATGCCCTACCCTCATCTACAAGCTTGGTGACCTTCTCAAAAGACTCACTGAGGTTTGTGAGACATGACCTGCCCTTGACAAAACCAAGTTGACTATCTGAAATCAAATCGATGTTTGCCAGATGATTATAAATCTTATTTCTCATAATCCTTTCCTAAACCTTTGCTACAACAGAAGTAAGGCTCACTGGTCTATCATGACCTGGGTCATCTCTACTGCCCTTCTTGAACAAGGGCACAACATTTACAATCTTCCAGTGCTCTGGTACCAAATCTGCAGACAATGACAACTCAAATATCCAAGCCAAAGGCTATGCTACCTTCTCCCGAGCTTCCCAGAGAATCCTCGGATAAATCCCAAACAGCCCATGGGACTTGTCTATTTTCACTCCTTCCAGCATTGATAACACCTGTTCGTAACTAACCTTGATAATTTCTAGTCTAATATCTCATACCTCATTGTCCTCCTCTACAATATTCTCCTTTTCCTGAGTGAAAACCGATGAGAAATGTTCATTTACCATCTCTCCGATCTCCACAGGGTCAACACTCATCTTCCCATTCTGTCTGTGATTGGCCCTATTCCTACCATAATCATGATTTTATTCCTCACATACCTATAGAAAGCTTTAGGGTTCTCCTTTATTCTATTTGTTAAAGACTGCTCGTGTCCTCTCTTTGCTCTTTTAAACTCTCTCTTTAAATCCTTCTTAGCTGATCTGTAATTCTCCATCGCCTCATCTGAACAAGCTTGCCTCAACAACACCTAAGCCTCCTTCTTCTTAACAAGAGATGCAGTTTCCGCAGTAAACCAAGGTTCCCTTACCTTATCACTTCCTCCTACCTGACAGGGACATACCTATCAAGGACACACAATATCTGTTCCTTAAACCAGCTGCACATTTCCATTGTCTGCATCCCCTGCATTTTGCTACCCCATTCTGTGCATCTAATTCTTTCCTAATAGCACTATAATTGCCCTTGCCCCATCAATAACTCTTGACCTGTGGCATGTACTTATTCCTTTCCATCACTAAACTAAACTAAACTGAATTATGGTCACTCTCTCCAAAGTGCTCACCTACAACTAAATCAAACACCTAGTATGGTTCATTACCAAGGACCAGATCCAATATGGCCTCCCCTCTTGTCGGTCCTTCATCATACTGTGTCAGGAAACCCTCCTGTACACATTGGACAAAAACTGGTTCATCCGACGTATTTGAGTTATAGCATTTCCAGTCAATGTTGGGGAAGTTAAAGACCCCATAATGACCACCCTGTAACTTTCACTCCTATCCAGAATAATTTTGCTAATCCTCTCTTCCACCTCCCTGGAACTCTGCGGAGACCTATAAAAATAAAACTCCAAGCAGCGTGACCTCTCCTCTCCTGTTTCTAACCTCAGCCCACACTACCTCAGGAGACTAGTTCTCATCAAAAGTTCTCTCAGCCACCGTTATACTCTCCTCGACTAACATGACATGCATGGACCCATTGCAGAGCTTCAAACTCCATGAGGCAGCCATACTCTCTGACAGACAGACTCAGTCTGGAACCTCCTCTGTCCTTAAGACCTTATGCACTGCCTGTGCTCCTCCATTTCCCCTTTGCCCGTTCCCTTTCCATCCCACTCCAGCTGCATCACTCCACGAATGGTGCTGTCAAGGGCAGAAGTCTGTGGAATACCCTCCCTAACCTTCTCTATCCTCCTTTAAGATGTATTTTAAAATTATTCTCTTTAATCAAAGTTTTGATCATCCATGAAACACCTTAGGAGATTTGCCATTGTGAAAGATTCCATACAATGCAAGTAGTTGTTGTTATTGCCGTACATTAGGAGAAACAGGAAAAATGCATTCAAAATTCTAACAAGAAAGTCATTGACATGTGTAGTGTGCAGGCCACCAAATAATAACATCAAATTGGGATGGGCAATAAACAAAGAAATAACTATTGCCTGTAAAAATAGTACAGCTATTACCATGGGTGATTTTAATCTACATGTAGATTGGTCGAACCAGCTCAGTCAAAGTAGCCTTGAGTTTATTAAGTATATCCATTATAGTTTTCTTGAACAGTACGAAATGGAACCGACAAGAGAGCAATCTATCCAGGATCTGGCCCTGTGCAATGAGACAGGAATAATTAATGACTCAGAGTTAGGGATCCTCTTGAAAGAAGTGATCACTGTATGGTTGAATTTAGAATACATATGGAGAGTGTGAAGATAAAATCTAATACCTGGGTCCTGTGCTTCAACACAGGGAACTACAATAGAATGAGGGAGAACTTGGATAAATTAGACTGGAAACAAAGATTTTCTGGTGGGACAGTTGATGAGCAGTGAAAGATTTTCAAATGCACTTTACAAAGTGCTCAGCAAGGGTATACTCCAGTGAAAAGGAAGGACTGTAAGAAAAGACATACTCTGCGATGGGTATCTAAGGAAAGCGATCAAATTGAAAGAGAAGGCATGCAAAGTGGCCAAAACCAGCCTGACACTAGAACTGGGAAAACTTTAAAGGTCAACAGAAAGCCACAGAAGAGCTATAAAGAAACGTAAGATAGAACATGAGAAAAATAAACTAGCACAGACTATAAAGACAGATAGCAAAATTTTATATTGAATGAGAAAAGAGTGGCTAAAGTAAATGTTGGTCCTTTGGAAAATGAGTAGAAACATTTAATTATGGGGTATCACAGTGGAGGAAACTAATATCTTGCCAATAATTAGCAAAGATAGGCGAGGATTTGGAAACTATCATTATTACGGAACAGCTAGTGTTGGACTGTTGGAGGTAATTGAGCTAAGACAGAAAAGTCTTCTGACCCTGATGGAATGCATCCCAGGGTACTAAAGGAGACGCCAGGAGAAATAGCAAATGCACTGGTAGTAATTTTCCAAAATTCACTGGACTCTGTGGCAGTCCCAGCAGATTGGAAAGCAGCAAAAGTGATGCCACGTTTATAAAAAGGAGGTGGACAAAAGTGGGGAATTATACACAAGTTAGTTTATTCTCTGTAGTGGGAAAGCTGCTTTGGTCTATTATCAAGGAAGAAATAGCAGGGAATCTCGATAGAAATTGTCCCATTGGACAGACAGAGCATGGGTTCATGTAGGGCAGGTCATGCTTCACAAATCTTTTGGAATTCTATGAAGACATTTCGAGCAAGGTGGACAACGGGGACCCAGTGGATGTGGTGTACCCGGATTTCCAAAAGGCCTTCAACAAGGTGCTGTGCAAGAGGCCGTTGCATAATTTAAAGGTGCATGGCGTTAGGAGTAGAGTATTAGCATGGATAGAAGATTGGTTGACTAACAGGAAGCAAAGTGTGGGGATAAATGAGTACTATTCTGGCTGGCAATCAGTGACTAATAGTGTGCCTCAGGGTTGGGACTGTGATTATTTAGAATTGATACAGATGATTTGGAGTTGGCAACTACATGTAGGGTGTCAAAGTTTGCATATGACACTAAGATGAGTAGCAGAACAAAGTGTGTGGAGGACTGTGAAACTTTGCAGAGGAACATAAATTCATTGAGTGAGTGGGCAATGGTCTGACATTTGGAATAGAATGTTCATAAATGTAAAGTCCTACTGTTTGATTGGAGTAACATTAAAAAAGAGATTATTACTTGAAGTTTTAAGAATTGCAACATTTGCTATGCAGGGGCACCTGAGTAACCTTCTGCATTAAGATTGGTCACCATTAACAACAATCAATTCATAAAGCAAATGGAATTTTGGCCTTCATTGCAGAGGTTGTATTCCAGCTATATTGGGTGCTGGTAAGGCCACACCTTGAGTACTGCATGTCGTTTCTGTCTCCTTGCTTGCTCAAGGATGTATCGGCACTAGAGGGGGTGCAGAAGAGGTTAACTAGGTTGATTCCGGAGTTGAAGGGGTTGGCTTAACAGAGACTGAGTAGATCGGGATTATATTCATTGGAAATCAGAAGAATGGGAAACATATAAAACAATGAATGGAATGGATAAAATAGAAGAAGAGAGAATGTTTCCACTGGCAGATGAAGCCAGGACAACAAGGGCATCACCTCAAGATTAGAGGCAGCAAATTTAGGACTGAATTGAGAAGGAACTTCTTGATGTCTATGGAATTCATTGCCCAGGGAAGTAGTTGATGCTATTTCAGTCAATGTTTTTAAAGCTAAGGTAACTTTTTTTAAAAGAAATAACTAATTAATTAAGAGATATGGTGAGAACGTTGGTAAATGGTTCTGCGTCCATGATCTTAATGAATGGCAGAGCAAGTTCAAAGGGTGGGACAGCCTTCTGCTGTTCCTAGTTCTTTTGTTGTTATATTTTGTTGTTGACTTGCAGATGCTGGTGTTGGATGGGATGGACAAAATTAAAATTCACAGAACACCAGGTTATAGTCCAACAGGTTTATTTGGAAGCACTCACTTTGCAGCTTCTACATCAGGTGGTTGTGTGATTTTTAACTCTGTCCCTCACTCTTGTAACTGATAAATAGCAACAAAAGCCACGAAGCAGTGCGCATTCTTCAGGTAACAATGGGCCCCTGGTGGTTGATGTCAGCGGAAGACCAATGGAAAGGCAGGGGCAGGGCTGGAGGACCTGGCGGGGCAATTGGTCCTCCGACCAATCAGAGTAAATGAGGGATGGGACTAGACTATACCACGTGATTATCCTCACGGTGGCCGCGGATGTGCGGGACGTGTGGATGGAGAGCTGTTGGTAAGGAAAGAAATAAACAGCAGGAAGTGGGAGGGAAATGGTGTTTGTTAGAAACGAAAATCGCTTCTCAATAATCGCTCTAGACAAATTCAGGAAAACAAAGTTTTATTAGCAAGTCTGCAGAGTTGGGCACTCTTCTGAGAAAAAGCGCGCTGAGGCTTACAAAGTCTCCCATTATATACAGCACAAGTCCCTCCTCTCCTTGGCTCCAACAAGCCATGAGGTTCACATTCTTAAAAACATCATTATTCTTCAATTTGCACCCTTATCACA